>NC_133998.1:5641428-5962142 GCF_047716275.1 Strix uralensis | reverse complement strand
GGTCCAGTTGCCAGCACAGCCGCGGCGGGACACGGCCCCGCTGTGCGCCCAGCTCAGCACCCACCGACACCGCGGAGCCCCCGCGCCACAAACAAGCCCCGGTGGATCCGGCTACAACGGTGGGAGCCAGCCATGCCGGGGGGCCGCGGCCGGCGAGGGGCTGGCGGGGCCTCGGGCCGCGCGTGCCGTTTGCCGGGGTTGGTGCTCGGGGCCCCCCGGCACTTTCCGGCACCGTGCGGGCGCTGGGATCCTCGTCGCGCCCAGCGGGCCGCAGCGCAGCCGTCGAGGCTGTGGGCGTGGGGCCCTCCCTGCCCCTCCCGACCTTCCCCGTGACCTTGGGCCACCCCTGGGGACGCTGCTCAGGGCTGGGGACCGCGGTGGCTGTGGGGACACCGCCACGGTGGCGGGGACCCCCGCCCTGTCATGCGAGGACGGGGCTCTCCAAAGGTGCGTCTGAGGTTTGGGGGGGGACCCTCCACCCCTCCTTGCCCGAGGGGCTTTGTGGCTGTGTCAGGGACAGCGGGGACACCCGTGTCCCCCCCCCGCGTGGGGGGTCCGGCGTGGCCCGGCGGGGGCAGCCAGGCGGAGCGGCTTTGTCCTTCGGCTGAGCCGAGGCGCGTGGGGGGAGGCGACGGGCGAACCCGGCGCAGCGGCTTTGTCTGGGGACGGCGGCGCGGTGGCGGCGAAGGGGGGGGCGTGGGGAGCCTGAACCCCCCCCTCCCCACACCCCGCAGCACCCCCCAACCCCAGGCTCCCACTCAGGTAGGGTGTCCCCCACCCGCGTGTCCCCTCCAGAGGTGGGAGGGATGGGGTTGGGGTCCCCCTTGGGTTATGGGGGGAGGGGGGCTTGGGGGGGCCCTGGCTGCCTCCGCCAGCCCTGGGGACACCGGTGCTGCCCCACCGCCCCCCTCCCCGGGGGCCTCATCCAGCCCCGGCCCTGGAGCGTCTCGGTGGGGCTCAGGGGAGGGTTTTTCTCGGGGAGACCCCGGGACAAGCCGGGGATTCCCCTGCGTGGCGGCGGGGCCGGGGAGGTTCGGGTGTCCCCACGTGTCCCCACGTGTCCCCACGCGGGTGCCAGCCCACCTGCCCTCCCCCCACCCGCACCCGCAGACACCCCACAGCCCCACGAGTGTGAATGGGCCAAATCCTGCGTGGGGTAAATCACTCCAGAGCTGGGCTTGGCCCCTTTGCGCCGGCCCCAAGGTGCCAGGGCGGACACGGGGGGCCCGGGGGGGTTGACGGGGGGACCCGGCCGCTGGCGTCACTGGGGGTCCCACGGTGGCCGGGCTTGGCTGAGCCCTCCCGGTGCTCTCTGGGAGCCCGGTGACCTCGTGCCGGTGCCTCCGCCAGCCCCGGAGGGCTCAGATGGTCCCGTCCCCCCGCTAAACCACGCTCAGCCCCCCTGCTCTGCCTTCGGGGGGGCAGCGGCGGTGGCACACACCCCCCCCCAGCCCCGTGCCGGCGGGTGGGCAGCGGCGTTCGCGGGGGCCGGGGGCTCCTGCCGGTACCGGCAGATGCTTCCCCAGCCTGGGACATATGGCCGGGGCTTGGCGGCCGCGGGAGCTGCGGCCACCAGAGGAACCGGGGCCACCGCGGAGAATTTGGGGGGGGCAAGGGGGGGACCTGCAAGGGGTCTGACGCACTTTGTGCACCCGGCAAACCCCGACCCCTCTCCCCACCCGGTGCCGGCTGGCGGGGAGCCCCTGCAGCCCCGGGGTGGGGGGCACAGTGTGGGTCCCACCGCCCTGAGCACCCCGGCGGGGGGGTTCCCCAGTCCCCTGGCTCCTTCACACCCCCCCCACCCCCCGTACGGCAGCGGGGCCGTGGCCGTGCCACCCAGCTGCGGGGCCCGCGGGCACGGCGCCGGCAGCAACCGCTGCTCCCCCAAAATTCCTGCCCTGCCCTCCCCGGGACCACGATTCCCAGGCTGGAATTAGCGAGCGGGTAATAAATAAATCACCCGCGGGAGCCTTTCGGCCGCCCGCCTCTATT
This sequence comes from Strix uralensis, assembly GCF_047716275.1. Classification (NCBI taxonomy): domain Eukaryota; kingdom Metazoa; phylum Chordata; class Aves; order Strigiformes; family Strigidae; genus Strix; species Strix uralensis. The sequence goes on along the minus strand of NC_133998.1, from coordinate 5,960,150 downwards.
TTTAGCTGCACCCTCCCTCCTCTGCAGTTGCTTCCAGGCACGGGGGGGAGCTGGGGGGGGGGGTCCCACAGCCACCCCCAGAGCACTGGGGGCTGCTGCAGCCTGGCGATGTGGGGGTTAAACCATGTGTCCCCCCCTTCCCAGCCTGTGTCCCCTGGGATCCCCCTTAGGACCCCTTCACCCACCGTCCCCCTCCCTCCCCACCCAGCCCACGGCCCCCCCCGCCTCTTCCCGGGGACCCCCGCACCCCAGTGAGGGGAAACGAGACCCCCCCATGTGTGGGTGCCCCGTGTCCCAGCCCCGAGCGTTGCCAGGGTGGGGTGGGGGGGTAAGGGGGGGGTGGCAGGAGCACCCCGCGGCCCTGCCGACACCCGGGCTGCGGCGGTGGGCGTCCTGCTGCCGCATCGCCGCCAACCTCCCGGTGCGGGAGCTGCCGGGAGCGCTCGGGGCCGTTGCTCAAGGACAGACGGTGGCCACGGCTGGTGGCCACGGCCAGGAGGAGGGGGGGGAACCTGCCACGTCCCCGTCCCCCACGCTGAGGCCGTGGAGGACCACGCTCGGTGCCCCTGCGCTTCCCAGCGCCAGCCACCGTGACCCCGCGGGGACAGGGGATGGGGGGCACGGGGACCCCTCACGGCTTCACGGTTTTAACCGACCCTCCGGGCGCCGAATCCTGTCGGCAACGTCGTTATTGATGTTCTGACGGGGGCGGGGGGGGGAGAAGATTTAATAAGGCCCATTTATGCCGCCATCGATAGAAGCTATTAGTGAAATGACCACGGAGAGATGGTTAATAAAATATTTACCGTCATCCGTCTGGGAGGGCTTTGGGGGCGGCTTCACCGACCCCATCCCAGGTGCCAAAAAGTTTTCGGGGCCGTGGGGCGAGCGCTCTGCCCCGGCACGGCTCCGGCATCGCCGGCACCTCCGCGGCGAAGGGGCCTGGGGCCAGCAACCCCGGGAAAGCGCTTCCCCTCCGCCCTGCCCGCTGCGTATTTTTTCTCCCCAACCGAGTATTAAAAAGAAATCGGAGCCCGTTTTCCCGCAATAAATTTGGCAGAATGGAGCGAAAATGATCTGGCTCTGGAGGGGCGCCAGCGGCCCCGGCTCCACAGCGGGGAGCAGCCGGGCGCTGCAGCTCGGCCTTTGCTCCCCAGCTCCGGTGCGTCCCTCGGGGGACGGGGCCCCAAAGCCCTGTGGCCCCCCCCCATGGTGGGGTTGAGGTGGGGGGGGGGGGGGATGCTGGTGGTGGCGGCCCCTTCCCGGGTGTCCCTGCACCGGGGAGCTGGTGCCGTTTGGAACGGGGGAACCGCTGCCGGTTGTTGGGGGTGTCGGCCGGGCTGGGCCTCAGCAGGACGCAGGGCTCGGAGGCCTGAAATCTTTGGGGGGGGGCGCTGCTGCCCCCCCCTCCAGGGTACAGCCCCGCTGCAGGGCTGGGGGAGAGGTTACGGGGACCCCCCAGCTCCCCCGTGCAAGGGGCCCCGCAGCGACCTGCCCTGGCCCGGCCCCTCCGACCCGGCCGGGTTTTTGGGGCCCGTCGTGCAACGGGGCTGTTGGTGCTGGGGGGTCCGTGCTGGCTGTAACGGGGCCGCTCGTGCGACGCAGCCCGTCGTGCAACAGGGCCGCTTGTGCAACGGGGCCGTTCGTGCGCTGGGGCCGTTCGTGCCCTGCAGCCTGTCGTGCGATGGGGCTGTTGGTGCTGGGGGGGTCTGAGCTGGCTGTAACGGGGCCACTCGTGCAACGGGGCTGTTTGTGCGCTGGGGCTGTTCGTGCGCTGGGGTGGTTGGTGCTGGGGGGGTCGATGCTGGCTGTAACGGGGCTGCTCGTGCGACGCAGCCCGTCGTGCGACACGGCCGCTCGTGCGACGGGGCCGTTGGCGCTGGGGGGGCCGTGCCGAGGCATCGGGGCTGTTCCTGCCGTGCAGGGTCTGTGCTGGCGGCTGTGGGACCCCCCCCGCGGGCGGGAAGGGGGGGTGGTCATGCCGGGGGGGGGGGCTGCGCTAGCTCTGCGGGGCCACCCGTGCAGCGGGGCCGGGGGGGGCACCGCGGGGGCTGTCGCCTGCCCCGTTGCAGCCCCACAAGGGGAGGGTGCAGGGCTGGGGGGCTCTTCCTGCGGACCCCCAAGGGGGGGGGCCCTGCCCCTCACCCCACGGCCTGGTGACAAACCCACAGGCCAAAACCGCGGCTCTGCTTGCCCAGTCCCTGCTTGCCCACCCTGGCTGCTGGGAGGGGGGGGGGGCAAGCCCCCTTGGGGTGACCCCCCCCCTCACCCCAGGCAGGACCCCCGGCTGGGTGCGGTGGTTCTGGGGGTCCCCAGCACCGCGGCCGAGGGGGTTCAGGGACCCCCTGTAACGCCGCGTCTCCTCTCCGGCCAGGCGTGGAGGGAAGCCCATGGCACCCGGACCCCCGGACCCCCCCCGCGCCAAGCCCCGGCCCCGCAGCCCCTAACGCCTCGAGGGCCCCCCCGGCCGGCCCCGGGGAGCCCCAGCAGGTAGGGGGGTGCAGGGGGGCCTGGGGGGGGGGGGGGCGACAAGGCTGTGGGTGCAGGGAGCCGCTGCGGTGTCGGAGGGGGGGTCACGGGGGTGCTGGGGGGTGACAGAGGGGGTGTACTGGGGCGTGCTGGGGGTGCTGGAGGCAGCGTGCTCGGGGGGGCGTGGGGGGGGGTGGAGAGGGGGTGCTGAGGGGGCGCCTGGGGGATGATGGGGTTTGGGGCGCAGGGGACCAGCGCAGTGAGGCGGGGGGGTGTCGGGGGGGCACTGGGGGTGTCATTGGGGGGGCTGAAGGGGGTGGCGGGGGGGCTGGGCGGGGAGGGGGTGCATGGGGGGGGGCTTGGCGAGGGGGTGCCGGGGTGGGGGGGGGACACGGGTTGGCGGGGGGGGTGCGGGGGCAGCGGAGGGGTTTGGGGGCGCGGGGGGGGGTGTGAGGGAGCGCATGGAGGGGGACGGGGCGGGGGGGGGGGACGGGGGGTGTGGTCAGCGCTCGGGGGCGTGGCGAGGGGGCTCGTCACGGGGGGGCGGGGATGGTCTCCGCCAATGAGGCGTCCGGACACGCCCCCGCCCCGCCCCCGAGCGCTCCGGTCCCGCCCCCCCCGCGCCCCCGGGACCTAGCGGGGCTGCGGCGGCGGCGGCGGCGGGACCGGGACCGGCCCGGCGGCAGGTAGCGGGCAGCGGGCGGGCGGCGGGCAGCGGGCAGGGGTGGGGCTGAGCCTGAGCCTGAGCCTGAGCCTGAGCCTGAGCCTGAGCCCAGCCCGCCCCGGTCCTGGGAGCCCCCGGGGACGTCGGGGGGCGGCGGGGACGCGCAGCTGCAGCTCGTTCCCGGAGCCGTCCCGGGGCCGCGGGCCAGCACCGGGGGGGCACCGGGGGGCCGGGGGACCCGTCCTGCCCTTGCTCCCGCCCCACACCGGGGGCTGCAGAGGGGGCGGCCGGGCTGCGGCGTGGCGGGGGTGGGCAGGTCCCCCGTGGGCAGGGCCCGTCCCCGCCGCCGTCGAGGCCGGCACCATGTGCCCCGGGAGGCGTCACCCGGTGCCGGGGTGGGGTGAGGGTGCTGCCCCTGGGGACAACCCCCCCCCCCGCACCACCACCACCCCCCAAAACCCACGCGTGTCCCCCCCACCCCACCCTGACACCGTCCCCTCTCCCGCAGGTCGCCCCCGCGCCGCTGAGCCATGCGGGATCGCCCGGCCCCCTCCCCGCCAGAGCCATGAGCGGCTGCCGGTACAATGGGGGGGTGGCACGGCCCCGGGGCCCCCTGAGCGCCTCCACCCGCACCCTGCACCCGCTGGAGGGGGAGACCCAACCGCTGCGGCCCCACCGGCCCCCCGGCCTCGAGGTGGTGGTTTCACAGCCGGAGCAGCCCGGGGGTCCGGATCCCGGCCCGGCGGCGGCCCCGGGGCAGGATGTGGCCCAGGACCGGGGGGGACGAGGACCCCGGAGGAACCAGAACATCGGGTACAAGCTGGGGCACCGACGAGCCCTCTTCGAGAAGCGGAAGCGCCTCAGCGATTACGCCCTTATTTTTGGGATGTTCGGCATCGTGGTCATGGTCACGGAGACGGAGCTGTCCTGGGGGGTCTACACCAAGGTAGGGGTCACGCTGGGTGGGGAGGGGAGGGGAGGGGAGGGGAGGGGAGGGGAGGGGAGGGGAGGGGAGGGGAGGGGAGGGGGGGGGTCTGGCCGGGCTCACCGCCGCCCGCTCCCCTCGCAGGAGTCATCGTATTCGTTTGCACTGAAATGCCTTATCAGCCTCTCGACCGTCATCCTCCTGGGGCTCATCGTCATGTACCACGCCAGAGAGATCCAGGTGAGGGGCACCCACCGCTGGGTGCTCGCTGGGGCCGCCCTGGGGGGGTCCCCCTGCCCACCCCAACCTTCCCCCCACCACCCCACCTTTCTCCACCCCCCCTCCGCAGCTCTTCATGGTGGATAACGGTGCCGACGACTGGCGCATCGCCATGACCTACGAGCGCATCTTCTTCATCGCCCTGGAGCTGCTGGTCTGTGCCATCCACCCCATCCCCGGCCAGTACCTCTTCACCTGGACGGCGCGGTTGGCTTTCACCTACGCCGCTTCAGTGGCCGACGCCGACGTGGACATCATCCTCTCCATCCCCATGTTCCTGCGGCTGTACCTGATCGGGCGCGTCATGCTGCTGCACAGCAAACTCTTCACCGACGCCTCCTCCCGCAGCATCGGCGCCCTCAACAAGATCAACTTCAACACCCGCTTCGTCATGAAGACCCTCATGACCATCTGCCCCGGCACCGTCCTCCTGGTCTTCAGCATCTCCTCCTGGATCATCGCTGCCTGGACAGTCCGCGTCTGCGAGAGGTGCGTGGGGGGCTCCCCGGCTCTTGGCGGGGGGCGGGGGGGCGCGCGCGGGGCTGGGGTGCAGCTGAGGACACACGGTGCAGACCCCGGGTGGGGGGAGAAGAGAGGCCCCTTGGAGAAGAGGCCCCTCGCTCTCCGGGCAAAGCCTCGCCGGTGGGACGCTGGGTGGTGGCCAAGATGGTTTTACCAACCCAAGTGGGGGCAGGTGGACCCGCAGGTTGTCCCCAGACCTCTCCGTGCCCCCCCGTGGGACGCGGCAGGACCCCCCCTCTCTTCCAGGAGGAGCTGGGAAGGGGGGTCTCGCAGAGAGAACCGAGCCCTGGTGCAGGATGTGGCCCGTGCTCCTCAGCTGCGCCCGCCGGGATGCCGGGGCCGGGATGCCGGTGTGGGGGTGCCCGTGCCGGGGTGCCCGTGCCGTGCCCTGCCCGTGCTCGCCCCTCCTCAGCCGCTCCCCCCCGGGACGTGCATTAACTGCTCTTGTTTTCCCTCCCTGACCGCTCTGCTGCTCGCAGGGACAAACTGTGAGTCACCCCAGGGACCGACAGCGCGTCCTGCACGGGACGTCCCCCCCGCCCCAGGCTTGTGCTACCCAGAATTTAGGATTAGCTGCAGCCGGCGGGTGGGGGGGGGTTGTCAAAGCTGGGGGGCCGGGAGGGGGCAAAAAGGCCGCGGACACGGAAAGAGGCCGGAGCCCTTTTCCACTTGGAACCTCAGCGGCTGCTTTCTGGCCCCCCTGTGCCCCCCAGCTGGGGCGGCCGCGGTGCCCAGCCTGGCTGTGGGCACGAGCCGGGGGTCCCGTCGCAGCGTGCGGGGAGTGGGGGGGCGCAGCTGGAGCACGGGTCCTTCTGCCCCGGCTCTTGGGGTGCTCTCGGAGTTGGGGGGGGGGGGGGGAGGATGCTTCAGGAATCGCTGCGGGTCCCAGAGAGGGGGGAAACCCCCGGCGAGGAGCGGAGCCGAGCTGGAGCAGCCGGGAAGGAGCCGCTGGATCCTTCTTGTTTCGAACCGGAGGCTCCGGCCGAGGCTCCGAAGGGCTTTTGCTCGGCTCTGGCTGCTGCTGTCGCTCCGCGTTTCCCCTCCTTCACGTGCGCAGTTCGGACGAAGGAGCCCCGGGGGGGTGGGTCCCCCCCCCAGCATCGCTCTGCCTCGTCCCTCGGTGCCAGCTGAGGTTCCAAGCCCAAACTGCGCGCGGCTGTGCCGGAGGAGGGGGGGGCCGGGTGGAGGGACACAGCAATCCTAAATTCCTCGCCGCACGCTTGAGTCCACCCCGGCTCGCTCCCGTCTCCTCCCTTCCCTTTTCTCACCCCCCCAGCACCCCGTTTTCCCGGCTCCCCGCTGCTCCCCGCATGCCCCCCCCTCCCGCTGCCCGGCTTGGCCGCACCCAGCACTCGGCCCCCGCTGCTCCGCGTCCCCCGGCCGGGCTTGTCCCGGGGGGTCCCTTGGGGAGGGCGGGGGGGGGCACAGCTGTCTGCATTCGTGGCGTCGGCGCTGGCCACGAAATCTCCAAGCACGGTGGCCCCCGCTCCCCTGCCAGTGACACCCGTGGTGGCCTCAGGGCTCTTTTAGCCCTGGGCTTGCTCAAGGGGGCACGACTTGCTGGGGTGGCCCCCCCTGGGGCTCTCAGAGCGAGGGGTGCTCCGCTCCGCCTGGGTCTTTGCAGAGTCGGGGTGTCCCCTCCTCGGGGGGGGTCCAGCGGTGACACCCGTGTCCTGTGCTTTGAGATCTCTGGGGGAGCTTCAGGCGGGCGGCAGTCGCTGCCCTCCAGGCGCGGGGGCTGCTGCTCCGCACCCGTCACCTCGTTGTCCTCATCCAGCAGCGCCCCCCCCCTCCCCGCCCCGAGCCAGCCCCGCTCCTGGGGGTCACAGCCACCCCCGGGCCTTTCCTCCTCCCAGTGCCCGTGTCTGGAGTGGCCACACCTGGTGTCCTCAAAGTGTCCCCAGGGTGTCCCCGGTTTCTTTGGGGCCCCACGTGCAGTTTGGGGACTCTCCTGGCCGCAGCTGCCGGATGCAAAAGCAGCTAAAAACCGTGTGGCGAAGCTGGTGGTGCCGTGGCGGGGGGGGACACACACATGGGGGGACCGGGCCCGTGCGGTGACGGCGGCTGCGGTGTCGGGCAGGTACCACGACAAGCAGGAGGTGACCAGCAACTTCTTGGGGGCGATGTGGCTGATCTCCATCACCTTCCTCTCCATCGGCTACGGGGACATGGTGCCGCACACCTACTGCGGGAAGGGCGTGTGTCTGCTCACCGGCATCATGGTGAGCGGCCGGGGAGGGGGAGGAGGGCAGGTGGGGTGTGAGGGGTGTGGGGACACTCCCGAGCCCCCCGCCCAGTGCCAGTCGCTGCCCTCACTGCCGGGACTCTCTGCCCGCAGGGTGCCGGCTGCACCGCTCTGGTCGTCGCCGTCGTTGCCAGAAAGCTAGAGCTCACCAAAGCGGAGAAACACGTGCACAACTTCATGATGGATACGCAGCTAACGAAGCGGGTAAGGACCCCCCCTGCCGCCCTCCCCAGACCCATTGCCACCCTCCCTGGCCCCATCAGACCAGCCCTCTTACAGAATCCCAGAATCATTCAGGTTGGAAAAGCCCCTCGGGATCAGCGAGTCCAACCCTCAGCTCGACTCTACAAAGTTCTCCCCTACCCCACATCCCCCCACAGCTCATCCAAACGACCCTTAAACACACCCAGGGGTGGGGACTCCACCCCCTCCCTGGGCAGCCTATTCCACTCTCTGACCACTCTTGCTGGGAAACATTTTTTCCTCATGTCCAGCCTGACCCTCCCCTGTTGCAGTTTAAAGCCGTTCCCTCTTGTTCTGTCACTAATTCCCTGGGAGAAGAGACCAGCACCAACCTCTCTACAACGTCCTTTCAGGGAGCTGTAGAGAGTGATGAGGTCTCCCCTCACCTTCTCCTCCTCACACTGAACAGTCCCAGCTCCTTCAATCTCTCCTCACAGGATTTATTCTCCAGGCCCTTCCCCAGCCTCATTGCCCTCCTCTGCCCTCGCTCCAGCCCCTCGAGATCTCTCTGGGATTGAGGTGCCCAAAACTGGACCCAACACTCCAGGTGTGGCCTCACCAGTGCAGAGCACAGGGGGACTATCACCTCCCTGCTTCTGCTGGTCACACTATTTCTAACACAAGCCAGGATGCCGTTGGCTTTCTTGGCCACCCGGGCACACTGCTGGCTCACGTTCAGCTGTTTGTCCATGAGAACCCCCAGACCCTTCTCTCCCAGACAGCTCCAGCCACCCCTCCCCAAGCCTGTAGCCATGCAGGGGGTTGTGGTGGCCCAAGTGCAGGACCTGGCACTTGGCCTTGTTGAAGCTCATCCCGCTGATGTTGGCCACCGATCCAACCTGTCCAGGTGTCTCTGTAGAGCCTCCCTGTCCTCACGCAGACCGACACTCCCGCTTCACTTGGGGTCATCTGCGACCCTGCTGATGTTACACTCCATGTCCTTATCAAGATCCATCCCTGACCCCGCTGCTCTGCTGCTTCCAGGTGAAAAATGCTGCTGCCAACGTACTCAGGGAAACGTGGCTCATCTACAAACACACCAAGCTGGTGAAGAAGATCGACCATGCCAAAGTTCGGAAACACCAGCGTAAGTTCCTCCAAGCCATCCATCAGTAAGTGCCAAACCTTTACCTGCTTCCTACAAGGAGGTTTTTTTCACCCCCCCCACCCCCCACCCCGGGTTGGTCCCCTGTCCCTGCTGCAGGGACGCTCTCCCGGTGGGTGGGGACCCCGGTGATATCGGGGTGATGCTGGGGGTATCTGCGTCCCCGTCCGCCATCCGGCTTCACCCGGGGCAGAGCTGGGGGCTGCGAGCCCCTGGGTGCCTCCTGCTTTGAGGTGGGGGGGGAACCGAGGGGTGCTTGGCTTGAGGGGACACAACACACACATCGAGGGGGGGGCCGTGCTGCGGCTGCTGTCGTCTCCCTGTGCTCTTCGTGGTGGTATTAAACCTGCTGTTGTGTTTTGTCTCTGTTCTGCCCCGTCCCTGCAGAGCTCAGAAGTAAGTCGCCCCCCCGGGGCTGCTCCTCTCCTCCATCTGCTCCCGTGTGCATGGGCTCGTCACTGCAAAACTGGGCGGGGGGGGGGGGAACACGGCGGCGCAGCCCCCCCCCGGGGCTGTCTGGGATGAGAATGGAGGGGCAGAGGCTGCGCTTGCAGTGGGGGGGGTGCTGCATGTCAGGGTGCTGGGGGGTGGAGGGGGGGTTTGCTGCCCTTGACCTTGCTCCCCCCCCCGTGTCTCGGCAGGTTGAGGAGCGTCAAGATGGAGCAGCGGAAGCTGAACGACCAGGCCAACACGCTGGTGGACCTGGCGAAGGTGAGTGGCGCCGGGGAGGGAGGGTGGGAGATCGGGGAGGGGGGACCCCGCTTTGCAGGGGGGCTCCCGGCGCTGAGCTCCTTCCCCCCCCTCACCCCGCCCCAATCAGACCCAGAACATCATGTACGACATGGTCTCGGAGCTGCAGGAGCGTCACGAGGACCTGGAGAAGCGCCTGGGTGCCCTGGAGAGCAAGATGGAGGCGCTGGGGCTGAGCCTGCTGGCGCTGCCGGGGCTGGTCAGCCAGGCCCTGGGGCAGCAGCAGCGCGAGCTCCTGGGGAGCTGGACCCCCCGCCTCTGCACCCCCACGCCACCCCCCAGGTCCCCTTCCACCGCCCCCCCCACCTCCTCGGACAGCGGGTGATGGGGTGGAGCGAGGAAAGGGAGGGGGGGGCTGGGGCCCCCCTGTCTTATGTCTGGCCATCGTGTGGCTGATTTCAGTAGCTTTGTTCTGTAAAGCCCTGTATAAATTTCCTGCGTTCACTGTGCTGGCGTGAGGCTGGAGCCCCCCCCCCGGGGCCATCCCCTGCCCCCCCCACCACTGGCTGGGTGGGAAGTGAGCCCCAGCCTCCAGGAGGGCTTTTTTTTTTTTGGGGGGGGGGGGGATGCAGCAGCCGCTGCGCCTGAGGGGATGGAGCAGCCCCTGGGGGGGGGGGATGGAGCGGCCCTGGGGGGGGCAGGAGCTGGGGGGGTGGGGGGGTGGGTGGGAAGGGGAGTGGGGGAGAAGCTAGGAGCCCTGAGTGTTTGGCGGGGGGGCTGGGGGCTGGCTGCCCCCCCCCTCCCCCGGGTGGGGGGGGTGGAGGTTGGGGACAGGGTGGGGGGATGCCTGGGGTCTTGCCTGAAGGGCGCGGAGGGGGGGGGGGGGGGGCAGCCCCCCCGTGGTGAGAGCAGGGCTGAGCCCCGGGGGTTGAGGATTTTTTTGAGGGGGGGGGGGCTCTGTTCCTGGCTCTGCCACGAAGTGACCTTGGCGAAGTCACGTCACCTCTCTGTGCCTCAGTTTCCCCCATCTGTAAAATGGGGGGTGGGAGTGGGGAGGGAGGGGGGGGGACAACGGTACCGACCATTGTAAAGTGCTGTGAGATTCCTGGATGCAATATTCAACCCAGCCCCCTCCCAGCGGGGTGAGCAAGGACCCTCTGCCGGGACCCCCCCTGTGGCCCCGGACCCCCCCCCCGGGGGCCGGTCCTGCTCCCCAGCCGGGACCCTCGGCATGGGGGGGCGCTGGGGGGGGCTGAGGCGCACATTAAAGGAGGCTGAACTGGACGCGTCGCTCTCTGCTCGCGGCAGCGGGGCCCCGGCCTGGCGAGGGGGGGCACACGGGGTCCTGGGGGGGGGGGAATGCTCGGGGGGGGATCTTTGTAGCCCCCCTCGCTGCGGAGGCTCCCCCCATCTTGAGAACCTTTCAGGGGGAGGATGAGGCTGATGTGGGGGCTCCAAACCCCCCGGGGGGTGCACGGAGAGGGCTGGGAGCTTGCAGCGCCCCCCCCGCCCTCCCCCCGCCACTTGCTGGCACTGGGGCAGGTTTGGGGGGGGCTCAGAGCAGCGGATTTTGGGGGGGAGTGATGGGGGCCGGGCTCAGAGCACCCCTGGCCGTGCCGGGGTGCACCGTACGCAGCCCCGGGGTGTCGGTGCTGCTCAGCACCAGCCCAAAACTGGGGCCCGAAGGTGGGGGGGGCAGGATGTGGCCCTCGGCGGAGGTTGGGCAGGAGCCCGGTGTGGGCAGGGGCCAAATCCTGCCCACGCAGGGCCCTGGGCCACGCTTCGGGGCGGCACATGGCCGTTAATGTTTAACCGGTGGTGCCTGGCGGGCAGCGGTGCGGGCAGCAGCCGAGGGGCGTCGTGGTGAGCCCCAGGGCCGTGTCCTGCCATGAGACGGGCAGGTAACGCCGGTGGTGGGGGCTCGGGGGGGCCAGACGCCATCCTGAGGGGGCTGGCGTGGGGACAAGGGGACACCCCGGGGGGGTGGGACACGAGTCCGGCAGCGCCCGCGGGGTCTGGGTGCTGGGAGCACCAGTGGGTGCTTTCCCACGCGGGGGCCCGGGGTGGGGTGGCAGCTCCCATAGCTGGGGGGGTGACACCCCCCCCCCCCCCCCCCCGGGGCATGGCTGGCCAGGTCACCGTGTCAGTGGCCACTTGTCAATCCCCGGTGGGCGCTGGGGGGGGAAGGGGGCTCGGGGCCAGGCTGCGGGTTTGCCCCGTGGGGGGAAACTGAGGCACGCGAGAAGGGCCGGTGGCACCGTCCCCCCCGGGTCGGCTCGTCCCATCCCTGCTCGTCTCGGGGCTTCTCCTCCAGCGGGGCTCAGCCCGGACGCGGGGAAGCGAAGCAGCCGCCGGATGCACTCGGGGCCCCCCCATCACCCCAAAGCTGCTGGGAGCCGAGGGCCGAGCCCCCCCGCACCCCTGGAGAGCCGGGTACGGAGCCGGGCGCTGGGGTGCTGAGCCCCCAGGCTGGGCTGGAGGGTGCTCAGCCCCTGCTTTGCCTCCACAAAGTCCTTTCTGGGGGGGCTGGGGGGGGCTGGGGGCTGCCGGCCTGGCCTGGCTGCTCACCCGCGGGCAGCCGCTCTCATCTTCCTCTTCCTCATGGCGCCGCTCTGCCCGGCCCTCCGGAGCTGGAGGCACGAGGTCCCCGGGAGTGGGGACAGCCCCGGTGTCCCCCCCCTTTCCGTGCCCCCCCCCCCCGCTACAGTGTGGGGGGAGTCGTGCAGCCTCACCCCCCCCCCCCCCCCCCCACTTCGTGCCCCAAAGCCTCCGCCAGCCCGAGCCAGGCACGTCGTCTTCGAGGACGAGGTGACACCCGTGGGGAGACCCTCGGGGAGGGTCCCCCGTGCCGAGGAGGGGGAGAAGCCGGGGGCCAGACCCGTCCCCCCCGGACTGGCACCGCGGCCGCGCGCTGTCCCCGACTACGTGGTGTAAGTGACTCCCACGGGGATGGGGACAGTCACAGAAGCCCCCGGGGACCCCCAACACCCAACCGAGGGGGTCCTGCCTGCCTGGGGGTGGGGGGTGGGGGCTCTCCCCACACCCCCCCCAACCCGCACCCTGAATTTCGTGGCGGTGCAGAAAGTACCCGGCGATCCGGAGCCCCGGGCAGCGGGAGGGCTACAAGGGCGTCTTCCAGGACCAGCTGGCGGAGTACACGGAGCTGCTCGGGGAGGTCCGAGCCGCGCGGCGGGGGCGCGGGGGGCCGGAGGGGCCGGGGGGCCAGTGGCCCCGGCACGTCACGAGCAGGACGGTGGGTCCCTCGGTGGGCACCGGCTGCGGGCAGCGGGTACGTTTTGTGAGCGGTGTTGGGTGCGATGAGTTGGCCGGTCTCTGCGGGGATTGGGGGGGCCGCAGCGGGTGTGGGGGGGGGACACTGGAGGGGACGCGTGGCCACCTCGGCTCCTGCGGCTGCGAGCCGCGATGCTCGAAGTCACCCGGCAGCTGCTGGAAAATTAAGGAGCGGTGGCGTTTCACGGCTACACCCTGGGTGAGGTTTTCACCGCACGGCGCTGGGGGAAGGCTGGGTGCCCCCATGCCCCCCCCGCCCAGGTTCGTTAGTCCCGGCTGCCTCATTAGGGCTGTGCTTGGCCGGGCTGAGCACCCTGGGGCTCCGGGACGGGTCTTTCTGCCCCGCAGGATGGGAGCGGGGCGGCCCACGGCTGGCACGAGTGCGCGACGAAGAAGAGGGTGAGCTCAGGATCTGTCCCCTGTGCTGGCGAGCCCGGGGGGCTACGAGCCCACAGCCTCCCCACAGTGCCTCTCCCTGCTCCCCAGTTGGGGGGTGGGGGGTGTCCCCAGGGCTGAGCACCCTCCGGCCGGCAGGATTGGGCCTTCCTGGAGAAGCAGCAGCGCTGCGAATACCTGAAGAAGAAGCTGACGCACATCAAGGCGCGGATCCAGGACTACGACCGCGACGCCCGCGACAGCACCGGCCGCTTCTGAGCCTGCGCGTCGGCCGGCACCCGCGGTGGGGGACGAGGACCCCGGGGTTTGTGGGGGGGGGGACACCCCAGGAGCTGGGTGCTGGGGAGGGGGTGGCGATGCTGCGGGGATGCACCCGCTGCCCACCCGGCCGTTGCACCCACCGAGAACAAACCCACTGGCTCCTCGTGCTGCTGGTTTTGGGGTTCTCTGGGTGCTCCGTGCCCTGGGGGGAGCCCCCCCCCCCCCCCCCCGTGGCCCCGTGTCCTGGGTGGGTGCTGCCCATCCCCACGTGGGAGCCAGGCCCTGGCTGTGTCCCCCGCTTCGCCCCATGGGAATTGGGGAGCACCCCCTTTCCTCCCCTGGGGGCAGCAGGTGCAGCTGCAGAACTGGTTTTAATAAAACACGGTGATGTTTTTTTGGGGGGGTGTCTTTTATTTGGGGGGGGGGCTCAGCTTAACCCTGGAGCCCCCGCAGCGGTTTGTCTTACGCCAGCACCCCTGGGACCCTCCTGTCCCCAGGAAAACAACAGGCCGGGGGGGGGCGGTGGGTGTCGGGGAGGGGGCAGAACAGACCCCCGACCCCAAAGCCCTGAGGGCCCCCAGCCCGAGGGGGTGCCCGCCCCCCACCCTCACCCCCCCCCGCGCCCCCCCGGCTGGTCTCCCCCTTATTTGCCCCCGTGTCATTTAACCAACGTCCCCTCGGAGGCGCCGGGACGGAACCGCCCGGGCTGCGGCGCTGAAAACCGGGAGCGGGGGCGGCCCCCGGGTCTTCCCCCCCCCCCTCCGCCAGCCCCCCCCCGCCGCCATCCATCCCACCCCTCCCCGGAGGCGGAAACCGGGGCCGGTCTCCAGCAGCGCCCGGCCGCCGATCCCGGCTGCCATTTTAAGGTGAACAAAGAGGCGGAGGCGCGGGCAGGTGAGTGGCTCCGCGGCGGACGGGACCCCCCCCGCCACCGCCACCGGTACCGGCACCGGGGGGCGAACGAGTTCCCGGTACCGGACGGCGCACCGGGGGTCCCCGCTCCCCGCCGCGCACGGGGGGTCCGTCCTTCCCCGCCGCCCCTGCGCGCATCGGGCTCCCCACCGGCACCGGGGTCCCCACCGGGGTCTCACCGGGCTCCCCACCGGCACCGGGAGCCCCAGCGGTACCGTCACCGGGGTCCCCACCGCGTCCCCCACTAACACCGGGGTCCCCACCGGGGTCCCCACCGGTACTGGGCTCCCCACTGCCACCGGGATCCCCACGGGGGTCCCCACCGGGGCTCCCCACCGTCACCGTGGTCCCCACTGGCACCGGGGTCCGCACCGGGATCCCCACCGAGGTCTCCACCGGCACCGGGATCCCCACCGGGGTCCCCACCGTCACCGGGGCTCCCGGTGCCGCAGCCCCCGCGGGGGGAAAGGCGAGAGGCGGCGGCTTTTCCCGGGGGGGGAGCGGGGCCGGGGGTCGCTCTGCCCTCCCGGTGCCCCCGCCGCGGGGGAGGGACCCCCCGGAGCCCCCGGTCCCGTGTCCTCCCCACCAGCACCGGGTTGTCCCGGGTCGCCGCACCCCGGTTACAGCTCCGGGAGCCCGAGACCCCCCCAGACCCGCTCGCGGCGGGGGGGGGGGGGGTGTCCCCGCCGCTGCTGTGCGCCGGCGGCCGCTCAGGCTGGGGGGGTCCCCGGTGGGGCGGGGGGGTCAGACCGCAGCCCCGGGGATTAATCCAGCTGGGATCGGCGGGTTTGGGCATTTACGGGGGGGCGCTGGGACCCCTTGAAGCGCGGGGGGGGGGTTTGGCTTGGGCACCCCGGGGAGGTGCTACCCCAGACCCCCGGGGGGACCTCTGGGACCGCAGCTGCCCCCCAGACCCCCATTGCCCACCCTTGCTGCAGGTCAAGGGGTGCCCCCCCGTCCCCCCCACGTCGCCCCTCAGGGGCCTGATCCTGCCCGCTGGGCTCTGGCACTGCCGGGAGCGGGCGGCCGGGTTGAGTTTCCCACGAGGGTTCAGGTTTCCCCCGCGCTGCTCCCAGCTCTGCGATGGGGGTCTGCAGGCCGGGGTGGGGGGGTCTGTGCATTAGGGCATCGATTTAAAAAAAAAAAACCCAAACTTTTGAAAACCAATTTGCCACTTTTCGCTGCCTGTTGCTACCGTGTCCCGCATTATTATTATTATTTTTTTTAATCCAGGCAGATCTGCTTACGGAGGAACCCTCGGGGTTAGCGCTAGCCTCGGGTAAGAGGTTTTCTGTTTTAATTAGAATTTAAACAATCCAGTTCATTCAGGCAGTGTCTGGGGGCCGTGGTCGGGGAGGTGAGGGGCGGGGGGGGGGCGCTGGGTGACAGGGTCTCACGCGTGGGGCAGGGCTGGGCTGCGACTGGGAGATGCTGGGTGAGTCACTTCTCCTCCCCGTGCCTCAGTTTCCCCAGGAGCGACGGTGACTCTGGTGGCGTTGGGACACGCGGGCGGGCGGCTCTTGGTGCTGACGGGGGGGGGCAAAGTCCCCGCTGGGCGCGCGGGGCCGGAGAAACCCGGCAGCGCCGGTGCCGGCGCCTCCATCCGACCATCTCCCCGCCAGGTTCCCCCCCGCCGCCGCCACCATGTTCAGCAAGAAATCCTACGACGGCCCCCCCACGGGCTACGGCCCCCCTACGGGCTACGGCCCCCCCACGGGGGATTACGGCTACGACTACGGCGCCCGCTCGCCGCCGCCGGGCTCTTACTACATCGAGGACGTGCCGCAGCACTTCTACAAGTGGACGTCGCCGCCCGGCGTGGTGAGGATCCTGGAGGCCATGGTCATCCTGCTCTGCATCGCCATCTTCGCCTGCGTGGCCTCCACCCTGGCCTGGGAGTACGGCTACGGCTTCGGGGGGGCTTACGGCAACGGGCTCGGGGGCTTCTACGGCTCCGGCTACTACGGCAGCGGGTTGAACTACGGTTACGGGGGTTACTACGGCGGGGTCACCAACCCGCGGGCGGCCAACGGCTTCATGATCGCCATGGCCGTGCTCTGCTTCCTGGCCCAGCTGGGGCTCTTCGTTGCCAGCGTCAGCAAATCGAGCAGCTCCCGCTCCCGTCGCTTCTACCTGGTGGTCATCGTGGTCTGCGCCGTGCTGGCCTTCGTCATGCTCATCGCCTCCATCGTCTACATCGTCGGCGTCAACCCCCAGGCCCAGATGACCGGCAGCTACTACTACAACCCCGTGCTGACCATGTGCAACCAGATATACAGCAACACCTACATGAACCAGTACCTCTACCACTACTGCACCGTGGACCCCCAGGAGGTGAGGGGGGCCCCCAGCTCTGGCCAGACCCCCCCCTCTTCGAGCCAAACCGGCGGCGCAAACCCCTCGCTCCGCTTCAAACGCGATGGGTGCTCAGCGCCGCGTCCCCGGCCAGCTGGGGTTTTCCCTTCTGTTTTTTTTGGTGGTCCTGGTCGCCGTTTTGGGGCTGGGGAGGGGCGAGGGGGGGGGGCTGCTGGTGCTGGGTCCCAGCCTGGCTGTTTTCTGGGGTGAGCTGGGGCTGCAGGAGGAACTGGGGCGAGCCGGCTGCCCGCGCTGGGGT
This sequence comes from Strix uralensis, assembly GCF_047716275.1. Taxonomy (NCBI): domain Eukaryota; kingdom Metazoa; phylum Chordata; class Aves; order Strigiformes; family Strigidae; genus Strix; species Strix uralensis. The sequence continues at coordinate 5,943,534 of NC_133998.1, read as the reverse complement.
TTCGGGGAGGGGATGGGCTCCTGTCCCGGCGCAGAACCTGGTTTCTGATACTTTGGTCTCCCCAGTTGTAAAAGTATTTGAACAAGGTTGGGGCAGGGGCAGGCTGCGCCTGGCAGGATGGGTGCGGGGTCAGGGTGCCAGCTCTCCCCAAGCACCCACGATGCTGCCGGCCCAGCTTGGGAGCCCGAGGGGTCAGTTTGGGGGCAGCGAGAGGCCTCAAAACAAAGTTCATCAGCCCCAGTTTCGGCTGGGGCCGGCGGGGATCCTGCGTGGCGCATGGGCTGGGACTGGCACTGCCGGTTCCCAGCCGGCCGGGCTGGCCGTGCCGCATTCCTGCACCCTGAGCGGGGGGGAGCCGCAGCACCCGCGCTGCTCCTGCTCCACGCAAAGGCCAAGCAGGGCCTGATCCGTCCTCACCCAGCCCCGATTTTGGTGCAGCCGCAGCGATCTGGCTCATGGGGAACCATCCGGGCTGGGACGCGCCGGTGCGGTGCAGGACTGGCCCGTGGCCGAGGCGGTGGTGGGGTCGGGGTGCTGCGGGGAAATACCAGCTCCCTGCTGCTCCCCGAGCCCCAAACTTGACCCCATGGGGAAATCAAACCCCTCCCCGCTGCTTGAGCCAGGCCCAGAAGCTTTGGAACCGCTGATGGGCTCAATCCCGGCTGGGGGGGGGCCCTGCGCCTTTCCCCCCGCCGTGGTGAGGGGTCCAACATGGGGAGGATTTGGGGGTGAGGGGAGCAATTCCCGCTCAGCCCACGGAGGTGTGGGATACCAACCCCCCAGGACGGGGTCTTCACAGCCCTGTGGGACCCCCACCCTGAGATACCCCCCCCTCCTCTGCCCCTCCAGGCCGTGGCCATCGTCTGCGGGTTCCTCATCGTCATCCTGCTCTGCCTCATCTGCTTCTTCGCTCACAAGACGCGGAGCAAGATCTGGAAATACGGGAAACCAAACATTTACTGGGACAAGGTGCCGGTGGTCCAGGAGGGTCCCAACGTGGAGGAGTGGGTGAGTCCGAGCGTGGGCTGGGGGGGGCTGGTGGGTACCGAGGGCTGGCAGGGGAGGGGGGGTCTCCCACCACCTCCCCCCTGAGCATCCTCCCCGCCTGCCCTTTATCAGTGGGGCTAAACGTGGCAGCGCCGGGTCACCAGGATGTGCTGGGGTGGGGGGGATGCCAGGGGGGCTCCTCCTGGTGCCGGGGCTGTGCCAGAACTTTGTGCCAGGAGCTGTTTTCTTCCCGGCTTGTGCCGGGCCGGTGCCTGGCCCCGGTGTGTTTGCACCCGGGGGGTGCAGCGTTATCACCGCCGGCGCGACGCTGTGCCCGGTGCTCGCCGGGTCCCTCCCCATCACCCCGTTTAGGCGCTGTGGTGGTTTTTTTTTTTCCCCCCCCGGTGCTGGGTGCTGGGCTGGGCGAGCTGGTCTCAAACCTCCCTGAAAGACAAACAGGGTGGGATCTGATGGGCCGGGCGCCAGGAGCACAACGCCGAGGCTCCGGGTCCTCGCCCCTTCGCTCGCCCCGCGCTCGGTGACACCGGCCGCGAGTCGCTGCCCGGTGACGCCGCTGGGTTTCGGTCTGGGCAATGATTAACTCGGCTCCGCAGGACTGGTTTGCAGCCACCAAACAGACGCTGTTTGGGCATCGAAAGCACCTGAGTCCCTTGGGTGGGGGATGCTGGGGACCCCCCCCAGCGCTGCTGCTCGGCCCCAGGTTGATGCCGGTCCCAGCGTGGCCCCGCTGCGTGCGGGGACGTGCCCCGTCCTGTCCCCAGAGCAGGTCCCTGAGCCGGTGTCTCCGCAGGAGCCGGTGCTGGGGGAGGGTGTGGGAAATCCGCAGCATCCCATGGGAAAGGGGCCTTTGGAATCTGCCCCCGCCCCTGCGCACAGCTCTCGGGGTGCTGTGGGCGCAGGGGCTGCGTCCCTGACCCTGTCACCGGCCTCGTCCCGTCCTTGTCCCCATCCCTGTGAGACCGGGGCAGTGCAGGGGGGGGGGCTCAGGCACTGGGGACATTTATCACGTTTATCCCAAACCTTTGATGCAACCTGAGAGTCGAGGCCCAGCGCGCGCGGCTCCTCCACGGCCCCTCGCCTCGCTCCGTGTGTGGGTCTAATATTTATTTTTCATTTTGCAGCAGTACCTTTGTTCTGGTTTATTTATTTTTGTTAAAAGTCCCTCCCTTGAAAAGCATTTCCTGGCTCGCTGGGGGCCGGGCTGCCTGCGGGGTGGGGGGGGAAGGACCCCGCACATCCAGGGTCCCCCTCACCTGCTCCTTGGCGGGGTAGGGTCCCCGCTCTGCCCTGGGGTCACCCACTGGTGGCACGTCCCTGCCCGGTGGGGAGGTACCGGGGTGTGAAACCCTCCTGGGACGTCCCGTTCCCGGTTTATGGCCAGGACTGAGATAAAGGGGTGACCTTCGAGCGGGCGTGAGCTGCCGGGCACCTCCGTCCTGACACAGGGACGTGGCTTGTCCCCACTCTAGTGGCCGACTCACCTGGTGGCCCTGCGGGGCCAGGAGTGGCCCTCGTTAACCGTGTCTTCGTTAGTCGGGGCGGGGGGAAGGTGCCGGAGGAAGCGGCTTTGCCGGTCGACGTCCCCAGGGCTACCGGGACCAGCTTCCGTCACAAACAACCCACAAAGGCCAGGAAGGAAGGGGGAGGGAGGGACAGACAGACGCCCCACGTCCTCCTTGAGGAGCCCTGGTGGTGCCGGGGCAGCAGCGAGGGCCCCAAGGGTGGGGGGTGATGCTGGCCGGGGTGCCGGGACAGAGCCTGGGCGGTGTCACCCTCTGGGGGTGCAGAGCGGGGTGCCAGGACCCCCCCGCGCCCTGTGTCCGTCTGTGCTGGGCTCCCCGTGGCACCCGCTGCAGTGGCTCTGCGCAGGGCGGCGTTGGGGTGTGTGGGTCCTTCTCTGGGGCACATCCTGCAGCCTCCCCCCTCCCCAAATGCCCACCCGTGGGGGCTCCCCCAACCCTTGCCCCCCCGCTCCCTGCTCCCCACAGCCCTGCGGGATGCCCCGGGGCTCGTCCCGCCAGGACCCCAGGCAGGATTTTCGTGGCTGCTTTGGGGTTTTTCTGGCCCCGTGGGGTGGGGACCAGCGTCCCCCATGTGCCAGGAGCCCCCGTCCGGGTCCCGCTCGCGGGTGCGTGTGTGTGTCCCCCCTGTCCCGTCCTGCAGCTGAGCACCGCTCCCCCCTCCAGGTGAAGAACGTGGCGGACGGGGCCAGCGTGCAGGACGAGACGGCCACGCTCGCCTACTCGGAGAAGCCGACGAGCCCCATCACTGCGCCACCCTACAGCCCCCCCTCCTACAGCTACCCCCCCCAGAACGGGTACTACCCCTCCGGGACCTACAGCAGCCGGGGGTGAGTGGCCAGGCAGGGGGGTGACAGTGCTCAGGGAGCAGGGGGGGACCCTGGGGGTGTCTGTGTGTGTCCCCCCCCGCCATGCCGAGCTGGCTGATGGCCCCGTGTCCCTCGCAGTGACCAGCCGGACCGGGCGGTCAGTCCCAGCCCGGCGGAGGAGAAGGCGCGGGAGCAGCCCCCCAAACCCCCCACCCGCCGTGGCCGCCGCCGCCGCCGCAACCCCGAGCTGGACGAGTCGCAGTACGAGACCGATTACACCACGGCCGTGGAGTCTGGTGACGAGCGGGACCAGGACCACTGGGCCAGGTGAGGGGGGACCCCTGAGAACTGCCCCCCACACACACCCCCCAAACCTGGAGCTGCTCCTCCGGGGCCTGACCCTGCCCCTCTCCCCCAGCCTCTACCCCCCCATCACCTCGGACGGTGCCCGCCAGAAGTACAAGCAGGAGTTCGACACCGACCTGAAGCGCTACAAGCAGCTCTGCGCCGAGATGGACGGCGTCAGCGACCGCCTCAACCAGCTCAGCAAACAGCTCGACAGCATCTCCGAGGACAGTCCCCAGTACCAGGTCAGGGCTTGCCGGGGGCCACGGGGACATCGTGGGGGCACTGGGATGCGGTGGGGTGTCAGGGATGGATGGGGTGGGGCCTTGGGATGCTGCAGGGTGTTGGGAATGGGTGGTGGGGGACATCGGGGATGCTGTGAGGTGTTGGGGACATCAGAGGTGGATGCTGGGGGACACTGGGGATGCTGTGAGGTGTTGGGGACATCAGAGGTGGATGCTGGGGGGCATTGGGGATGCTGTGAGGTGTTGGGGACATCAGAGGTGGATGCTGGGGGACACTGGGGATGCTGTGAGGTGTTGGGGACATCAGAGGTGGATGCTGGGGGGCATTGGGGATGCTGTGAGGTGTTGGGGACATCAGAGGTGGATGCTGGGGGCCATTGGGGATGCTGTGAGGTGTTGGGGACATCAGAGGTGGATGCTGGGGGACATCATAGAGACTGCAGGGTGGTGGGGACACGAGGGCGGATGCTGTGGGACATCAGAGATGCTGTGAGGTGTTGGGGACATCAGGGGTGGATACTGGGGGACATCACAGAGGCTTGCAGGGTGTTGGTGGCATCAGGGGGTGGATGCTGGGGGACATCGGGGATGCTGTGAGGTGTCGGGGACGCTGCAGGGCATCAGGGATGCTCTGGGGTACCGGGGACACTACCAGGCATCGGGGATGCTGTGGGATGCAGGTCACTCCTTGTCCCCATGGGGCACCCCCCGCCTCATGGCCCCTGGCCGTGCTGCCCGGCTGCCTGTGACCCCCCCCGCCCCCCCCCCCCGTTCCCTTCGCAGGGTGTGGCAGAGGAGTACAACCGGCTGAAGGACCTGAAGCGGGTGAGTGCGGAGCGCGGCCAGGCTCAGCTTCCACCTGAAGTGGGGTTGGGGCGATACAGCTGTGAGGGGGGGGGTGTGTGAAAACAGGCCCCCAGCCCCCTCCCCACGGCCCGCGCAGCTGAGGCCGGTCCTGCACTGCCTTTCAGAGCCCCGACTACCAGACGAAGAAGCTGGAGACCAAAACCCTGCGCAACAAACTCTTCCACATCAAGAGGATGGTGAACGACTACGACAAGGTGAGGGGGTAGCCTGTGCGCCCCCCCCGCCCCCAGCCACAGCAGGACGGGCCCGAGGGGCTCCCCCCTCCCTGCCCACCCCCTCCAAAGACTTTGGTGCGTTTTGTACCTTTCTTTGTATAAAAAAAACCCCAAATCCAAGATTCAAAGCCACCCCACCATGTCGGTGCCAAGGGCACGGGGGCGGAGGCGGCTGCTGGAGCGAGACCCACCCCCCCGCCCTCTCCGTCCGTGCCCCCCACCCTGTGCCTTATTCTGCCTGTTGGGGGCTGTGGGTCCCCTCCCGCTGCTGTAAATATTTTGGGGAGGGTCTGCCACCCCCCCTGCTGCCCCCCACCAGCACCGGGACTGGGGCATCAGCCTAGTGTGGGCAGGGATGGGGCAGAGCATCCCTCGGCTGGGCAGCTGGGGGGGGGCAAAGCCCCACATCCCCTGAGCCCCCAGGGCTGCCCTTTGGGGAGCAGCCCTGGGCAGGGGTGGTATTTTATAAGGAACTGGCTGAAACTGTGTATTTTTTTTTTTTAAATAAATAAATTGTATCTATTGATTTTAAACCCCCGCCGGTGCGAAAGGGGCCACAGCAGGGCCGCGTGTGGGAGCAGGTACCTGGGGCGGGCAGGGGGGGCCGGGGCTGGACTGGGGGGGGGTGTCCCCACCCACAATCACCCATGTCAGCCGATGTCCTGGGGGTGCTGCAGGGCTCCTGCACCCCAACCCCTGTGTGTGCTGTGGGGAGCGGCTGCGGGCCCAGGGCAGCCCCCCCAGAGGCTGCAGCAGCCCCAGGGCTGCCCAGGACCCCCCATATCCCCCCTGCCCCCCCCCCCCCAAGGCTGTTGCAGCCACCGATGCTGCTCAGACACATCATCCCACCCTCGCAGGGCAAAGAGCACCCAACTCTCAGCCTCTTCAAGATGGGAGAAACCCCAAAATGCCACCTTGAGGGGGACCCCCAAACCCATCACCTCAGAGGGGACACCCCCGCCCCCCCAAATCCCCCACCTTGCCCCCCCAAAGAGCAGGTACAAACCTCTGTGCTGGCTCCTGCTCCCCTTGGTGCTGCTGATCCAGTTCTTCCCCAGCAGGCTGCGGGCAACGGGATTTATTCCGGAGACCCCCCCCACCCCACCCCACAATCCCCAGGATTTCCAAAAACCATCCAATTTCATGTGCCTTAAAGGTCTTAAATTTCTGGGACTGCTTCATCTCCCCCCACCGCCCCAGGGTGGGCTTCGGCGTCGCTGCAGGATGAGCCCCTTTCCCCGCTCACAGCAGATCCCCGGCGTTGTAAGAAACATCTTTTATTGACTTCAGTTAATTTGTTTAGTATCATTGAACAAGGATTATATTTTCAGTGAATCAATCTAAATGACAAATCCTCGGCTAATCCTGCCTCCGTCTGTTTGCATGGTGGATACCCCTGAGAAGCAGAGCCCGGGGGGAGGCCACAGGGCGTCCCCCCGTCCCTCCGAGGTGGCTCTGCCCCCCCCATCCCCACCATGTGCCCTTTCCTCCGGCACGGCTCAGCCCTGGGGACAAAGACCCCCCCCCCCGCAGCAGCATCACCCCTTTCCAGCCTGATTTTGGTCCCCCACAACATCTCCTCTCTGCCCCGAACCTGGCTTTAAAAAAAAAAAAAAAAAAAAAAAGGCACAGGAACATAGCGAGCGTGGGGAGGGGGGTGCTGGCGCCCATCGCCCCCAGTGTGGGGACGGTGGTGGGTGCTGGATCCGGCCTGGGGTGGGGGGAAAAAGCACCGAGCGAGGTGGGGGGGGAGCAGGGCAGGGCAAACGCAAAAGGACCCCCTGGTTTGCACCCCGCATGGTGCACAGCCCCGGTCAGCCACCTGTGTACCCCCGTCCCCTCCCCTGCACCCCCATCCCCTCCCGTGAACCCCTCCCCGTGCCCCGACAGTGGAGATGCTTCAGTGGAAAGTGCAGGGGGGGGCTGGGATGAGGCTCAGACAACCTGGGTCCCCAAAAAGGAGCCGCTCCAAGCTCAGTGCTTCAGTCCTCAAGGCTGGATACGGCCCGGGCGGGCAGGGGCAGCCCCTGGGCAGGGCACAAAGGGGCTTTGATTGCCCCTTTTTCCACCATTTTCAGGACTGGGGGTAGCAGAGGCAAGGGGTCCCGCAGCAGGACCCCCCAAAAGATGGCTCTGCTCATCCAGGGGCCCCCCCCCCACGCCAGCCCGGCTGGTCCCACCTCCCATCCCTCCTGTCTGAGCCTCCTGCCACCTGAAATTCGGAGGGGCAGCCAGAGGACGGTGACCCCCTCCCTGGGCTCCAGCCTGGCTCTGACACAGGGACAGAGCAAGGGACCAGCCCCGGGGATGCTCCAACGTCCCCGGGAGAGACTGGGGGGGGGTTCTGGGGAGCTCCGCTTCAGGGGGGTACAGAAGAGTTCGGTGTCCAACAGTGGCGGCACGGCCAGTACCTTCGGGGTTGGGAGGCCAACGCTGCAACCCCTCTGCTTTTGGGGGGGGGGGGGAGCAGCCCCCCGCCACTGCGGCGGACGGACGAGCGACGAGACGGCTGCGGGGCGGGGGGGCCGGCGCAGTTTGGGGCTCCCCTGGGGACGGCACCATCTCGGGGCGCTGGAGGGAATCCGGGTCCGGCTGCTGGGGGTTCCCCGGGGTTGTCCCTGGGGTGTCGAGGCTCTGTCCCCTACTGCCCCGTCCCGTAGGGCCAGTTGAAGGTGCTCCCGGACAGCAGCATGTCCCTGATTAGTGTTTCGATGGGCGTTTTCCCCACCAGCCTCATGAAGAAGAGTTGGGAGATGAGGGCGGCCGGCACGGCCCGGAGCGCCGGCAGCCGCAGCAGGAGCCGGCCGAAGCGCTGGGGCTGCGAGGGGTACTGCGACCGCACGTACTCCGTGAGGGCCACCTGCGCCTTCTCCTGCAAGCTCTCCACGTGCGCCGGGTCCGAGAGGCCGCAGGCGTCTGCGAGAGGGATGGGATGGAGAGGGGTCAGGCTTTGGAGCTCCCCCCGATATCCCCAGTGAGCCCCCCCCCGACCTCTCTCCGCAGCCAGCTGCCGTGGCCGCGCTCCTGCCGCGTCAGGGGACGCAGCCGGCCGCAGCGTGGTGCAAGAAGGTCGCTCGTCCCTGCCAGGAAGGACCAGGCACCTCCGTGGCACGAGCTGAACGAGGGACGGGGCTCCCCAAGACACCCCCCCGCAGTGCACGGGGGGTTATTTGTGTTCCTGCAGGTCTCATTCCCATCGCCCCGGGGAAGCTCATCCCTGCACCCAGACGGACAAGCCGGGATGCTGCGAACCACGGTGAGAAGTTCCAAGGCACGAGGACTCTCTGCCATCTCCCCCAAGAGCCTCGCGGTGCTCTCTGGCTCCCAAACCCCTGGGGGAATGAGGGGGGGGGGGGTGGCTGGATGCTCCCCGAGACGGGGAGCTCCATGGGACGGAGATGGGGGACAGAGCCCGACCTACCCGGCGTGAAGAGCGCGATGGCTTTGAGGCAGCTGTACTCAGCCGAGTCCACCTGGAGCCGGTTGAGCTTCTCCACCTGATCCTGAAAGATGCGGATCTGGTCCATGAAGGAGACGACGCGGTCGGCTGACATGGGGGAGGCGTGGAAGCCCGCGGCGGCCAGCAGCGGGGCCATGTGCAGCGGCAGCGCCGACTGCGCCGCGTTGAGGACGAAGAGCTCGCTCCAGCTGAGCCGTAGCAGGGCCACTTGGTCGGAGACGGGCAACTCGGGGAAGAAAGGGATATTGCGGGCCCATTCCACCGTGCTGAAGAGGAGGCGGGCGGCCAGCTCGCAGATGTTGTCGATGCCCATGACGCTGCCCTGCTGCGCGTACTGCGAGCCGTAGCGGGCGGCCGGGTAGGGCTCAGCCCGCAGCAGTTGCGAGATGAGCTCCGACACCGGCTGCCCGTTGAAGTATTCGCCGCTGGGCATCGTGTTGGGGCTGGTGCTGGAGTGGGTGGGGGGGATCCGGCCCCGCTGCACGGCTGGAGGCGAGAGGAGAGGTGTCTGCTTTGCTGCTGCATCCTGCTACATCCCCCTGCCCGCTCCCGGGGGCTCCGCAGCCCCATGCGAGGTGAGGGAGGACGGGGATGCTCCCACCACCCACCCAGCATCCCGGCATGGCCGGATCCTGCCACCCTAAGGGAACAACGGGCGGCTTTTGGGGAGAGGGAGGTGGCGTGTGCCCCCTCCGCTGCGCTGCGAGAGCTACGCTCGAGCTATTTAACACCCCGGTGATTCACCAGCAGCTCCCAGTGCCGTGGCTTGGCCAGCAGCCGGGGCTGGGGCAGCGTCCGTGCCACCCCCTGCTCTGCCAGGACCCGGCGCAGGAGCAGCCCCGGTTGTGCCCTGCTGGCACCACGGCCCCCCCACCCCACCCCACCCCGTCCCCACGCCGGCTGCAGCAGAGCGGGGCGATCGCTACCCAAGGTCATCGCATGGCAGCAATCATTTATTTGCAAATAAAACGTCCATCTTGGAAGCATCGTTAACCCGGGGGCACTCCCCCTCCTAATTGCATTCAGGGAGAGCCATTTTTCAGCTCCCCCCCCCCTCCCATTAGTGCCCACTATTTGCTCAGTCCCTAGTAATTAATTTATGGGCTGTTCATGAGCCACTTAAATGAGAGCTCTAAATCATGCTAAGTGGCAATAATGCCATCTCGACTCCTCTGGAAAGCAGGGAATTACTGTCCTGCTTCCAGTAGCCTCCCCCCACCTTGCTCCTCACGTTAATGCCACCTGCCACCGAGCCACCCCGGCAGAGCCCGCGCCGAGCCCCGGCACCTCCAGCCCCGCACGTGCCTTTGGCGCAGCCCCGTCCCGCCGCGGGGATTGGAGATTTTTGGGCTAAACCCTTCGTGCTGTTTTTCAGCAGCCTGGGAAGTATTTTTGGGGTTCGCACCCTTGGGTGATGGGGAGCAAGGAGAAACGCCGGGAGCCCGTCCCAGCCGACCTCCACCGCGCGTGGGGCAGCGGGGCCGGCTCCAGGTGTGTCACCTTATCAGCTCAAGGCTTTTCCAAACAAACACCACCTGCGCTGCTGGCACCGAGGGCGATTCAAGGAGAAAAAAAAAAAAAAGGGGCAAAAGGGGGGGTTTTGATGCAAACAGGCTTCCTGGAGAGGTGGGAGCGAGCCCGGCTGTGGGGGGAGCAGAGCGGGCACCGGGAGCCTTTGGCCGGCGCTGCAGCAGCCCCACATCGCGGTGACGGGGCTCACCGGGAGCCCTCGGGAACCGTCCCCGTGCCCGCGGCGCTGCCGTTACCTTCCTTCCTCATCCCCACGCGGAAACACTTCTTCAGGCGGCAGTACTGGCATTGGTTGCGGTGGTGCTGGTCGATCTGGCAGTCGCGGTTGGACCTGCAGGCAGGATCGGGCCGATGAGGTGTCGGGGAGGAGCGATGTGACGCTGGTGGGGGGGTCCCTGTACCCCACCCCAGCTGCTCCATCACCCACCTCCCCACCACCCTCGGGCAAAGGCCTCGGAGCGCGGCCGCGGCCGGGCAGATCCCGGCGCTCCCAGGCCACACGCGGCCGCTATGGAAACAGCCATTTCCTGCGTTGGCGTTGCCAGCGATGGCCCTGGTTGCCAGTGATGCCCAGGGCTGTACCCAAGCAGAGAGACCCCCCCTCGGGGCACAGGGCCCCCATCCTGGGGGACACGGTGCTGGCGAGCGATGATGCCCCATGTCCCAGCATGTGGGGCGAGGCGGGGGGGGGGGAGCAAGAGAGCAGCCCCCCCCTCCAGCCTCCCTGCCAGACGTGTGAGGAATTTTGAGGAATTTCAACTATTTCCTCGCGGTGCTGAGCCCGTGACCCCTCGGGCACCGAGCGCTTGCCATGGCGGTGGCCGCATCCTCTGCGCTCGGACCCTGCGAGCGCAGCAAAGCGAAACCCGGCGGCTCCGGAGTGGTGCCCGGGGGGTCTGCACCGGACGGGGGGACACTTTCCCCCCCCTGAACAACCCCGGAGCCTGCAAGGGGGTCATGCCCAGCCCCCGGCACACGGGTCCTACCCTGGGCAAGGAGCCACGGGCACTAGGTAGCCCTGCACCATACGGCGGGCCACTGGCCACCACCAAAGCCAGCTCCACCGCGGGGAGCGGGACGCCGGGACAAGCCGTGGAAGACGTTCCCGAACGGCACCATCAGAATCCAAACCCCCCACAATTCCCAGAGGCCACGTCGCGCTCACGGACCCCGCAGGGCCGAGGGACAGAGCGGGGCGCAGGTGACACCGGGCGCTCGCAGCCCACCCAAAGGCCGGCGCAGCAAACGGGGCGGAAAGAGGGTTATCAGCAAACCAGCGAGAAATTAAAGCATTTCAAGCAGCAGGCAGGGCCGGGTCGCGCCGGCGTCCGGCAGCAGCTCGGCTCTGCCTGGGAATCCTGACACGAATCTCCTCATCCCTACACGACTCCAGAGGCGAGACAGGCAGGGATTCCCACCGCGCTCAAACCGGCATTAATTCACCCCGAACATCACCACTGCGCTTAGCACATTTTAAAACGTGTTGCTGATAAAAAGTTATTCCAGCGGAGAAGTGATAGCTAATCAAAACGTCAGATTACATCTTCATCAGTCGCCTGCGCCGCGGCGGGGGTAAAGCTCCCGGCCCCGCGGCCGAACCTCCCGGCCGGGGCCTGGCTGACCCTCACCGTGGCCTCGGGGCACCGTCCCCAGCACCAGGAAAACCCCAAAATCATCTCAGCTCCCGCCAGCGGCTCTCGTCGCTGTTTCCCAACTGATAGGCTGCAGCGACCTGGGAAACTGTGAGAATACAAAAGGCGTATACTGTGCTAATTATGTAATTAGAACATGTAATTATTTAGTGCAAGAACTAAACTGAATCCAACTCACTTTTAATATTCAAATTAGAGCAATCTTGGCTTGATGCTGCTTTTGACTCCTTGAACAAAGCAGATGCCAGGGCTGCTGGGGGAGCATTGTTCCGGCCCCTCTGACACTTTATTCCCTACTTGGAAAAGCAACTTCCCAGCACAAAGAGGGGGGGAAAAAAAAACCCAAAACACCTGAAGTAGGTGCCCAGACACCAGTGACAGGCACAGGATAAAATCCTGGATGCTCACAGCCCAGGAGAGGCCCCTCCATCACCCCCGCACGGAAGCGGCATCTGGGACGCAGAGTCCGTCCCTCTCCCGGGGAGCCCTGATTTGGCCTTTCCTTTGTTCCAGGAAACTGGAATTTCTCAAAAGCCATCTGTATTCCCCATCTTCGAATCATTAAATCCCGAGCAGGCGCTCGGCTGACTCTGCTGCTGGGCTCCCGCTGATCCGATGGGGAAACTGAGGCAGGGCCCAGGGGCGACGCAGCCGCTGCCCCCCGCGCCCGGGAGGACGCTGCGGGGCCAGGACCGAGGGGGGCTGAACCCGGCCCCACGCCGGCAGCTCCACGGCCCCACTCCACGGCCACCAGCGGCTCGGCTGACGTCAGCCGGGACCCGGCAACGCCGGTGCCGGGAGCTGCCGGGAGAGGAGATGCTGCGCACGGGGGAGGACGAATCTAGGCCGCCCAAACCAGAGCAAGGAGGCGGCTCGGAGACGGTTCCCACCGCAGCAGCGGCGCTTGCCCCTTCCCTTCCCACCGCGTCTCAGCGCCGCCACGAGATGAAGCTCAAAAAGCGGGGTGCCGAGGCGGGGTGCCCCGTTCCCAGCCCGGCGGCGGGGTGCTCACGGCCAGGACGCGGGCACCATCCTCCCAGCACCCTCAAACGCCGCTGGAAGCGCTTGCACGTGGATCCAGACGTGCGAGCGAGCCCCTATAGCCACATTTCCCCCGCTGGGAAGAGCCCAGGGCTCGGGGCGGGGGGGGTGGCGGTGGGAGGGGGTTTGTTGTGCGCATCAGCCAGCCCGATGCTCCTTTTGAGCCCGACAGAAACTCCGGAGTTATTTGCAGCTCCAAACTTCGCGGGGGTCGTATCGCGGTGCTGCCGGTGGGCCCCGATCTGCCGGCCCTGGCGCGGGGGCCGCGGCTTCTTCCCGCCATCTCGCCGGCTCGGCGCCCGCAGCACGCCGGGCTTGTTGACACCTCCGGTTAAAATTATACCCGCTGCCGCGCTGGTGCCTTCTCCGGGGAGAGCGGCCGTGACCGAAGTGACTCACAGCCGCGGCGGGTTTTCAGGCATTAGCCTGGAACAGCAATTAATGCCGGAGCGGAGCCGGGCGATGACGAGGAGCCGGACACCGGCTGTGGCCCGTGGCCCAGGGGTCGGGGCATCCGTCCCTCCGAGGGCTGGGGATGTGCCGGGCAGAGGGGCTGCTTGTGCGGGGTGCGGGGCACGGGGGGGACCCCTGTGCTGCACTGGGGGCCGCTGCGCTGGCACTGGGACCAGTGTGCTGCACCAGGGGCCACTCTGCTGGCACTGGGGGCCACTGTGCCGCATCAGGGGCCACTGTGCTGAATCAGGGGCCACTGTGCCGGCACTGGGGGCCACTGTGCTGTATCAGGGGCCACTCTGCTGGCACTGGGGGCCACTGTGCTGCATCAGGGGCCACTGTGCTGGCACTGGGGGCCACTGTGCCGCACCAAGGGCCACTGTGCTGGCACTGGGGGCCACTGTGCTGTATCAGGAGCCACTGTGCTGCATCAGGGGCCACTGTGCTGCATCAGGAGCCACTGTGCCATACCGGTGGCCACTCTGCTAACACTGGGGACCACTGTGCCAGCACTGGCATCCCTGTGCCACACCAGAGGCCAGCGTGCCGCACCGGGGGGCCACTCTACGGCCCCATCAGGGCCCCCACCAGCGCTGCAGCGGGGCCAGCGTGCAGCCACGGCAGGGCCAGCGCCGAGCTACACGGGGGCCACTGCAGAGCCACGCCGGGAAGCCACAACCGGCGGCCACCAGCACCGGCTGGGGGGTCACCCTTAGAGCTACAACCGGGCCAGGACTCTGCCCCCAACCCCCCCCGCCATCCCTCCATCCCCCCCTCCTCGCCGGTCCCGCAGCCCCTTACCTGCAGGTGTAGCTGAGGTTCCTGCGGATGCTGCGCTTGAAGAAGCTCTTGCAGCCCTCGCAGGTGAAGACCCCGTAGTGTTTCCCGCTGGATTTGTCCCCGCACACCACGCAGTCCACGGCCGCCCCGGCCCGCTCCTCCTCGCCGTGCTCCGCGTCGCTGCCGCCGCCCGCCGGGGACGCCCCCGCCTCCTCCCCGCCGCCGCCGCCGCCGTTGGGCTCGCCCCAGCCACCGGCCACCATGGCCATGGCTCCGCGGCCCCGGGGCTCAGCACCGGCCCCGCCGCCGCATGGAGCGGAGCGCAGCGCCCGGCGCCTCCCGGAACGAGTTGAGCAAGTTTTTTTGTTTTTTTGTTGGGTTTTTTTTTTTTTTTTTGGGGGGGGGGGGGCGGCCGGTTTGGGATTTTTAAGGTTTGGTTTGGTTTTTTTTTTGGTTTACTCCCCCCCCCCCAAAAAAAAAAAAAAAATCTCAGGGCTCCCTCCCCCCCCCTCCCCCCGTTAACGGGGGGGCCTCACGGAAACTTTACGGCGGCGGGAGCGGGGCGCGGCGCGGCGCATCCCCCCGCGGGGCACGGCGGCTGCCCCGGGGCTCGGCCGCATGCGGGGGCCGCCGCTGCCCGCCCCCGGTGGCTCCTCCGCTCCGCGGCACCGGCAGGGAAGGAGGAGGAGGAGGAGGAGGAGGAGGAGGAGAAGAAGGAGGAGGCGGCGCTGCCCCGGCCCGCCCTCGCCCCCCCGGGCCCCGCCGCCGCCGCCGCTGCAGGCAGCCCGGTCCGGGTCCGGCGGGACCCGCTCCGCCGAGCCCCGGGGCTCTCCCCGCCTCCCGCGAAAGAGCAAAGTTCAGCCGCTGCCGCGGTGGCCGCCCTGGATGCTCCTCCCCGTCCTCCTCCCCTTCCGCTCGCCGCCCGCCGGGTCCTGCCCCGGCCCCGGCCCCGCCGAGCCCGGGCGGGGGGGGGGGAACCGGGCAGGGAGCTCCGCCGCAGCGGGGCTGGGCACGGCGGGGGTGGGCGGCTCCGTGGGCCGGTGGTACCGGTTGTGGCGGGCAGGGTACGGGCAGGGCGATGCCGTGGCCTGGCAGCCGCGCTAGAGCAGGCGGTTTGGCTAGTGGAGGCGGCTGGAGGTGGCCCCGGCCGATGGCCTTTGGGGACCCTTCGCTGGCCTCGGGAGCGGGTGGCACCTCGTGCTGCCCGGGGTGGCACCGAGAGCCCAGCGGGCAAGGCCACGGCGTGCCACCGGCAGCGGTCATGGCTGTGGTCCTTGTCCCCCCCCAGCAAGTGACCTCTAAGCTGCCGAGAGCGGCAACAGGGCCCCCGGGGCAGAGTGGCCACTGAACGCTGCCCATGGGCACGCTGGAGCCACCTGAGCTGCCCCCGTGGTGGTACGGGGGGGTGACACCGGCCGAGTTGCCGCGCCGTGGTACGCGGTGACGCGGTTCAGGGCCGCGGGCTGCGGCGGGAGGACGGGTGGCAATTCCCCACGCCTGGCCCGTGGCCAAGCCGCCGGCATCGGCCGATCCCCTCCGCTAGCCCCAGCGGGATCTTTAATTAACCGCCCGCGGCACGAGGCCGCCGCTCCCCGTCTCGTGTGGGGCACAAGGGCCGGGGCCGTGCCGGGGGGGGGCTCTGGCCGCAGCTCGGGACGCGTCGCCCTGCTCAGCCCCTGGGACGGGGGCGAAGGGCTGGATGCGGCCGGGCCCCGTAAAATCCGTGTGTAATGTGGTTCGTCAAGTCGGACCCGTACGAGCTCGTCGCCCGGCCCCGCAGGAAGGGTGGGCTGGGGGTGCCGGCTGGGGGTGCGCAGCACCCGCCTGCTGCTGCCCGGTTAATTATTAACGAAGAAAATAAACTGTGCGGAAAGGTGCTTGACCCAGGAGCGCCCCGCGCTATCGCCCTGCCTTCGCCTTTCACCCGCGGGCCAAACTCGCCTCCCGGCCATGCCGCGGCGGCCCCGGTGTCTCCCGGCAGCGCGGCTTTCACCTTGACTTCAGGGGCAAAGTCCGGCGGGCAGGGTGTGGAGCTGGGGTGCAGGAGGGCTGGGTGCCCCCCACGCACCCCGGTGTGCCCTCGCGGGGGGACCCCACGCCGCAGGGACGGGCTCGGGCCGAGCGCTGCCGGCACCTTTGTGGCGCCCTGTGCCGCCGGCCTTGGCATTCCCAACCCACGTGCCGGGGCCGGCGTCTCCGTCAGGGTTAAGGGAAAGGCGAAGCGGGAGGGATATAAAAATCCCCGGCAAAGCACCGAGCCCGGAGCCGGGGTGCAGCAGAGGCGGATGGATTACGGCTCCGGCCATAAATAAAACCTCCATTTCCTCCTGTCTGGAGGGATCTCTGCTCACCAGGTACCTGCTAACGCCGCCGCGCCGAGGTCCCCGGCAAGGGCTGCGCGCGGGGCCGATGCCACGGGGCTGCCGCGGTTGGGGAGCAACACCCGGCAGAGCCGGCTGGGAAGGGGCCAGGCTCGGGGGGGGGTCCTGGTTTGGGCGGGGGGGGGGGTCACCCCCACCTGCAGCCGGCCCCATTTCTCCTTTCTCTTCTGTCAGGCCGTGATTTATGGCCCTTTCCCTGCCGCTCCCTCGCCTCCTCGCCCCCTGCAAAAAATAATAATCCAGGAACAAAGGAGGAAATTGGATCTTCTCCCCCGCGCGGCTCGCAGCCCCGCGGTGGGAGCCGGGTTTGTTTTGACGTCGGTGTCCAGTTGGCGAAGGCGTTTGATCTCCGGAGGAATTCCTCCTTCCTCGCGCTGCTCCGCTGACTCCGCTGCACAAAAGGGCCCCCGGGAGTTGCCGGCGCGTTTCGTGCCGCCCCGACGCCCCCGGGAAGGGTCCGGCACGGCAGAGGCGCCCGCTGGGGCTGGGGGAGGTTTCTGGGCTCGGTGTCGGATCCGGATCCAGTGCGGGGTGACAGCGGCGTCCCCCCGCTCTGCCACAGCCGGGAGCAGGGTTGAGCAACCCTTGCCAAAACGGGCAGGGGCAGGGCCAGGCTCAGGGCTGTGCCGCTGGAGAACTGGGTGCCGGCACCGGTGGCGAGCTGGGTGCCATCGCTGGTGGAGAACTGGGTGCCAGCAGCACCGGAGAGCTGGGTGCCATCACTGATGGCGATCTGGGTGCCATCACCGGTGGTGAGCTGGGTGCCAGCACTGCCAAAGGGCTGGGTGCCATCACTGCCGGCGAGCTGGGTGCCAGCAGCACTGGAGAGCGGGGTGCTGGTGCCACCAGCGCTGACCCGGTTACCGGCATCCCGGTTAGCACCACCCAGTGCCCTCTCCCAAACCCCCGTGGGAACTTCCCGGGGGCTTAGATAGACACCACCCCGTCTGTCTGTCTGTCTGTCCCTCCCAGGCCTCAGTGCACCCCCACGGGGACCCGCACCCCGATGTGATATAGGTGGGTCCCTGTCAGGCAGGATCCGGCCCCGCTCTGCCCTGGAGCCGCCCCCAGCCCCGGTTTGCCGGGGGGCCAAGGGTGCTGTGCTGCTGGGGCCGGATCGTGCTGGGGGGTGACGAGGGCTGGTGTGAGCTGCTCCGGAGCTGGGGGGGAGCAGGGGGGGGCGGGGAAAAGGACCCTCATGGCCAGGGGGGTCCTGACTCTCCCACAGCGGCCGCGGGAGCTCGTGACCTTGCCGGGCTGAACCGTGGCCGCGCCGCCGCAGGCGAAGGACAAAGGGAGGCCGGGGCTGGCTGTGCTGCGGCTCCTCAGCTCCCCGGGCAGGGCTGCCCCACACCTCTGCGCCCCACAGCTGCCCCACGGCATGTCCCTGTACCCCACGGCATGTCCCTGTGCCCCACGGCTGCCCTATGGCATGTCCCTGTGCCCCACGGCTGTCCCACAGCATGTCCCCGTGCCCCACAACTGTCCCACGGCTGCCCCACGGCATGTCCCCGCGCCCCACGGCTGCCCCACAGCTGCCCCACAGCACACACGCCGCAGGCAGCGCCCGTCACGTGCTGGTGCAGCCAACACGCCTCCGCCAAGTGCACACGCATGTGCACGGGACACGCAGCCCCACGCACGGGGGGGCACACGCACGTGCAAACAGTGGCGGGGGGTCACCGGGCTCTCTCTCCGCCATGTGCTCCCCACGACCCCCCCCCGGGAGAGGCGGTTCCCCCCGCAAAGCACCACGGTTTTGCCCCCAGCCCTGCAGAGGGGCTGAGGGAGACCTGACCCTCATCGCCCCCAGCCCCCCCCTTGCCCCCGGGCCCCCCCTCCCTGCCGGAGGGGGCCACTCCCTGTCCTGCATTCCCGGGATATCAGATCCCGCGCCCCTGGCCCCCACCCAGGCAGGGCCAGACGCTCCCTCCCCGGGGGGGCATGAATCACTCGCCCTCCTGTCTGCCCCCCACCCCCGCCTGTCCCTGCTGCTCCCATCATCTCCCCACCTTCACCTCTGTGTGCCCCCCCCGGATGGTGTTTCGCAGCCCCCCAGGACCCATTCTCCCAGGAAGCGGGGTGCAGTCCCACCCAAAGGTGCTGGGGGGGGGTGGGGGGGTGTTGCTGCCCCTCGCACGCTGCTCCACAGAGGGGAAACTGAGGCAGGGACTGGGCCAGAACGGCGGCATCTTGCAACGTGGAGCCCTCCCTGGGGAGCTGCAGGTTTCTGGGTGCACGGGGAGGGGGGTGTGGGTAAGCGGTGGGCAAAGAGGGGGGGTCCTACCACCCTCATCCACCGTGCTGTGACGTGCCGCACCAGCAGCATCGTACCAGGAGCCCCCAGCTCCCCCCACCCTGAGCCCACAGGACCAGGGACACCCCGCCTTGGGCACCCCGTCCCCGCCGGTGGCCCTGGGGTCAGCGGGATGTGACAGGGAGGGGGACACCCCTCCAGCTGGGGTGGGGGCCGCGGCGGGTCCCGCCTGTCCTCCCCCTCCTCCTGGCACCCGGGCGGTTGCGGCCGCCGTGGCCCTTTCATGCGGCTCTCGGTGGAGCCTGACCCCGCACAAAGCCCCCAGGAGCCCATTTGAATCTGAAAAGGGGTCTGAGGGCAGAGCCCTGACCTTCAACCTGCGGGTCAGCCCCTCCACGCCACCGCCACCGACCCCCGGCAGCCCCCGGGACCCCCCCCCTGCACCAGGACAGAGCGAGCTGAGCCACGGTCCCCACCGGCGCCTGGCACAGGGGCTGCAGGCAGGGCCAGGGGCTGGGAGCAGGCAGCACCGGCAGCACCGGCAGCACCGGCAGCACCAGTAGCCCCCCCACTCTGGTATCTGGGTGCCAGACTCGTCCCTCCGCACCGGGCACGCAGCAGCGCCTGTCGCAGCGGTCACGGCCGGGCCCGTGGCACCGCTGCGCCCCGGTTCGTGCTGGGGCTGCTCCCCCGGGGCCCTGGGGAACTTCTCCATCGTCCCAGCCCCGACATCTCCGGGGCCACGGGGCTGTCCCTGTTTTGGAAGGCTCCTGGTTGGCGGTGAGGTGGTGGGGGCAGAGGGCACGGGCAGCTCGGGGTGGAGGGGTGAGATTCATCCCTGTGTCCTTGCATCCCTGCAGCCCTGCCCTGCATCCCCGCACCCCTGCAGCCCTGCATTCCCGCATCCCCACAGCCCTGCACCCCTGCCCCACAGCCCCGCAGGCCTCTCTCTGCCTTCTCCATCCCCACAACTCTGGATATTGATCCCCCAAGCCTTGCCCTCTGCTGCTGTTTCCCCCCGGGGAGCCACAGGCCTCGTTTGAGCCCGTACGTGGCTCCGTGCCTCAGTTTCCCCTCCAGCTGCCGCGTCCCTGAGCCCTGGGCAGCCCCATGGCCCTGCGCATCCTCCCGCCACAGACCCACGCTCAGCCCGGCTCCCATCATCGTGTCAGGGTTCAGGCTGCTGGATTTAGACCCCCCCACCCTGCTCCCCACGGCAGCCCCCCGGCCCAACCCCTCTGCCGGGGCCCCCCCCTCCCTGCGCAGCGAGGACACCCCCGGCGCGGGGTCACTGCTCCTCTTCCCTCCTGAATATTCATGGGCCCTGGCCGCCACGGCCACCGCCGTCACCTTTGATCCCACGTCAGGGATAACGAAATGGCTTCATCTGCGCCGGGAGATAGCGGGGGGCGGCGGGGGGGGGGCAGCCTTTGTTCCTGGCCCCGCTGGGATGAGCTGAGCCAGGGGTCCGACTGCCTGAGCACCCCCCAACCATAAACCGCCCCCCAAACCCGAACCACGGCGGGGCTGGGCAGAGCCACGAGCATCAGTGGTTTATTCTCCCTGGGGGTACACCAGGCGCCTCCCGGCACGGGGCGAGGAGGGTCTTGGGGGTGTCGGGGGTGTCCCTAGATGCAGGTCTCGCTGCCGGCCATCCCCTGCTCCAGGGCTTGCAGCTGTCGGGCCAGCGCCTGCGTCCGCCGGGCCTGCTGCCTGCGCAGGGCCCCCGCCTGCACCTCCAGGCGCCGCAGCTGGGCTGCCTGCTTCCGCCGGGCCCCCCGGTAGCCCAGGGCCAGCGCGCTGCGGGGGGCACGGTCAGCACCCCGGGGGGCATGCTCAGCACCCCGGGGACCGAGGGGACAGAGGGGACAGAGAGGGGGCAAGGAGGGACCATGCACCAGGGCGGGGAGGGAGCCTGGGTTTGGGGTGCGCAGGAAGGGATCGTGGTTTTGGGGCGCACAGGTAGGGACCACACAGTGGGGATGCGCAATATGGGGCAGCGGTTTTTGGGGGGTGCACGAAGGGACCGTAGTTTTGGGGTGCGCAGGAAGGGAGCACACATCCAGAACACGCAGGAAGGCACCGCATTCTGGGGGCGCGCGCGGCGGGGGGGACACACACGTTGCCCCCAGCGGGGAAGCGGGTGCCTCCTGCCCACCTGTGCGCATGGAAGAGGTCAGCGGTGACGGCGCGGCACCGTGCCTGCTGCGCGCGGCTGACGGCGCTGCTCTGCTCCAGGGCCAGCACCAGCCCCTGCGCCCGGGCGCGCAGCTCCTTCTCCCTGGGGACACCCACATGGCAGCCGGCCCCGCACCCGCTGCCCCCGCGCCCGCACACCCCCCCCCCTCCGTGACGAAGCCGCGGCCGTCGGTGACGTTTCTTACCGGGTCAGGGTACGGAGCAGCTCTTCCGCCCTCCTCTCCGGGGGGGTCTGGGGAGCCGCTGCTCCCACCCGGCCGCTTTGGCCATCCTGCAGAGATTGGGTGTGGGTCCCATCCCTTGGGGACACCCCCAGCCCCCACGGAGGGTCCCCGTGGGGAGGTCAGAGCGCTCCTTACCTCCTCACTGCTGCTGGAGCTGCTAGGGGGGCTGGGGGGGTGGCCGGCCCCCCCATCCCGCTCCCACTCGTGGTGCTGGAGCACCAGGCGCAGCGCAGCCTCCTGCGGCCCCTGCCCGGCCGCCAGCACCTCCAGGCCCCGCTTCTCCCTCTCCACCAGCTGCAGCCGCATCTTCAGGTCGGCCATGGCCTCCTGGCAGGGCAACGACGTCACCGCTGGGGGGGGGAAACTGAGGCACAGCCCTAACCCCCCCCCCCCCAGCCCTGCTCCCTCCTGCCCTTCTCCCCCTCAAAGCTTGGACCCCCGCAGACACCTGGGGGTGCAGCCCCCCGCCATCTCCCCCCCCAGTATCTCACCTTGAGCATCGCCAAGTCCTGCAGCAGCTCCGCTTTCTCCGGCCGCCTCCAGCTGGGCAGGAGGGCCCTGGCGTCCCGCAGCGCCCGCTCGGCCCGTGCTCGGGCGTCCTCGCTGCGGTGGGTGCTGGTGGGTGCCGGGGCGTCGTGCAGGGACGGCTCCAGAGCCGCCTGCTCGGCGCGCAGCCGGCGGATGTGCTCGCGAAGGGCCCCCTCCTCCATCCTGTGGGGTGCTGGGTGGCTGCGGGGGACACAGGGACACGGCTGGGGGTTGGGCACGGTGCCACCCGCCGGGGACAGCTCAGCCCCTCTCCCCGGCTCCCCAGTACCTCTGCAGCCCCGGGGAGCCGCCGTCCCCGCTCTCCTCCCGGCCGTCCGGCTCCTCTCGGCCCGGCACCTGCGGCCCCTCCAGCAGTGGGGGGCTGCACCCCCACCCGTGGCCTGGGCCCGGCTCCCCCGAAGCTCCTGGGCACGGCGGGGGGCGGGGGGGGTGGGCAGCACTCAGGCGGGTGTCCTTGTCCCAGTATGAGCCCACTGGGGCTGTGCTGGGGACTGGGGCTCCCCAGCACCCTTCCCGCACCCCCCTGATACCCGTAAGCATCTGCCCAGCATCCTCCCAGCACCTTCCCTGCATCCCCCCAGCACCCCCAACACCTCCCAGCATCCCCCAGCATCCCCCATCACCCCCCAGCATTCCCCATCACCCCCCAGCACCCTCCCTGATAACTCCCCATCACCCCCCATCACCCCCCATCACCCCCAAGCATCCCCCAGCACTTCTCAGCACCCCCCAGCACCCTCCCCATCATCCCCCCCGCACCCCTCCACACCCCGCAGCCCCCCAGCCTCTCACTCACCCCCACGGGCACCATCCTCCCGGCCCAGCTTCGCCCACATCAGGTCGAGGAGGGCGGCGTAAGCCCCTCCGCAGCGCTCGCTGCAGGGTGAGGGGCTCAGTACGGCACCCCGAGGCAGTGTCCCCCCCCGTTCCCCCCCATCCCCGTCCCCACCTGCAGCGCAGAGCCAGGCGCAGGGCGGTGCTGCGGGACTCGTGCTGGCCCAGCACCATGCTGAGCCGCTCCGCATCGCTCTTGCAGCCCTGCAGCGCGGCCGCCAGCTGCCGGTTCACCTCCTCCAGCCTCGCCAGGCACCTGCGCAGCGCCGGCGCCCGCCGTTAGCCCGTGCCTCAGTTTCCCCAGCGCAGAGGCCTCGGCAGCGCCCAGGGCTGGGATGGGATGGGGCGAAGGACTCACCCCTGCAGCTGCTGCACCCGCTCCTCCTGCTCCTGGCTGGCACCCGCCGAGGGTTGGGGGGAGAGGGGGCTGTGGGGCTGAGCGCCGTCACCGCCCCGAGCCAAATCCTGCAGAGGGGACAGGCAGAGCCCGGCACCGCGGCAGGATCCCACCCGCTGAGCCCCCCCCCCCCCCCCAGAATCCCAGAGTCATTCAGGTTGGAAAAGCCCCTCGGGATCATCGAGTCCAACCCTCAGCCCGACTCTACAAAGTTCTCCCCTACCCCACATCCCCCCACAGCTCATCCAAACGACCCTTAAACACACCCAGGGGTGGGGACTCCACCCCCTCCCTGGGCAGCCTATTCCACTCTCTGACCACTCTTTCTCTGAAAAGTTTTTTCCTCATGTCCAGTCTGAACCTCCCCTGTTGCAGTTTAAGGCCGTTCCCTCTTGTTCTGTCACTAATTCCCTGGGAGAAGAGACCAGCACCAACCTCTCCACAACGTCCTTTCAGGGAGCTGTAGAGAGTGATGAGTCTCCCCTCACCTTCTCCTCCTCACACTGAACAGTCCCAGCTCCTTCCATCGCTCCTCACAGGATTTATTCTCCAGGCCCTTCCCCAGCTCGTTGCCCTCCTCTGCCCTCGCTCCAGCCCCTCAAGATCTCTCTCGTGTTGAGGTGCCCAAACCTGAACCCAACCCTCCAGGTGTGGCCCTGCCGCAGTCACACCCTGACCCCACACTCACCTGGGGCTCCCCCTGCCCGGGGGTGTCGCTGCCGGAGCCCCCCGGTTCCTCCAGCCTGGACAGAGCCTCCCGCAGCTCCCGGACCTGCGCTGAGCAGCACCGGGCTGAGCGCCGGAACTGGGGGGGGCCCGTTTCAGTGGCACCGCAAGGGCTGAACCAGGGCGGTGCCCCCCGCACCCACCTTCTGCTGCAGCCGGTCGCGCTCCCCCCGCAGCGCCCGCAGCGAGGCGGTGGCCTGGCTCAGCTCCTCGTCCCGGCGCCCCAGGGCCGCCCGCAGTGCCACGTTCCTCGCCACCATCGCCGCCTCCTCCGCCGGCAGCCCCTCGCCCGCTCCCTCCTCCGGGCCCCGCTGCGTCACCCCCCCGGCCCAGCCCGGTGTCCGGTCCAGCTCTTCCAGGCTCTGGGGATACGGAGGCCCATCAGCTGGCGCCCATCCCCTTGGCGTCTGGGCTGACCAGGCCGGTGTGGGCTCACCTTGGCCGCCCGCGCCCACTCCTCGCCGGGCCCAGGTTGCGCCGGGGTTTGCCGGTGCCGGGAGAAGACGGCGCGTTCCAGCGAGCTGACGGCGTGCTGCAGGTCCGCAAAGAGGTCGGGGCTGCGGGCTGGGGAGAGGGAGTGTGGCCGGAGTCAGGGCACGGCACAGCATGGCTCGGCACGGCATGGCACGGCACGGCACGGCACGGCTTGGCACGGCACGGCTTGGCATGGCACGGCACAGCACAGCATGGCTTGGCACGGCTCGGCACGGTTTGGCACAACATGGCATGGCTTGGCATGGCACAGCATGGCTCGGCACGGCTCGGCACAGCACAGTTTGGCACGGCACGGCACGGCATGGCACAGCTTGGCACAGCTCAGCACGGCATGGCTCGGCATGGCTCGGCACAGCGCAGCTCGGCACGGCACGGCACGGTTTGGCACAGCATGGCCTGGCTCACCCACCTTCCAGACCGGTGTCAGCGTGCAGCGTGCCGTCGAGGCGCCGGGGCTGCGTGCTGGCAGCGGGGAGGCTGGCGGTGCCCCCCCAGCCCTCCTCATCCTCCCTGCAGGGCGATGAAGAGCAGAGATGGCGGCAGCCGAGCGGTGCCGGCCCCCGGTACCCCCCAGCCGCCGTGTGCCGGTACCTGCCCGTGCGGCGCTGCAGCCGCTCGGCCCTTCGGTGCAGCCGGGCCACCGTGGCCAGCAGCCCGGCGATGCGCTCCTCGTAGTGCAGGATGCCCTCGGCGTCACCCCCCACGTCCTCCTCCTCCTCCTCATCTTCCTCCTCGCCCGGCGGGCGCCGCGGGGGCTGCGGGGAGCAGGGGGGGGGCTGCCCGTTTTGGGTTTGCCGGGATGACGATGAGTTTTGGCCACGACGCCTCCTCCCAAGCTGCCGCAGCGTCGCGTGGGGGCCCAGGGACGCCCGTGGGGGGCACCGGGAGCCCCCCCAGCCCCGTGGGACCATCCCCTGGCAGCACCCACCCCACGGGACACCCCACTTGCCTCCTCCATGGTGGCCACCTCCTGCCAGGCCGCGCTCGGCCCCGCGGCTCGTCCCAGTTCCGCAGCCAAGGGGGGGTCCCGGCACGGTCCGGCACGTCACGGTTGTGCCGCCGGCCGCTGCCCTGGGCTTTCCCCGCTCCTTGTTCCTGCCCAGATTTCCTCTTCCTCAGCCGCCTCCTGCACTTAACTGTTGCGCTGCCCTGTGTGCAGGCGCCTGGCGGAGCCATTTTGGGGGGCTCTGTCCCCCCAAAACCCTCCTGACCCTGCGGCACCTCAGCCCCACGCTGGACCCTCGCCGTGTGCCCTCGCACCCAGGCAGGAGGGGGCACCCACCTCCGCACCCCTGAGCACCCCCTGGAGTTTAGGGGGGTGGGGGGGGCACCCAGAATATTTTGGGGGTGCAGGGGTGTGTGTGAGCGTTTGCAGTGCAAGGAGGCGTTGCGGGGGGGTGCGCGGGGCCAGGGGGGAGCCGGCCCAGGGGTGCTGTGGGTAGTTTAGGGGTCAGGGAGGGGTGTTTGGGGTGCAAAGGGGGGCTGCAGGGCTATTTGGGGTGTGTGGGGGGGACAGTGTGTGGGTGCTGGAGGGTGCTGCGGGGGTGTTCGGGGTGCTGGGACAGAGCAGGGGTATTTGGGGTGCAGGGGGCGTGCATGGGTGCAGGGGGGTGCATGTGGATATTTGGGGTGCAGAGGGGTTGTACGTGAGTGCAGGGGGGTGCACGTGGATATTTGGGGTGCAGGGGGTGTGCATGGGTGCAGGGGGGTGCACGTGGATATTTGGGGTGCAGGGGCGGTGCATGGGTGCAGGGGGGTGTATGTGGGTGCTTTGGGGTGCCCCCACGTGCCCGGTGGGACCCCGGGGAACTACAAGTCCCAGCAGCCCCGGCGCGACGCCTCTTCCGGAGGGGGGGGCAGGACAGGGCGGGGCGAACGCGGCTGGAAGCGGGTGAGCGCGCGCCGAGGGGTGCGGGGGGGTGCGGGGGTCGGGGGGGGCGTGAACGGGGGGTGCGCGGGGGGAGGATGTGAGCAAGGGGGTGCACGGAGTGTGGGGGGGGGCGTGGGGGGCGTGAGCGGGGGGTGCGCGAAATGGAGGGGAAGTGGGGTACGTGGGCAGGGGGGTGCACGGGGCGGGGGTATGTGAAGTGGGGGGAAGTGGGGCGGGGGGGGAATAACGGGGTACGTGAGCAGGGGGTGCACAGAGTGGGGGGGGTACGTGATCAAGGGGTGCAAGGAAAAGGGGGTGCGCAGAGCCGGGGGGGCCGGGGGTACGTGAGCAGGGGGTGTGTGAAGTGAGGGGGAGCGTGGGGCAGGGGGTGGGGGTACGCGAGCAGGGGGTGCACAAAGGGGGGGGGAAGTGGGGCAGGAGGGTGTGGGGCGGGGGGTACGTGATCAAGGGGTGCACAAAGTGGGGGGGGCGTGGGGAGCAGGGGGTGCACGAAGTCGGGGGGAAGTGGGGCAGGGGGGTGTGGGGCGGGGGGTACGTGATCAAGGGGTGCACAAAGTGGGGGGGCGTGGGGTGGGGGTACGTGATCGGGGGTGGATGGAGCAGGGGGTGCAAAGAACAAGGGGGGGCCGGGGGGCGCAGGGCAGCAGCAGCGCCGACACCCCGCGGCCGCCGGAGCCGCCTGGAGCTGCGAGATGGACACGTCGGAGCCGGGCAGCGCCGCCGAGGAGGAGGAGGAGAAGGTTCCGGAACCGCGGCCCAGGACCCGCTCGAACCCCGAGGGTGCTGAGGACCGGGCGCTCAGCACCCAGGCCAGCGTGGGCAACCGCAGCGAGGGCGAGGGCGAGGCGGCCAGCGCCGACGACAGCCCGCAGGCCACGGCTGCGCCCGACGGCACGGCCTGGCCCGGCCCCGCGCCCCCCACCGAGGTCCAGGTCAAGACGCCGCGGGTGAACTGCCCCGAGAAGGTGGTGAGTGGTTTGGGGGGGGGCGGCCGGCGCGGCCCCGATGCCGGGGTGAGGGGCTGCGGCGGCGGGGACGGGGGGGGGGGCTCAGCCGCGGCTCCCGCCCGCAGATCATCTGCCTGGACCTGGCGGAGGAGATGGCGCTGCCCAAGCTGGAGTCCTTCAACGGGTGAGTGTTGGGGGGCTGCTCGCGGGACCCCCATTCTGCCGTTCCCCACGGGGAGCAGGGGGGGGGACACGCTGGTCCCCGCTGAGCTCCGTCCCGGCCCCCCCCTCCCCATCACGGCAGGTCCAAGACCAACGCGCTGAACATCTCCCAGAAGATGATCGAGATGTTCGTCAGGACGAAGCACAAGATCGACAAGTGCCACGAGTTCGCGCTGGTGGTGGTGAACAACGACGCCACGTGGGTGAGCGGGGACGGGGGGGGGACAGGGGGGGACAGGGAAGATGGGGGATGGCTCCCCCCCCCCGCCTCACCCTGGCTCCTCTCAGCTCTCAGGGTTCACCTCGGACCCCCGCGAGGTCTGTAGCTGCCTCTACGACCTGGAGACCGTCGTCTGCAAGTCGTTCAGTATCCCACCTCCTGTGGGGGTGGGATGGGGGGAGCCGGGACCCCGCAGGGTGCCTTGGGTGCAAATGGGGTCCCTTGGGTGCAAATGGGGTCCCTTGGGTGCAAACGGGGTCCCTCGAGCATAAGTGGGGACCCTCCAGGCCCGTTGCCCGCGGATGGCGGCAGGTCCGTGGCCTCGCTGGCGTCCCCGGCACAGCCGAGCCGGCTGCGGCACAGAGCAGCGCTTGAGGGTCAAACCGGGCCCCCAAATCCCCCCAGGCTGGGGGAGCCTCTGGACCCACCAAACACCCATTTATTGGGGTTTTTTCCCCACTCTGGTCCATCCCCGGTGTGATCCCCTCCCTGGCCGCCGGCTCTGGGTGCGGGCAGGGGTCTGTGTGCCGGGATCGGTCCTTACCTGGGGTCACAGATCTCGAGGGACTCTTCAACCTGATGTGAGTACGGCTTGGGGGGGGCACGGGGGCTGCTGGGGGGGGTCGGGTCTCCCACCCACCTGTAAATTTTCCCATTTGCTGTAAAAACACAGCGAGCTTTTAACCCGAAGAGCTGCTGGGGGTGGGTGCTGCGTCCCCAGTCCCCCCTGTCAGCAGACGCTCATTAAGTTGTAACGAGGGGGGGACACGGCCCCCGCGGGCGGCCCCGAGCCGTGGGCAGCCTGCAGGCAGCCCTGCCCGCAGCACCCTGAGCCGCCTGCGTGTCCCCCCCCGGCGCAGCCAGCAGAAGATCGAGCTGCCAGTGACGGAGAACGTCCAGACCATCCCCCCGCCCTACGTGGTTCGCACCATCCTGGTGTTCGGCCGCCCGGGCTGCCAGCCCCAGTTCTCCATGTCGGAGCAGATGAAGGTACGGGGGTGGGGGGGTGGGGGGGGTGGGGTGTGTCCCACCCATGGGTGAGCTCGGCGGCTCCGGGTCCATCCCGGCGTCTCATCCCGCAGAAGATGCTGCAGTGTCCCTACTTCTTCTTCGACGTCGTTTACATCCACAACGGGGTGGAGGAGAAGGACGACGAGACGAGCTGGAAGGTAAACGCGGGGCGGGGTGTGTCCCCACTGCCACTGGGGGCTGTGTCACCCCCCGCCCACACTGCCCGTGTCCCCCCTGTGTCCCCCCCCCAGGAGATGTACGCCTTCTTCAGCAGCCTGGACACCAAAGGCACCAACTACAAGTACGAGGTGGCGCTGACGGGGCCGGCGGTGGAGCTGCACAACTGCATGGCCAAGCTGCTGGCGCACCCGCTGCAGCGCCCCTTCCAGACCCACGCGGCCTACGGGCTGCTGGGGGACGACGAGCCCCCCGAGATCGAAGCCACTGTCTGAGCCGGGGCTGGGGAGGGGCCGGGGGGGAGATCGCCGGTGCCTGGTGGCCGGCAAAGGGCTGCCGCGGGCAAGCGGCCGGTGTTACCTGGGCTGGGGGAAAAAGATGCGTTTTCCTGAGCGGGTGTCGTGGTGATGCTGCGGGATGGGAAATCGGGGAGGGGGGGGTGGGGGGGGGCGCGGTCACCCCTCTGGCACCGTGGTGTGACCCCCCCCCCAGCCGCTGCGGGGACAGGGGGGTGCCGGCGTGGGGACCCTGAGGGGTGGCTGCACGCTGGGGGTGCTGCTGTTAACGGTGGGGTAGGGTGGTGGGAGGCACTGGGTGGTGCTGGTGCAGTTACTGGGAGACGCTGGGGGGAGATGGCGCTGGGTGGTGGGAGCACTGGTGCAGTTACTGGGAGCTCTGGTGCAGTTACTGGAAGCACTGGTACAGTTACTGGGAGCACTGGTGCGGTTTACTGGGAGCACTGGTGCAGTTTACTGGGAGGTGCTGGGTGATGCTGTTGCAGTTACTGGGTGGCACTGGGCGATGCTGGTGCAGGGCACTGGGTGGCGCTGGTGCAGTTACTGGGAGGCACTGGGTGATGCCGGTGCCGGGCACTGGGGGGAGCTGCTGCAGTTACTGGGAGGCGCTGGGTGGAGCTGACGCAGGGTGCTGGGAGCACTGGTGCAGGTTACTGGGCGGTGCTGGTGCAGTTACTGGGAGGCGATGGGTGATGCTGGTGCAGGGCACTGGGAGCCCTGATGGACGGGCTCGGAGGCACTGGGCAATGCTGGTGCAGTTACTGGGAGGCACTGGTGCAGGACCCTGGAAGCACTGGTGGAGCTGCTGCAGTTACTGGGAGGCACTGGAGGGAGCTGGCGCAGGGCTCAGGGAGCACTGGTGCAGTCACTGGGAGCGCTGGTGCAGGTTACTGGGGGCACTGGTGCAGTCACTGGGCGGTGCTGGGGGCGTGACCATGGGCGCTGAAGCCCCGCCCCTCCAGCCGCGACCTCACCGGGCGGGGTGGGCGTGGCTTCCATCGGCCGGCTCCTATTGGCCGCCTCGCCAGCCAATGAGCGGCGGTGCGCGGGTGTTTCGAACGGGGCGCAGTGCGCGTGCGCGGGGCGCCGGGAGCGGAGCGGGGCGGCGCGAGGCGTGAGGGGCCATTGGGGGGGGACGGGGGGGGCGGGAGCGGGAGCGTCCATCGGTCCGGGGGGGGGGAATGGGGACATTGTACCGGGGCTGGGGGGGGCTCTGCAATACCGGCGCTGCACCGGGCGGGGGGGCGCGTTGCATGTGTTGCAACTCGGGGGGGGGGGTGGGGGAGGTTTGCTTAGGGGTACCCCTGTCCGCACTGCCCCCGGGGGGGGACACACACCCCCTGGCACTGCACGGGGGGTTATGGGGGGGTCCGGTGCATGCACTGGGCGGGGGGGTGCGCTGGGGGGCCCTGCAGGGACCGGGGGGGTGTTGGGTGCATTGCACGGGGAGTGGGGGGGGGCACAGGAGTGATCCCGGGGGGGCTGGGGGCTGCCCCCCCCGCGCTGACCCTGCCCGTCTGTGCCGCAGGGTGGTCCGGGCCCTGCTCGCGGGGGGGGGGGGCACCCCCATCCCTCTGACCTCCGGCAGAGAGCGGGAGGGCGGCGGGCGCTGCCTGGGGGTGCTGCTGCGCCGCGGAGGGGACCCCAACACCAGGTAACAGCCGGGGCCACGCGTGTGTGTGTGTCCCCCCGCGAGGGCACGTGTAACCCCAAGGGGACAGCCGTGACCCTGACCTGCCGGCCTTGACCTTGACCTCTGGCCGAGCTGGGGGTGTGCAGCGGGCTCGGGGTGAAGCCCTGCTCCCCCCTCCAGGTCCGTCGCGGAGCCGCCGCATGTCACCGCGTCCTGGGGTGCTGTGGGTGCCTCGGGCTGCTGCCGGGGACAGGGGGGGCCCTGGAGCTCCGAGACCGGGTCAGTGGGGACCCTCTGGGGACAGGGACAGCACCTCGGAGGTGCTGCCTGCGCTGGGACCCTCGTTGTGGGGGTTGTGGGGGAGAAATGGGTGCCCGCCTGGTGTTGGCAAGACTGTGTCATCCCATGGTGGCCCTCTGTCACCCTATAGTGGCCCTGTGTCACCCCATGGTGGCCCTGGCAGTGGTGACAGCAGTGTCCCCTCCCTGCAGGATAGGAAACAAGCCACGAGCCACGGAGCTGGCGTTGGAGTGGGGCAAGCGGCCACGTGCCTGGGGATGGCCCCCTGCGGAGGGTGAGGTTCCCCAGGGTGCTCCCTCGGCCAGGGTGGGGTTTTGGGGGGCTGATTCAACCCCCCCTCAATTCGGGCTGGACGCTGAGTCCCGTCTCTGCCCCCAGACCCGGGGGGGCCCAGGCGCTCCCTGTCCTTCCTGAGCGAGGACGGCACCGGAGGCAGCGTCTCCTCCGGGCTCCCCGAGGACGGCGCCGGGCCCCTGAGCAGCACCCGCAGGTCCCTGCTGGAGGAGCCACCCCTGGGGGATGGCTGCGGTTTGGGGGACCCCCTGCTCTGGCTGGGTTGTCCCCCAACACCCCCGTCCCTCTCCATCCCCTCCCTCGCCCCATGGCCCCACGCGGCCCCTGGGGGCTCAGCTCTCCCCCCGCAGCCCCTCGCCTCCAGCACGCTGCTCTCGGCCTGGGACGAGCTCGGGGAGGGACCCCAGAGCCAGACTGTGGGGGGAAGGACAGGGGGTCCCCCCCGGGCTCACCCTGAGCCCAGTGCTGGGGACAGCCCTGGCCCCTCTCGCCAGCGGGAGTTTGGTCCCGGTGGGTCCCTGAGCTCCCCCCAGCCCCACAGCAGAGTCCTGGGGGGACACGGGGCATCGCCCAGAGCTCCCCACGGTGGCCTGAGCAGCTGCTTGGTGACACGCTGGACCCCCGGGGACTGTGACATCCTGGGTGCTGCAGCTCAGCACCGTCCCGGTGTCCCCCGGGGACCAGTGGTGGGCTGGGCAGGGCTGGGCACCACGGCCCTGGCTGTCCCCAACCTGGGGACGATGGTGCCCGAGGTGGGGGCCGGGGACCGCAGCAGCTTTGGGGACAGCAGCGGTGCCAGCGAGTGCTTTGTCACCGCTCTGGAGCCCAGTGAGGCTGGGGGGTGCCCAGGGGCTCAGCGCCGCTGCTCTCCCCAGCCCAGGGCAGCTGGGGGGTGGGAGCTGGGTGAAGGCCCCTCCCTGACCAGAGCTGCCCCCCAGGAGCTGCCCCCCGCCAGCCCCCCAAACGCAGAGCAGGTGCAGGGTGAGGATTTTGGGGGGGGCTCGAGGGCAGCCCCTTGCTGTGAGGATGGCTCAGGTGATGTAGGGGAGCTGCTTGCTCAGCTCCAGGGGTGCAGCCTCCGGGGGTCCCCCCCCTGCACCCCAGAACCCCTTTTCAGCCCGGCCAGTCTCGCTGCTGGGGATGTCACCCCACGGGGCCAGGAGCCCCCCAGGCACCGCCACGTCACCCCCAGGACCAAGAGCCGCCTCCAGGCCTCTGCAGCGCGGCTCGGCGCCTCCTCTTCCTCCTCCCTCTTCGACGAGACTCTGGAGATGCCCCGGAGGCCCCCAAGGCTCAGAGCACCCCGGGGTGTCCCCAGGGACCCTGCCACCACCACCTCAGGGCACTGTGTCATCCCACGGGGCGAGGATGTGTCCAGCAGGGACCGAGAGGGGACAGGCTCTTTGGATGACACAGAGATCCTCCCCAGAGCCCCCAGCCAGCCCCGCTCACCCCTGGGGGCCAGCAGCTCCCCTGGCTCCAGCCCCACAGTTCTGCTGGTTCCTGGGGACCACGCGCA
Organism: Strix uralensis; assembly: GCF_047716275.1. Classification (NCBI taxonomy): domain Eukaryota; kingdom Metazoa; phylum Chordata; class Aves; order Strigiformes; family Strigidae; genus Strix; species Strix uralensis. The sequence goes on along the minus strand of NC_133998.1, from coordinate 5,911,037 downwards.
CCCCCAGGACTCCCCATTAGATGCTCAGGGCTCCCTTAGCTCCAGCCCCACAGTCCTGCTGGTCCCTGGGGACCACGGGCACCCCCAGGACTCCCTGTCAGGTGCTCGGGGCTCCCCCGGTGCTGCCAGCAGCCCCAACCCCAGGGTGCTGAAGGATGGCTCTGGGTGTCAGGACCCCTCGCCCTTGGGGACACACCAGCCCCCATGGCCCCACGGGAGCTTCAGCTGCCTCCTGGCCCTACGGCCACTGGGTAGCACCGCGGTGGAGCCGGGGAGCCCGGCTGTGCTGCTCTCACCCCCCAGCTGCAGCACCCACTGCACCGAGGAGCCCCTTGAGGACGTGGAGCGGGGACAGGCACCCACCAAGCGGCACAGCCCCGGCACAGAGGCCACCGCCAGCCCCGAGGACACCGCGGTCCAGGACAGGCGAGCGGTCACAGTGCCACCACGGCGCCTCTCGGACGAAGCTCTGCGCCGGCGGCTGCGGGCGCTGGGGGACAACCCGGGGCCTGTCACGGAGCTCACCAGGCGGTTGTACCTGCGGCGGCTGGAGGAGCTGGCGAGGGGACCCCGGGGGAGGCCAGCAGGTGAGTTCTGGGGATCCCCAACCTGGCTGGCTGGTCCCCGCCGTGCCGGCGTGGGGCTGACGGTGCTCCCCGATGCCGGCACGGCCACCCCAGGGCACAGCCCCGAGCTGGTGGCCGCGCTGCGGACCGGCCGCGTCCCCGACTGCGCCCAGGACGAGCTGGCGCTGGCCCAGCAGTTCGACCGCCCCGACCGGAGCCGGCACTGGCGGGAAGGGCTGGTCAAGTCCAGCTTCAACTACCTTCTCCTCGACCCCAGGTAGGGCCACGCTGCTGCCCCGCGTGTCCCCTCTGCCAGGGGGGTCCAAACGGGGACCCCCTGAAAGGCATCGAGCCCCAAAACTGGGAGTTTGCACCCTCAGGACCACCCAGAACCTGCCGCTCCGCTCCCACCACCTGAGTCCGGCCGAGTGCTTCAGGACCTTCGTCAAAGCCATCTTCTACGTGGGCAAGGGGACACGTGCCCGGCCCTACTGCCACCTCACCGAGGCGCTGAGCCAGCACCGCGCCGGCACGCAGAAGGTGCGATTGGCAAGGGAGAAGGGGGGGGGAACTGCACCGGGGAGGGGGCTTGAGGCCGTAGTAACGGCGTCCTGCTGTCCCACAGGGCTGCCCCAAGGTGCGGCGCATCCTGGAGATCTGGGCGAGCGGGCAGGGTGTCGTCTCGGTGCACTGCTTCCAGAACAGCGTCCCGGCCGAGGCCTACACGCGGGAGGGCTGCCTCGTCGAGGCTCTGGGTGAGCGGGGATGCGGGGTGGGGGGAGATGGTGCTGCCCCAGCCCCCAGCATCGGCCCTGCCACTGCTCCGACTCCCTGCGTCCTTCCCTTCCACCCCATGGGGACACAGAGAGGGGGGGTGCAGCCCATCCTGGGGCACACGGGGATTTTGGGGGGGTTCTCAGTTGCTGGTGCAGGGTCTGGACACAATCCCCCAAATCCCCATCTCCTACGGGAAAAGGTGTCTGGGAGTGGGTGCTGGGGGGGGAGCATGGGGCTGCCTCCAGCTCTGTGGGTGCTGATGGGCAGTGGGGTGCCAGGGTTTGTGGGTGCTGACCCCGTCCCTGCAGGGCTGTGGGTGCTGGTGGGGAGCAGGGGGCCGGGTTTGTGGGTGCTGACCCCCTCCCTGCAGGGCTGTGGGCGCTGATGGGGAGCGGGGGGCTGGGTTGGTGGGTGCTGACCCCTCCCCACAGGGCTGCAGACCCTCACCAACCAGAGGAAGGGGCAGTGCTACGGCCTGGCAGCCAGCTGGCCGGCGGAGCGGCGCCAGCGCCTGGGCGTCCACATGCTGCACAGGGCCATGCGCATCTTCCTGGCCGAGGGCGAGCGGCAGCTCCGGCCAGGGGACGTCTAGAGCGGGTGCTGAGCACCCCGGGGTGCTGGGGGGACGCTGTGTTGGGGTGCTGGGGGACACCCCCTGCCCGCACCTCCCCTCTACGCCTGGCCGAGGAGGTGGCTGTGCTCTGGGTGCGGGTTTTATGTCGTGAACACTGGCGAGAATTTTTCTATTTTTCTATTTCCTTAAAGGGTGATAAATAAATCACTGCAGGCCTTTTTTTTTTTTTTTGCTAAGAAACCCAAGCTGCCTGTGCTTTCGGGCTTCGCTCCCCCGCTCTGCCGTGCTCCTAGGACAGACCCCGTGCCCGGCGCATCTCTCCCCACCATCGAGTCGGAGGCGGCTGAGAATATAACGCGGCTTTACTGTATGAAATGGCACTAACGCGGCGCCTGGCTCTGGTGGGCGCTTTGCCTTGGCCTTAGCACAAGCGATGTGGCTACAAGCGGCACAGACTCGGTGGCAAACAAGAGGTTGAAGAGCTGTTGTGGCCCACAGCCGGGCACTGACAGTCACCCGGAACCGACTGGTGGGGTCACGGCGGGGGCAGAGCCGTGTTTTGGGGTACTTTGGTGGTATTTCTGGGTACCCTCTTTGCAGACCCCGGCTGTGCTGCGGGGATGGGGTGGAAGGGGTGTTGCAGGGGAAGGCTCGTGGAAACCCCGGGGTCGTTAAAATTCTCATTATGAGACAGGTTGTGGCAGCAGCGGGCGGGGGCAGGCGCTGGCAGAGCGGCGGTTCTGCCCCGGCGCTGGGATGGGGCGGGGGGCTGCCTGGGGGGGACACTCGTCACACAGGGTCCCCGTCACACCGGGGCTGGCTCCGCAGGACCCTTCCTCTCCTCCATCACTCAGTTTTGGGGTGGGGGGGGAGATGGGCTCAGCCTCGGGGGAGGCGTGTTGTAGGTGGGGACCCAGCTGGGACCCCCTCAAGCCAACCTGGGGTGCTTTGGGGTGGTGCCAGCTCCGTTCGGGGCGAGGGGGGGCTGGGTGGGACGTGGGCCAAGGGTGAGGTTTTTGTGGGACTGGTGCTTTCTTTGGTTTAGATGAGGGGAAATAAGAGGGAATCAAAGCAGGGAGCGGCTCCACTCTTTGGGGTAGCGGGGAGGATGGGGGCACCCCCCGAGAACACCATCCCACCCATCCCAGTGTGGCTGGGAGCCCCCAGACCCCACGACGGTGCCCAGGTCCCCACTCAAGACTTGTCATGTACCTCCTCGGTCCTGCCTGGCTCCTGGCAGTGGGATGTGAAGCGCAGAGGGGAGGAGGTGACAGGACGGGTGGGGTACGTACAGAACGGCATCAGCAGGTAACGAGCTGTTGTCCCTTGTGATCCAACAGTCGTGGTTTGCTTCATCACTCCTGTGTTGCTCCAAGACCCCGTGGATCCATCCAGGAGTCATCGGCAAGGACGGACACGGCGGCAACGGGACGGTGTATTCTGGTCCCCCGGGGCACGAGGGACGGGCGCGATCCCGGCGGGTGGTGGGTCCCGGAGGGAGGCGGGAGCTGGGAAGGGCGAGTGGCTCAGACACGGTGGGAGTCGCTGCGATGGCTGCGAGCACCTCGAGGATGCGGCAGCGGGAGGGAAGCCGAGGGCTCTGCAGAAGCCGACCGAGAGCGATGGTGGTTGGGGATGTGATTGCACAGATGGTAGCACTGGGGGACCACAGGAGAGCTCAGGTTTGGTGATGTCCTCCCCGCCACAGCCACGCCGGTCCCACTGCGGCAGGGGAGCTGACGGGCCTTCTGGCCGTGCCCACAGGAGCAGGTCACCTCCTCATCCTCATCTCCTGGCCAGGCAGAGATGAGCTGCGCAGGCAGGAGCAGTCATGGTGGTCCTGTCCTCCCAGCCCCATCGACGGCTCGAGCGAGGTGCTACGGGGCTCAGAGAGGCAAATCCCACTCCTGAGGCCGAGGAGCCTTTAGCTTTGCCGTAAAACAGTCCCAGCTCAGCTCCTCTGGCCCTGGCCAGGACGGTGCCGGAGCTGATGCGCTCTCCAGGGAGGAACCCCTCCAAGTTCTTCCTGGTTTGCTGCAGGTGGGACCAGTCTCCCTGCAGCCACCTCGTCTCTGTCCCTGGGGGGGGTTTTGCTGCGTGAGGAAAATAATACTACAAAGAAAGAGGATGAAGATGCTCCAGCAGCTGCCACGCTGTCCCTGAGGGGACAGGGACCTGGTCTGCCGTGTTCCCGCTGCCGGCCTCGAACAGCCCTGCCTGGGGGAGCCTCCGTGCTCCGCCACCAGCCTCCGACGCGGCCCGGAAAGAAAATCGGCTGAGCTCCTGGCGAGGGCAGCCTCCGCCACGCCCCTCCGCTCTCACAAACCCCTCTCCACTCCGAAACATCTCTCCCATCGGAGCAGCCCGGTCACCGCGTTCTGCCGTCTTATTTCTTCTCCCCTTGCCCGTCCCCAGCTGGCGTCTCGGGCTCCCACAGGACGAACTCGTGGAGCAGCGTGTTGACTGTCTCAGGACACTCCATCATCACCATGTGGCTGCCCTCGTCGATCACCTTCAGGAAGGCGATCAGCAGGATCTGGAGGGAGACGGTGGCAGCCACAGGCATCAGGACAGTCCCCTGCCTGACCCCAGCCCTCGCCCACCCCCTTCCCCAGCCCCACTCGGTCCCATACCTCGGCCATTCTCTGGTCCTCCTCCACCGGGACGAACTTGTCGTGCATGCCGTGGACCAGGAGCACGGGCACGGCCAGCTCCGCGTGGTAAACCTCGTCGCCCTCGGGCCAGTACTGCCCGCTCATCATGGCACGCAGCACGAAGGAGGAGACGTTGAAGGCGTTGCCTTCCTTCAGCAACTGCTTCTCTTTGGCACCCTGGCGAGCGAAGCCAGCCCTGCAGAATGGAGTCAGCACGGGCACACAGAATCACAGAATGATCCAGGTTGGAAAAGCCCTTGAAGCTCCTCCAGTCCAACCATGAACCTCACCCTGACCGTTCCCAACTCCACCAGATCCCTCAGCGCTGGGTCAAGCCGACTCTTCAACCCCTCCAGGGATGGGGACTCCCCCCCTGCCCTGGGCAGCCCATTCCAACGCCCAACAGCCCCTTCTGCAAAGAAATCCTTCCTAAGAGCCAGTCTGACCCTGCCCTGGCGCAGCTTGAGGCCATTCCCTCTCGTCCTATCGCTTGTTAACAGCGTTAGCCTGGCGCGGTGCCTCGGCAGCGGGGGGATGGGAGTGTGGGGGACGCTGCTGGCAGGACGTGGTGTCCCTGCCCGTGGTGGCTGGCAGCCACGTTGGGTGGGGGATGACCCTCCCCAACACCGCGGTGCCAGGACGGCCACTCACTTGAGGAAGCTCCAGGCCAGGCACGGGGACAGGCAGTGCAGGACGCAGGTGGGCATGTTGAAGATGGAGCAGAGGCTGGGCTCCAGCGCCGTCGGGCCCCCCCCGTTGATCATAATCACCTTATGGACCAGGTCTGGGTACTCGTGGGCGAGGAAGGTGCAGAAGGACACCCTGCGGGGAAAGATGGACATGGGAGCACCAGAGGGTGCTGCATCCTAAGGCAGATTCCAAAGATCCGTTGCCAAAGCCCCTTTGTTTGACCTGTGCTCCCCCCTTTTGGGGCAGGGTAACCCCATTAAACCCCACAGCCCTGCAGAACCTGAGCAGAGGGGCTGAGCTCGGGGTTCCACTCCCGCGCAGAGCAACGCAGGGTGCTGAGACCCGCTTGGGTGCCTGCCAGCCTGGACCAGCCTTGTTCTGGTCCAATCCTGCCCAGCTGGGAGCCCGGCTCTGCCTCCCTCTGCTCCCAGGGCTGCTCTCTGCACCGCTTAGTCGCCATCTAATTGACTTGCTTGGGTTTACTCTATTTATAGGCCGTGCTCTGGCAGGCTCCCGGCTGCAGGACGGGCTCTGGGATTAGCTGGGCCCAGGGACAAACCCTGAGAGGATGGAGGAGATCAGAGCTGAGGGATAAACCCAGAATGGGAAATCCCACACCCCTCCTCTGCTTCTCAGCCCTCAAAGTGCAGGATCTGTTGGGCATTTAGTGCCAAGGAGAGGACGAGGGGGGGATGAATTCACCCCTTCCCTCCTGGGACCCCCTGGTCCCTTACCCGTATGAGTGACCTATCAGGATATTCCTCTTCTTCGCGTAGCGTTTGAAGACGGCCCTCATGTCCTCCGCCAGCGCGTAGAAGGTGTATGCGGCGGCAATTTGGGGAGCTGAGCTGCAGCCGTGGCCAGCCAGGTCGGGAGCCACCACTTCGTAGCCCAGCTTGGTAAAGAAGTCCAGCTGCTCCTTCCAGATGTCGAGAGAGCCGCCCACACCGTGGATGAAGAAGAGGACCACGTCGCTGTGCGTCCCTTTGCAGCTCGTGATCTGCTTCTTGCAGTCGATGTTGACGACTTTCTTGGGTTTACGCTTCCGACGCTTGCCGGGGGCAGCGGTTGCTTCCCGTGTGCCGCAGCCCGGCGTGCCGCAGCCCAGCGTGCCGGCGGGACCCTGGGCAGGAGTTTGGCCGGCCAGGTCGGAGAGCTCCAGCTCCACGGTGCCGTTGGGTTCCCCCGAGCCGTTCTGGCAGTGCAGGATCTCGGAGCGGACGGCCTCCCCCAGGTTCTCGATCACCAGCTGCCCGTTGCGGTAGACGGTGATTTTGCGCTTGCAGTGCACTGTGCCCCGCTCCGGCCCCCCGGGCTGGGTCTCCTCGGGTCCCTCCGGGGCCGAGCGGTTGGGTGTGCTGTGCCGGACCCTCAGGATTCTCCCCGGTTTCACCTCCATGAAGCTGTAGCCGTTGCTGGACTCAACGTTGTCCAGCGGCCCCACGGCGTTTGTCGTCTTGCCCATCAGGCAGCACAGGAGCCCATCGGTGATGCTGTTCAGCATTATGCTCCCTGCAATGAAGGCAAAAGAGGGGGGGCAACAGGAGAAGGGGGGTTAGTCACCAGCTCCAGCACCCCATGGGGACCTGCTGGGGGTCCTGGTTGCGGCACAGGGGACCAGGGACAGCCCCATCCCCCCCCACTTTGCTGCCAGCCCCGGCAAAGCCACAGTGGGACAAGCGAGGGCAAAACGTGCCTCTGGGGTTGTGCTGGGGGGGTGAACGTGGTGCTCCCCAAATGCACAGCCCTCCTCAGCCGCCGGCAAACGGCTCCTGTTTCAGATCAAAGAGGGCTCCAGCACTCCCCGTCCAGCTTTGTCTGGGCCATCTCCCTGTCACCGAGCCGCTGTGACATGCGCTGGCCCAGCAGAGCTGAACTCAAGCGGCCGCAAACCCGCGCAGCCGCCGGCCTCCGAGAGGGGATCTGCTCCGGCCGAGGGAAGGAACACGCAAAGAAAAGCCTGTTTGAAAGGAAAATGCTATTTCTGGCACCAAATATGCAGCTAAGGAAAGACTCAGCTATGAAAATGCATTATTTATACCAATTAAATATTATATGTATCTCTAATCTGAACCCTCAATACAAATAGCGAGAGATGGAAATTACAGGGATGGGAGATGAAGGTTTTAATTAAAGTCACTCCGCAAACCAAGGCTGAAAATAATACAGCAAGAGAACCGGGGTGGGGGTAGTGACCCAGTGTCAGCTTGGGGGGTGGGAAACCCCCTCCCCACATCCCCACCCAGCGCCATGTGGGCTGGGGGGGGGACATGGCACTGTCATTGCTGTCCCCAAAGCTTATTCCTTGACATTTGCTCTTCCAGATGCACTTGGGTGGCTTTGGGGGAGGGTCTTCAGCCACCGGGACCACGGAGCCCAGCTGAGAGTGAAGCCAGACCTGAGCAAAGGCGGATGCAAGGTGGGAAAGGCCGGTGGCACTGGGGGTGTCGGTGTCCTGATGCCGTCCTGGCTGCAGAGGGGCTGGGGAGGTCCCTGCCTCCCCTGGCTGGCAGCCTGATGCGCATTTATTATTGATGAAGCCAAACACGGTGAATTATTGATGCTGACAGGTAAAGAGAGCCGGAGCGGGCGCTGCACAGAAGGGCTGTCCCTGCAGGAGAGGACACCGACTGCCCCCTGAGCGGTGGCTGTGGGTATCGACCCCCACGGAGGGGAGGAGAAGGAAAAGTGTGTTCCCAAGGGGGAATTTAACATCTAAATCCCAGTGATGCCGTCAGGAGCAGCCCCCTTAGCTCCCCAAACAACCCCTTCAAGTGCACCCGGCGGGATTACGGGCGCTTTGCTGGCAAACCACATGAGAGAGAATTAAACAGAATAGGGGATGGAGGCAGGCTGGGAGTACAGGTCTCCTCCTTCTCCTCTGCGGCTTTTATTGTTCCCTGTGTGTGGAGAAGTCAATGCTGCATCCTCCTCAGAGAGCCCATGGACCCCAACACGCCCAGCCTGGCCCCCGTGTGCTCCCAGGGGCTCTGCCGAGAGCTGCCGGCCGGTGAGGAGCCCTGGCGCTCCGGTCCCAGACCAACACACGGCTCGTGGGTTTCCCCGAGGAAAAACCAGCCTGTTTGTTCCAGGCGGGTGATCTGGGTAACGGTTTCCTTGGCAAAGCCAGAGCGGCTTATCCGGGGAGCGCTGCCAGCTCTCGGGACAGCAGCCAGCCTTTGATTCTTGCCCGGTTCTGCTGCGGACGGTGGCCCGACTCCCATGCAAACACCGTGTAAGGCTCCGGGTGTTGAATTGGAGGGACTGAAGATGCAGCAAAGCCCATCCCGGGTTCTCCTTCTCCTCGCCGCTGGCTGGGGAGCAGCCCGGGGGCTCCCCCCAACGTGGGGCACGGTGGTCCCAGCTCCCTGCGGTTTGGTGCTCGCATCGGCGATTTCTCTCCTGGACACAAGCACATCCACGGAGGATGCGGCTGCACCGAGAGCTTTCCAGCAGCCCTCTGAGCACCGTGCTGAGCAGCTGTGTCACCCGCTGGGCTCCCTTCGCTCCTCCCGGGATGGCCCCATCTAAGTTGATGGGCAAGAGCAGGAGGTCTCAGAGCCCTGGGAAGGAGAAGCCAAACCCAGATCTCGTTGGCAAGCAGCTGGTCTGCTCTGCTGAGCCGCACTTCCAGATGGGTGACGAGCCCGAGGAGCTGGGTACCAGCCTGGAAGGTGCCCAGCTGCCTCTTGCTGTGTTTTTGAACACCAGCTTGGTGCCAGGCCTCAGCTGCTCTTGATCCCTGAGCAGCTCTGAGCTGGTAATGCTGATCAGAGGGATGGGGCAGGTGGAAAACCCAGTGGGGAGTGGGGAAACCAGGCAGACCCTGAGCCTCGCAGTCCCCGTGAGCACGACTGCGAGCTCTCCGCAAGCTCTGCCCGCGGCTGGCAGGCCACATCCTGCACCTGCCCTGGGTACGGGTCCCCCAGGCTCAACCTGTGAGACCTGGACATGATTCTGCCTCTGATTTCTATAAAGCCCGGCTTTGTGCTGCGCCTCCATTTCACAAGGTACTAATGATCTCTGTATGGATTATAAACAGGACTTCTGGCCAAACCGCCTCGACATTGATTAACTTCTCAGGATTAACTCAATTAGTCCATCCTGTTCATTTCCAGAATTGATTTGCTGGAAGGCTCTGGCAGGCAGGAGCTCTGCAGGCAGATCCAGGAGCCCAGGCTTGGGCTTCCAGCCGCTTTCCAGCCTCATCAGCTCTGGGTACGAGCCCAGATCCCACTGCAAGAGAGGGGCTATTCAGCAGGGCAGGGCCTGGATCCCCGAGCTGAGACACCTCCGCTTGGATACACCCAGGCCGGAGCTCGTGGCAGTTCCTGACTGATAAAACACCACCCAAATCCCACCAGCGAGCACAGCCCGGTTGAGCCATTCAGTGGGAAATGGTGGGACAGGGGGTTAAGCGACTCGCCTTGATGTCAGGCTTCGGCTGAGGGGCTGGGAGGCAACGCACGCCCGTCTCCCACCTCCCACACACCTCCTCGAACCCACCGCGCCGTCTGCCGCGGCTGATGCAGCCAGAAACATCAAGGGATGTTCCCTCCGTGAGATGAAAAGGGCTGAGAATGAAACCAGATGGATGCGAAGAACTTCGCAAAGATGCTGGTAACCATGGCAATGAGCTGTTTCTCCCCCCCCCCCCCGTCATCCCAGCTACCTTCCATCGTCGCCCCAGCAGAGAGCGAGATTTCGGCACCGGTTACATAAGGCCAGGCACAACAATGAGTCAGGCACGGCGTGAACCTGCCATCGGCCCCGTGTCCCGCGAGGCCGAGGACATGGCGCAGGCTTGGGAAGGCGGACGGCATCGCCCCGAGCTGATACCCATGTCCTGGTCCCCCCCAAAATCACAGCTGTCCCCAGGAAACTGCTGCCAGCAGAGAGGGGACGCTCGAGGGATTAATCCTGGGAGGATGATTTATTGTCCAGGTCCAGACCTCGTCCCGGAGCTCCCGTGTGGGGTTCTCCGGCTTCACCCTCCCCACCACTGCAGTGAATAACCCGGCTGGGGAAAAACAACTTACTGACCTACTTCGGGCTGCAGCACCTCACCTTTTATACAACTTGATGGCACCGTGCACAGCTGGAGAAAAATGGGACGAGATGCGACGTGGCAGGGTGGAGGGTGGAAAGTCTGATGGGGTAACGTGACAGGCAGCCATGTGGGGCTGACATACAGCCTGTGGGGCTGACACAGAGGCCGTGGGGCTGACACAGAGGCCATGGGGCTGACACAGAGCCAGTGGGGCTGACACACAGCCTGTGGGGCTGATGCAGAGCCCGTGGGGTGGTGTATCAGGGCAGTGCTCACTCCACGTCCACCCCAGGGATGTGACAGCACGGCGCGGGCACGCTTACAGCCATGCCGGGATGGGCCAGCCCAGCTGGCTCTTCCCTTGCCATCCCTGGTCTCCCCTGGCCCAAACAGCCTCATCCCACAGTGGTTCTGGTCCTGCTGGGCCCCTGCACACAGTGCTGGGGACAGCCCGTGTCCCCAACGTCCAGGGTGCTGGGAATGACAAAAATCTCCTCCTTCTGTCCCATCCCTGCTGGGGAGACCTTGAATCGTGGGCAGGAGCGTTTCTCCATGACAGCCCCCAGGGCAGCCATGAGCCCTGCTGAGAGAAATCCTGGGAACCGTTTGGCCCCAATAAACAAGCTGAGAGCATCGTTTACCGCAGGGGCAGCACGAGCAGGAGTCAGCGCCGGAGCCGACGGCCGCAAAGCTCCCCATCACCACCCAGCACCTCCATCCCCCTCCCTGCACAGAGCCCTGGGCCCTCGCGGGGAGTAGCAGGGACTTGATATCTGCTAATTCCTTGCAAATCCTCAGAGGAGAGATGCCAGAGAGGAGCGTGAGATGTGCTGCAGCCAGAATCCGACCTGCCATAATAATTTGTTCAGCTCTAATCCCTTCCCTCCAGGGCTCACGAGTATTAATGATGACACACGACACTCCTGAGGAATGGGCAAATATTATTATGCTCTTCCCAGCCTCCCCCAGTCATTCACTCTCTGCAAAGTGGAGAAACTGCAGCATCGAGAAACACATAAAGAGAACGTCTGTTTAAGCACCAATCTCAGATAACACGCAAGAAAATGTTTATGCCGCTTAGTCTCAGTCCTGCAAAGTAAACTTCCCTCTGGGGGAATGTGAAAAAGCCACTTCAGCTGGTGGCAAGCACCTGGATTTACTCTGTTACGCCTGGCCTCCCCCTCCTGATACAATTATAGCAGCTTTATCAGGACAGTCAGGAGTAAGCAGTCAGGAAGGCTTTATCAGTCGTACAAATAGAAAACCAAGGAGGCAGCCCTGAAATCCTCAGCACAGGCAGGGATGCAGCCTCCCAGGAGGGGGAGGACCGGTCCCCAGGACTTCGCCGAGGGCCCGCAGGACGCAGACAAATCGCATTCAGTCAAGAAACGGCAGGGCAGGGAAAGCAGAGCGTCTGCAAGACATACGGCAGCCTGGAGCCGCGGCTGGCTGCCTGCCACACGTCTCTCTTTAGGAAGGAAGAAGACCTTGAGAAACAAAAGATTATGCAATGCACAGCGGAGTAACCTGTGCCTGACCTCTGTGACCAAAATCCCGCTTAACCCCCCTCCGTTTCCCAAACCTCCTGGATTTCCAAGGGGGAATCGTGTCCCCGGTCCCACCGCACAGCCGCAAAAAAAAAAAAAAGCCGGTTGGATTCATCCGGCAGCAAACGTCCTCCAGCAGCAAGCTGGAAGAAACCATTGCAAGGAGGCAGGAGAAGAAGAAAAAAACCCTGCCCCCTCCGCCGGGCAGCGATGCGTGCAGGTGCCCCCTCGGTCTCCAACCGAAAATCCAAGCAGATTTGACACGCACATAGCAACAGCAAGTCTTCGGGCAGAGCCAGCAATCGTTTACTGCAATTGCATCACAACAGAAGCCGTCCCTTAAGTTTTATCGCTGGGCAGCTTTTTATTACCCCGCGCTCAAAGCATGCCGAATAGAACAGGGTTATTTAAGCGCAAGCAATGCCGTGCCGCTGCGAGGCTACCGTCTCCCCTTCTCTCCCCGCAATCCCATCTAACGCCTCTCAAATCCCTTCCCGTTGTCAGCTTCGAAAAAAAACCCCATCTTTTTGGCCATTTTGCTCCCCGTGCAGAGCACCTTCCTCCCCTCCGCTTCAGCGCATGCCCTACATCACAGCCTGTGCTCCGAGTCCTCCGCACAAAGAGAGAGAGAGACAGAAGAGGATGCTCACCTCATTTATTGACAAGGATTGTCAGGAGTCGAGGTTGCAAATGAAAGGCTTAAATCTTGCAGGAGGCAAAGGGGGAGAGGAAAAGATGCCTGAGGCGGCGGGAGCCTGTGCAGGATGCAGGGTGCCAGCGCTGGCAGGCTGCTCAGCTTTTCAGCTCCTCCGATTACATTTTTTTGCCTGTCTGGTGGGAAGGATGGAGCGATGCCTTCAGCTCAGCTCATCTGCTTTAGACCGAAATCTCTCCTTCCATCTTCTCCCCACGAGCAGCTTCATAACTGAGCTCTGGGGTTTGGGGGTGCTATTTGTCCTTGTAGTCTATAGCCATAGAAAGCCCCTTAAATCCCTCCTAAAGAGGAGGGCTCTCGGTGTGACAGACAAGGAGACTTGCCAGTCAAAGCAAGACCCAGCACAGCCCCACCGCCCGCCCATGGGAGTCTGCCAGGAGCCAGGGGAGCTGGAGGACTCGCCCTGGTTTTTTGCCTCTTCCAGTGAGACGAGTTACCGAGTTCCTTTTCTTACCTTTTACCGTTTTGTCGCCATTCTGATATTTGCAGCTTCCCAGAGGCCACGAGTGTGTCAGTGCCACGAGCGTGTCGGAGCTCAACACGGGTGACCACGCACTGAGAGCAGATCCCAGGGGCCAGGACAGGAGGACGAGCATAAAATCACGAATGTCTCTTGGGTTTATTTTCACAGCTGTGGGTTGGGGAGAGCTGGAATCGCATCCCCTCACCCCAACGGGCTGACTTCTGGCGGGAACACACCAAACCAGTACAGAAAAACCCCGGAGCTGGTGCCTGCTCTTGGCGGTACAGCTGGGCTTGACTCCAGCAAAGCAATCGGAAAGGATCCCTTCGATGTTCAGAGCAGACAGAGAGGATGACTGAGATCCTGCGGGTTACTGGTCGCTCACCCTCTGACCACCCAGCTGTCCCTCCTCATCTTCTTCTGCCTCTTCTTCCTCCTCCTGCACCTCATTTTTCTGCCTTGTAAAACACACATAATCACATTCACCTTCTCACGAATGGGTGGAGGCTGAACCTTTCTGTAGGTGCCTTGGCACATCCTACGCGATGCTGCTCTATCTACATATATATACACACGTTAGAGGATGAAGGTGATCAGAGAGTCTGGTCTCACCAGTTTACCCTCTGCCCAGTTGTGGTGCCCACTGGGGCTTCCAGAAATGGATGCCTGTGCTCCACACTGCTTGTTGTGACAATTTTGGGGGCAGCCGGAGCGCACCCCTCACGGGCAAGGAGGCCAGGCAGGGAGGGCCGCGGCGCAGGTCCCCGGTGGTGGCAGGGCCCTGGGCCTGGCCTGACCCTCCTGTCCCAGAGGGGCCCAAACGCCGGAGCTGCTGCCGGCAGAACCACCCTGGTGTGGAATAAATCAGCCTTTAGAGGCGGCTTTTGCTCCGTTAGCGGTTTGTGACAGGGACGAGACCCCCCGCCGTTGCAGGAGGCCTCGGCGCTTTGCAAGCCCGGGGGGCCCAGGCCGTGCCCCGCGGCCGTCGCCATGGTAACAGGCCCCGGCCATTCCACAGGACTACAAGACCCATCGGCCCTTGCGGCCCGCTCCCGCCAAACGCGCATGCGCATTCTCCGCCGGCCGTGATTGGCCGGGCGGAGAGAGCCAATAGGGAGCGGCGTTGTTGGGAGGACGGTGTTGTCAGGGCGGGCCGAGGGCGATGGCGGCGCTGGGCCGCCTCTGGCCGCGGGCTGTTGGCGGCAGGTAACGGCGGACACCGCCTGCTCGGGGAGGGCTGAGGGCGGGCGGGGTGTGGTGTTACCCCCGGGCGGGGCAGCGGGGGGGCGAGCGGGCCCCGGGCTGGGGGAGAGACGCGGCAGGGTCGGCCTCGTCCCTCATGGCTGCAGAAAAGCCCTTTATTTTCCTGTCAGTGGCAGCGCCAGCCTCTTTTTTCTCACCTCTCTTGTTTTTTTTTTTCTTTTTTCGTAAAGATTTTTTCTAATGCAGCAAGCTACAGCCTGGCCTTTCCAGCTCCGAACAGCTTCTGTCCTCTCAAGTTCCCTGGAGCTGCGTCTCAGAAGCCATTTTGCCTTCAAGCCTGCGGGTGCCTGCCCCGGCCCGGTGTCCTGCTGGAACCACCAGCAGATCCGCACAAAAGCGCGTGGAAACGAGTATCAGCCGAACAATCGCAAGCGCAAACGGACCCATGGCTGGATCAAGCGCATCAGCACGCCGGCCGGCATCGAGGTCATCCTCCGGCGGATGTTGAAGGGCAGGAAGTCTCTGAGCCACTGAGGGCTCTGCCTGCGAGGTCGGTTTTCTGTCGGGCGAGCCCAAATTGAGCCCTTAGAGCTGCTGCGGCTTTGGAGCGACCCAGCCTGAGCATCCGTGCTGAGGGAGACTGTGCTGAGCACAGTGTTAGGAGCATGTGAGGAATTGCAGTGGCTTGAGGGCGGCCTCCTGAAGGCTTTGTTTAATGGCTGCTCTTTAAATTGTAAAATTATTGCCACTTTGCGTGTGTGATTCAAAGATAAACTTGTGAAAACATGAGCTGTAATTAAAGCCCGGCACCTCGCCTTGAGCTTCCTGTGTGAAACTTAACAGGGGGAGGAGAGCTGGCTCGTTCACGGGGCTGCAGCTGCTGGGGAGCCCGCGGAAGGGTGGCACGAGACTGGAATTAGGGCTGAGGGTGGAGGGAACTGTGGGTTTAGTTTCCACCGGCCCCGTCAGTGGCGCCTCTGCCTGCTCCGCTCCTCCATCCAAGAAGGCCAATGGCATCCTGGCTTGTATCAGCACTAGCGTGGCCAGCAGGGACAGGGAAGGGATCTTACACCTGGACTCGGCACTGCTGAGGCCGCCCCTCGATGAGTGAGTTCAGTTTTGGGCCCCTCACTCCAAAAAGGCCATTGAATGACTCGAGCGTGTCCAGAGAAGGGCAACGGAGCTGGTGCAGGGTCTGGAGCACAGGTCTGATGGGGAGCGGCTGAGGGAACTGGGGGGGTTTAGTCTGGAGAAGAGGAGGCTGAGGGGAGACCTCATGGCCCTCTGCAACTCCCTGAAAGGAGGGTGCAGAGAGGGGGGAGGAGTCTCTTGAGCCAAGGACCCAGCGCCAGGACAAGAGGGAATGGGCTCAAGCTGCGCCAGGGCAGGGTCAGACTGGCTCTTAGGAAGGATTTCTTTGCAGAAGGGGCTGTTGGGCGTTGGAATGGGCTGCCCAGGGCAGGGGGGGAGTCCCCATCCCTGGAGGGGGTGAAGAGTCGGGTTGACCCAGCGCTGAGGGATCTGGTGGAGTTGGGAACGGTCAGGGTGAGGTTCATGGTTGGACTGGAGGAGCTTCAAGGGCTTTTCCAACCCAGATGATTCTGGGATTCTGTGATTCCATCCCCCTGAGGATGTCGGGGACCTGGGTCTTGGCTGCAGCTCTGGGCTGGGGGTGCAGGGGAGGAATTTCTATCTCCCGGCCCCTGTTGTCCCAGCGCTGCTAATTAACTGCCTCGCTCCTGCCGTAATGAGCGGCGCATTCACTAATGAGGGCCAAGGGTCATCGAGGCACGGACTACAGCTCCCAGCATGCCCCGCGGCCGGCGCTACATCCGGGTCTTCGCCCCCCCCAACCCCCGGCCCCCCTGGGGCCTTCCGAGCGGGCATTTCCTGCCTCAACCTAACCCCATGCTCCCCAGCGCCGCGCTGAGTGATGGGCGCGGCGCCCAATAGAAGACGAGAGCGGCGTGCCGAGGGCCAATGGAAAGGCGCGGGGCGGGCGGTGGAGGTAGTGGGTGGGTTGAGGCGCGGCGCTGGCGGGGGAGGGGTGGTTCCTCACGGCTGGTGGCGGCGAAGATGGTAGGTACCTCGCGCCCCCCGCCCGAAATGGCGGCGCCCCCGGCCCGGGGCCGCGAGGGGAGCGCGGCCCGTGGGCCCCCCGCCGCCGCTGCTCCGCCGGCCGCGCTCCGCTGCCCCACCCAGCCCACGGAGTGTGTGGGGGGGCCCGCGGCCGCCTCCGGCCCTGCAGGGCCCGCACCCTCCGGCGTCCCTGCCCGAGGCCTCGGCGGAGGCGGGAGGGCGGTGGGGTAGCGGGGGCCCTGGCCGAGGGCTGGGCACCCCGAGGTGGGTGCTGCCCCGCCCTCTGAGTCGGGGGGGTGCGGGGGCCCGGGGGTGTTGCGCGTCCCTAGCGACGGCAGTTGCGGGGGGGCCCCTACGCCCCGCGCCGGGGTTGTCCCGCACCCCAAGGGGTGGAGGGCTGTAGCACCCCAAGATGGCGGGGCTCCCCACCCCAGGGGCGGGAGGGTAAGGAAAGTAGGGACACGCTGAGCTGGAGTTGCACCCCTTCTCTTGGGGTGGGGGACGCCAGGCTGGGGGGTTCCCCCGTTACAGTATTTAGGGGGGGCTGTGATACTTCTGGGTACAGGGTATTCCCCACCACGGCTGCAGGGTGAGGGCTCCCCCGGGGTGTGGGGTTTTCCTCACCCTCAGGGATGGGGGGGCTGAGAGCAGTGGGGGCGTTCCCAGGGTGCAGGGCTCCACCAGTGGGGGGGGCAGAAGGGGGAAATCGGAGCACCTCCGAGGTGTGGGGTGCTCCCCCAACCCCAGGGCTGATGTGCACTAAGGGGGCCGGGGGTGTGTGGGGGTCGTTCAATCCTTTTTGTGCCATCTGAGCAGCACCAGACACTTGGTGTGGTGCCTGAGCCTTCAGCAGCGGCTGTCAGAGCCAAGAGGCTTCCAGCCTCCTTCCCTCCCTTTGTACCAGCGTAACAATTTTTGAAGAAAGAGGGTTTTCCTTCTGCCCCTCCACAAGCTGAGTAACTAGGGGAAAACCAGTGGTGTCCCAGTGGTTTCCATGTACAGGCGTACCGAGGCCGTTCCCAAGGCTGTGTTAGTGGTTTTCCTGTAACCCACGTCCACGTGTGTGTGCATCACGCTGGGACAGAGCCCTGCTTTCAGCATCTGTGTGCTGGGCCTCATCTTTCTGAGCGTTGTTACTGCAGTTCCTTTCAAAAGCTGGGAATGGGGCACGTATATATGTTTGTTTTTTTTTCACCTTTGTGCTTTTAGATGAGGACGCTTGTCTTCCTAGGGAGCTGAGCACCCTTGTTGATAGACACAGTAGATACATCTTATCTCTACCTCACTTCCCAAAGCGTAGAAGGAACCAGTGTTGTCTTCTGAGGTTGCATAATCGTGCTTGTTTGGTTGGTTTTTTGGGTTTGCCTTTCCCCAGAGGAAATGAGGCATCTGCTCGGTTTGGGTGCTGGTTTTTCCCTTCCACGCAGGACGTTCCATCAGCTTCGGTAGCTTGGCCGGGGTGTGCTTTCTTTGGTTAAAGAGTGGCAGAAGGCACGCAGGGGGAACGTTTCCTTATGTGACATTATACCGGAGGTATGACTCCGTGCGCCTTGTGCGATAGGTGTGTAAACACGGCACCGACCTACTGGGGCTTATTTACCTGCTGCCCTTGGGGCAGATAAGGATCATTGCACTTGGAGTATTGTCTAATTCTGAATATCCAGGAATGTGACTCCAGGCAGTTCCTCCCAGGGGGCCTTTTTGATATCAGCAGATGTCCGCTGAAATGTGCCTGTACGCAGCAGGGTTATCGTTATCGGAGGGATGGTCCGTGTCACGGACAACCAGACTTTTCAGTTGAACTGGTGATGAGCGTTTAACCCGCTGGCTGGAGGTTGGAGAAATGTCCCGTCTCACGTGCTCGGCTTGTTTTAGTGTCCCTGTTTTTCTGCTCTAGCTAAGTTAGGGCTGAGCAGTGGGCGCTGCTGGCGGGGCTGGAGCTGGTCGGCCCAAGCGACTGCTGGCCTGAGAAAAGGAAGGGTGGTGGCCAAGAGCCAGGGACGCTGGTGGCTGTTAGAGCTGAGCTCTCCAGGTGTTGTCTGAGCGTAGTAACCTTCCTGCTTGTGAGTCTGCACTTAGCTGGTACACATCCTGCTTCAGTTGTTTATGTTGTAGAGGGCGGGGAAAAAACCATGTTCACTGTTTAAATTGCGTTTTGACGGGTAGTTTTAACAGTATTTTTGCAATTTACTGGATGTAACTCAGCTGTAAAAGTGCGTTAAAAGACCGCGGAATCCCTGGTGAGAGCTGTGATCCCTCTTGTCCAGCCTCTTTCCAGGGAAACATGGGCTTTGCTAGGCCACATCCCTGGCTGGAAGGTAGGGAATAGTCTAGCGTGAGGAGCTTGGGGTGAGCTGTAGCTTATTGAAGAGGTACTTGAAGTTGTGTGCTCCTAAATGAGAGCAGTTATTTTCCATTCTTGTAAGTGGTAATAAAACCAAGTAGTTGTCAGGCTTTTGCTGCAATAAAAGAAATCAAGGACATGTCTGTGTCTTTCTGGATTGGGCTGGTGTAGCGGAGCAGGTTGCTTTGTCATAAAAAGCCTGCAAATTTAATGCAACAGGAAGGTGAGATGCTTTGAAATGTAACAGGATCTTTTTAAAGATCCTCAATCCTTCGAAACAGAGTAATATAATTAGTTTGCTAATCGGTGCCGACGGCGGAAGTTGGTGAGAACGGATCAACAGAGAAATCCATCGGGGCAGCCACGGGAAGTGGTGAAGGCGGGCCCGGCGCTTCTGGTACAGCAGAGCCGTGAGATCCTGCCGTGAGGCCTGAGCTCAGCCGTGGGGCGGGCGGTGGACTCTGTCCTGGAGAACTGGCGGCCGAAGGCAGGGAGGGCGCAGGGAAATGGCGTTGGGCCCGTGGGGGTTAAGACAGGCAAGAGAACCTTGCAGTTCGCTGTTTGAACCCAAGGCCGGTATTTTAACAAGATCATTTCTAAAAGCAGGCTGATGGGAAGGGTTGAATGTGGAAACTAGAATGTCAGTAGAGTTCTTAAGAACAAAAGTATGAATAATATTTTCTGGTTTGGCTAATTGTAGCTCTTTGTTTTGAATTAAAGAAGCAGTGTAAATAAAAATAATGGCTTCTATTTAAATGAAAACAACGTCTTCCAACTTTTGTAGCAGTAGTGGCCATTTATTTGTTGCTTCTAACACTGAAATTAAATAACTTCTCGTCTCCTGCTTTACTGTCCTTTTAAAATTGCTTATAAAGGAGGTGATGTATGGCCTGGAGTAGAACCCTTTAGTGTTCAGTTTAAGAGGCTTTGAATCGTTAAGCGAGTAGCGTTACGATACAGGTAGCTGGTCTGATGATTTAGAAGGGACAACCCGGGGACTCTCTCTCCGCTGCTCATCGCACACGTACGTCTTACATTTGTTACCCATCTTCTCTATACTTTAAAGACATTGCTGGGCATCTTCCTTTGTCTCTGCTGTGAGTAGAGGGGCTCCAACATGCTTTTAAGCTCTGTTTTCTCCTGACCCTGTCATATTCTCTTCCCACCCTCCTTTTTTCACTTTGGAGAAGGAAATTCCTGTTTCATGCTGCTGCGGCTTAATTAAACTGAGAGGGCTCTGCAGGGTTCCCACGGCTGTTTAGCAAATAGCTTTGCTGGCCTGTGATACCAACAAACAGTTTTGTTGTGAGTGGTGATCTAACTGCTTCCAGCAAGCCTTGGGATTATTTTTTTTGATGTACCAGTAGCCTTGATGTGTGTAGGGATGTGAGCCTTCAAAAGAAGGGGGGGAAAAAAAAAAAAAAAAGTTGGGCCAGGCTGATAAGCGAGTGATAAGGACTGGGCTTTTGAGGCCACGCAGGCTTGCTCTGCGGAACCAGCCTTGATCTATGACAAAGAATGTTAACTGGGAAAGCTAAAGAGCAACTGGTTTGATACGGTGTTGTATTCAAGGACTTCAGACGTCAGCATAGCCGTGGCAGAGCTCCGGGCGTGATGTCGTGGTTTGCGCTGGGGAGTTGCTGTGATTCCGGCCCGCTCCTCAGCGGGGCTGGTGTCTGGTGCGGATCTTCCTCCTGTCAGAGCTCACCCACTCGCACACGTACCTCTTTTTAATCATCTATATGCCAAAAGATATTTCATTAGCAGCTTCCTAACTGAATTAGTGAACTTTGAGGGTATAATGAGCCTAATGCAGAAGCTGGGGGCTGGCTTACTTCACAAAACCAGTTCGGGGCATGTGTCGGTATCCGGGGCCTGGCAGCATCCTTCAGTCCCTGCAGTTATTTATCTTAACGACCCGAGCGACTCCTTCGAGAATCAGCACAAAGCGAACAGCCCGAATATCACTCACTTTCCTCACCTACTTCTTTGTTTGTATTCTGTGTCTTTTTAGGCAGATTTTTTGAAAGGATTACCCGTCTACAACAAAAGCAACTTCAGCAGATTCCATGCGGATTCTGTATGTAAAGCATCAGTAAGTATTGCCACATCCTGGTGCTTTGGGGGAAGGTTTTCTTGCACGGCTCAAAGGATGCTGGAGCGAAATAAACTTGAAATGAGTATTTTGTTTCTTAAAAAACGTGTGTGATCACAGCTGATAGTTCATGAGTTGAGATTGGCAAGGAAAACTTCCTGCCTGCTTTGGTGAGGAATGTGTCCTCGCATCAGCCAAACCACATCTGTGGTGCTTCCTTTCTATATACATTCTTTAATAGTAGTCTCATGTCCTGAAAAACATGCAAAAAATGGACCTCCTTATTTATATGTCTGTTTTAAAAAATGATAGCTGCACAGTGTCATGTAACAGGGCAGAACACCACCAGGCATTTGTAGCCTGTGTTAGAGGGGCCTTTTGGTTAGTTTGGCTGTGCTTGGGTTAAAAATCACCTTTTTGCTGTCTTTGTTCTGTAAGTGTTCTAATTCTCCTACAGAATAGAAGACCATCGGTATATCTTCCCACGAGAGAATATCCATCTGAACAAAGTGAGTCTGTCCTCCTAAAGTTTGAGTTTTTTAAAAACTTTATCCTGTTCTAATATTAAAAATCCGGTGTACGCGTGATCTCCCTCATTTTAAACTTCAGATATGGTGATGTTATTGAACTGTCGCCGCAGTGATTAGCAGTGTGTGTCTAGTTGGGTTTTTTTGTGCTTTTCCTCTATCTTTATTGTTCCTGCATACTGTCCTTTCATTAAAAGGGACCGTGCTTGGTATGTGAAGGAACGTGGCGATTACTGCACCAGTTTAAGAGTCATCTTTAAAATGACCTCAGTATGTTTCTTTTTTTTTTTTTTTGGCAGTTATAGTAACAGAAAAGACAAATATACTTTTGCGTTATCTACATCAGCAGTGGGACAAAAAGGTATGGTTGTGTTTTCTTAATATTAACATTTTGTCTTGATTTGCTGACTTGGGCTAAATGAGCTGAATATTTATCACAGTCAAAATACTGATGATTAATAAAAAGACAGTGCAAGGAGGCTCTGTCTCTGCACAATACTTTAAAAAAACCCCAAATTTTTCTTCGCTTTCAATGTGAGGGACATTAACTCAATGTTTAGTCTAGAGCTTGGGAGTCTGCAGTTACATCTCCCAGTTACTGCCGTTTTCCTTTGTGACCGTGGCAAATTGGTCCCTCTGTGCCTCAGCATCTACTTTACAGCTGGGGTAAAGCTGCTCTCGCCTCCCAGGACTGTTAGGAGAAGACAGATGAGCTTGTGCAGAGTGTGAGTGCCCTAAGGAGGCTGTGTAAGTACCTTGGGTACAAAATCTGAGCTCTCAGATGAGGAGTATAACAAAAATGAGCGTGCTCTGGCTGGCGTTTGAGACTGGGATAGCTGGGTTGGGAGTACTGGGAGCAAGGCGGTGACTCGGGAGGGGAGATGTCGAAGCTGTGAGTGAGTCATGGGCAGAGCAGAGGTTGCGCAAGAACGTGGAGAGGGGTAAAACTGTAAGGAACCTTGAAGCCGAAAAAAAAGTATTTGTATGTGACAGAAGGCTTTGGGAGATTTTGATAAGTTCAGGGACTGACTCAGAGCAGTGGGAAAGAGGCTCTTACTCATGTTTATGCAATATTTGAGATCTATAAATAAAAGGTGCTGAGATCAGTGGTGGTTTAGTCCCACCCTCAAATTTGAAGAACAATCTAGAAGGAGCAGCTTTCGGCTTTGGGCAAAATCCTTTGCAGTGTTTGTTCCAGTGTGTTAGTTACGTCTTTGCATCCAAAAACTTGTACAAATAAAAACTTGTTCTACTGATACTCTCTTCCACTAAGGCTTTGGAGAGTTTCACTGTGGGTTTCTCTGTCCCAACAGAATGCAGCAAAGAAGAGAGATCAA
Source organism: Strix uralensis (assembly GCF_047716275.1). NCBI lineage: Eukaryota > Metazoa > Chordata > Aves > Strigiformes > Strigidae > Strix > Strix uralensis. Next base: position 5,888,416 of record NC_133998.1, on the reverse strand, counting down.
GAGCAAGTGGAAATAGAAGGTGAGAATTCGGCGCCGCCACGGAAAATCGCTCGGACAGACAGCCAGGATATGAACGAGGACACTTAAACTCTTGGCTTCCTCCTCTACTACTTTGCAGGCGCTTCCTGTTTTGTCTCAAAGTGTGTAAATTTTGCCCCTTGCCCCCATCTCTCACCCCTCCACTACACAGCCCAAACCACTTCTGACTTCATAGGAGCCAATGTATTTATTTTTTTTTTTTCTCTCCATTTTTTATTTATGCCGTAAAACTTACGGAGCAGTGGTGGAACAATTCAGTAAATGACGTAGTATAACCTTAGTTCCTCCTTTCTAAAAATATACACTGTCACTTTCACAGGTTTTGTTGAATCTGTTACCTAATCCACCAGGTCTAGCTGTGGGAGCCTGGGTAGGAGACGTGGGTTATTACCGAACCCTCCAGTGGTAGAGGCTTTCCGATTCGCGTACCTGCTGACATATTACAAGTGGTTAACTCTTCGGATGTGCCCAGTCCAGCCAGAAGTGTGGGACCTCACTATTTTTCACAAGTATTCTGAAACTGGCCCTGCACTAAAAAAAAAAAAAAAAAAAAAAAAAAAAGTTCATGGGTGTCATTTAGGGTTATGTTGGTCTTAGCAAACGTGTTGTCAACCTGATCTATCAGTTGTGTTCTTGTGGCCTGCTCTGCGAGGGCCGCGGCCGTTGGGCAGCGTACATTATCTCATGCATCAGTGGTCATGGAGAATTCAAGTGAAAGGTGTGTTGCTTTTGTTGCTCTTAAATTCTAAACCGTCTCTTGGTCTTGAACGGACTGATGTGTGCAACTTCTCCGCTGGAATAAAAGGATACTCTTAGCCTGTTCTGAGTATTTGGTCAACAGCGTGTTTAAGCAGCAGCTGGTGGAGTGGAGGTGGGGAGGCACCCGCAGGCAGCGCTTGGCTGGACGAGGCTGGGAGCGCCTCGGCATCTCTGTCCCAACTGCCGCCTCTGAATAATGGTACGTTGTCTTTTCCTGTGATCTCGGCACGTCTGGAATGGAGTCCAGGACTCGGAGTTGATCAAAATGTGAGCTTCCATGGTCTCTGATGAAGACCAATCTCTTTTGGACTGTGACAGTTCAGTGCCTGTTGCCTGTAACCCTTCACTGACTCTTTGATAAGAGCCAAAATGGAGACCTGCAAGTCGTCCGGGTGGATTCAGAGGTTCAGAGACTAAAAGGAAACGAGCGTCGTCACCTGAAGGGGTCAGGAAAGGTGTAGTTTAGTTATGATGTCTTGTCTGCTTTAACGTAAGAAGCTGACTTCACACTGTGTTAGTTTAAATTGTTGCATTTATAGCTGTGTTTTCTCCTCGTGGACAAATCCTAAACACCAAGAAATTGCACGAACGTTTTTTTTTCTAGAGATTCTGGATAAGCCTCGTTCGGAGTGGCTGCAGTGGCCATGAGCTTTGAGGGTTTCTGCTGCCCCCTTCACCAACTTTGAGGGCTTCTGTGTCCCCCCCGTCCAGCCGGGGGCTGCCACGCGTTCAGGTTTGGGGGTGAAGGGAGGTAAAGTGTCGCTGACGACCGTGTGTTGCAAGGCAGAACCTTAGGAAGAACAGGGCACAGCTCACGTTGCAATTTTAAATGTACATTAGGCACCAAGTTTCTGATGCAGTGAGTGAATTTAACTTAACACTGAGTAGTTTAGAACTTTGTATCTGCCTCAAAAAACGTTACCTTTTGGCTATGGCAGTAACCTCCAAATCACTGGAATGTCGATGAAAATGCCAACTGTGTTGGTGAAGATAAAATAGACGTCGGTTTCCGTGTGATTTACTGGCGATTGCAAGAGGACTCCTCCCCGAGTTACGCTGTCAAAAAAGTGCTTTTGTGCAAAGTGCAAGACGTTGCCTGAAGACGCTGCGTTAGCATCCGGCCTCGCAAGGATTATCTGAAGCTGAAACTGAAGAATCCTTTCAAGAGCTGTGAGACACCAAAAGAGGAAACGGACGTGCAGCTGGTGGTAAAGTGTGACCAATTTGTGTGTTTAGCAAAGCTTGAGAGCTGCAGCCTTGCAGTAATGTTTGTACAGTGCTTTAAAGTTGTAAAATGCTGTATAATTCTTGATTGATATGGCAAGGTTTGAGCTTTGCTGACTTCTCTGCTAGACAGAGTGATGTACTATTAAAGAGAGTTGGCAGTTCCTTCCTGTTGTAAACCCCCGTCTTTGTTCCCTCCGTGTCTTTAAAAACGATCTTGTTGCTTATGGGAGCCTTTGGACTATTTCAGGTATTTTTAGGAGGTAAAAGAAAGTTGCCTTTTTAAGGTAGTTCTGAAGTGATGGAGAAACAACCCCTCAGAGGGACGTGACTTGAAGTGTCTCTGGTGGTTTTCGCCTTGGTGGCTGTGCAGCAGCAGTGTGGATTTCTGATACCCACAGGGAGTCTTTGTACACCCCGTCGATCTGAAGCGAGCGCTCGCTCCCTCCCTCCTCCTCCGGCTCCCTTTCCGTGCTGCTCCCGGCTCGAGTGCTCTCCTCAGGCTACGCACTTCGACCCTATAGTCACGTCTGTTTAACGCGTGGTAAGTGTCTCGGGTTTGAATGTTGCATGGAAGATCTTAACTTGCCTAACTGTGACTTCCTGGTGCCTTAGTGCATTGAAAACAACAACAACAAAATGTTTGAAAAAACAAACCCTGGGTTTTTGCTGACCACACTGTTTGTATAATACTGAGCTCCTCTGACTTCCAACTCTTGTTACAAAGTGACTGAGATTTAGTGACCCTCAGGGGGTTTTTGTATATGTCTGCATAGTGGTATTTTTATCGTTTCTGTTACCAATGTATACTAAAGGTTTGGGTTTTTTAATGAAAACTTTGCGATACTTGTCAGAGATCAGAATTTTGGGTTGGTTTTTTTTTAGTTGAATAGTGCATCTTTTCTCAAAAGTCAAAGCAGCAGAAACGTGTTTCTTGACACCGAGGGACGATGAGTCCGTCTAGGAGCAGCCCCTTCCCTCGCAGCGTCCTGTTGGCAGGCGTCTGTCCTGCCCTGAACGGCGCCGGAGCTTGTCCCCAGCGTGAGCAGTCAGGTGTGTGCTGGGTGAGTTTAGAATATGAAAAACTTCGGCGCTGCCTTTTTCTAACGTAAAAATACACTAGTGACTGATGGGCAGGGAAACTACAGTTTTGTTTAGGTTAATTCTTGATACGATCACTTTTTTAGGGGACAAATAGTTCAAAAGAAAAGATGTAAGAGTTAGAGGTGGGAAAATGTTGAGAGAAAGGCCAGACTTGCCCACAGTGTGTGACTTCCCAGCTGAGGGGACAGGGCACTGTCCGGGCAGCAGCGTCTGTGCGTGTTTGTGCTGGTGGTTCGCTCCTGGAGGTCGCTGGGTCAGTTTGTGTGTCAGAGTGTCTCCAGGCGGGTCACGGTGGCACGTTCAGCTTTCGGGGTGTTTCCTGCTTCTGGCCTTGGGAGTTTTTCAGGACCCTAACGATGCCCTGAGCAACCTGCTCTGCGTTCGGCATCACCCGTGCTTTGAGCAGGAGGCCGGAGGTGACTTCCCGGGGTCCTTTCCGAGCAGAAAACACCGAGAAGTGGCAAAATGCAGCAGAACCCGAGGCTGGAAGGTTTGGCTTTGTACAAAGCTGGCAAGCAGTGGAAGATGTAGCAAAGCTGAGGGAGTTTGCAAGCATGTGCGAAAGGTTTTTTTGACAAGCCCTGAAACCACGTTGTGCTACGAAGGAGGGCGAGCGGCAGGACGGGGAACCAGACCGGGAGGGGGGGACGGGAGCTGCTCAGCTCCCTGTCGGCCGCACGCTGCGGCTCAGCCTGGACCCAGTCGTGGGTCTAAACTCCACCGCAGACGTATTTAAGGTGGGCAGAAGTTTTTAGATGTATTTTGCTAACAGGGTGCGTTTAGATGCATTTCACTGTAGGAGGACAGGCTTTTAGAATCATTTAGATACGTTAGATCTGATTTAAAAAAAAAAACCAACTTGTTTTCTTAGCCTTGGCAAGACATGAAGCACCAGCAGTGTTCTGGTTTGGGTGTGTGGGATGCGTGTCCCAGCGACTGTTGGTTGCTGAGCCGGGTTGGGATGAATCCCAAGGACACGTTTAACCCGACCGCTGGTTTCTGTGTTCCTGGTAAACGTGCCAAGTGGTTCGTGGACTCCACGTCCGCGCGGGTGGTTGGGGTTTTACCGACAGCCCTGTGAGGGGAAGGCTGGAGTGGGATCAGCTGGGAAATGGGTTTCCTTCCCTCCCTGGTGTGTGCCTTATGCAGCAGTTCAGTTGTCGATGTTCGGACTCTTTCCTGTGAGGCAAATTCTGAACATGCCGGACATCAATCCTCGCATTTTCACTCCGTAGTTACAGCAGGTGTAACTTCAAAGCTTTAGTTTTTGGTGAGCTCCTTGACACTGGCCTTAAGGTCAAAGACTAAGCAGGAGTCTTGGATTTTTTCTAACACTGCAGCTATCAGCTCTGTTACCACTTACCGTTTCCTGGCTTGTCTGTATACCACTTGCTTCATTTTTTGGTTTTATTATTTTTTTTTTAAAAGACCTGCGTATCTATAGTAGGAAAATTGATTTGTTTTCCTGGATTAATGACATCAGCCTAGCAGCAGAGGAATTGTGCGACACACTGACCGTGACCAGAGGGGTTCCAGCTGATCTCTCCGTGTCAGGTTTTGTCTTAGATTTTTTTTTTTTTTTTTGATGTGTAACAGAGAGTGGGAAATCCTTTTCTTTAAAGAAGAGAGGGTTGCACTTACCTGGGAGCAGCTCAGGGTATTTTTGGGAGCAGTGCAGAGGATGTGCTGGCAGCTGTGCCCAGAAGGGGTTATTGCATCACGGCTCTGGGGAGGCAGGGACTGACCTTCGTGCCGCGCTGACGGCGCTTTCGCGTTTCTCTGCCGCTGGTTCGCGACGTCCGTGCCCTGAGAGCGGAGAGTGCGGCCCTGGGCTCTCGTCTGACAGCAGATCTGGGATGTTTGCTGCTAGTGAGCACCCTAAAAAGGCTGAGTCAGCAGGCTCTCCAGGTGGACGGGCTACTTCTGGGTGTAGTGGTTGCGTCCAGCCTACGCCAACTGACTTGCTGTCGCAGCATCGGGTTGCGGAGCTCGTCCTGAAACGCGTGCGCTGGCAGCTGAGTTACGTTTTACGTAAAAGACGTGTGTCATCTTGAGAGGTCAGTGTCAGGGAGGAGATGGGACTCCTAGAACCCCATCTTTTTTTAACTACTGGGAAAAAAAAACATCTTATGGATATCGAAAAGGCTAAACCTGGCCTGCAGGGAAGAACATCTTTGTAACTGAAACAAGGGAATGAAATCCCACCTTTCGCATTCTCCTTAACACTGAGATTCTGTTTTTAAAGGCAAAACTTTTCTAGTGTGTCCCCAAATAGGAAGAACTAAGGCTCCCTACGTGTGTGATTTTAGAATTGGGTTGTCCTAGGAATTAAAGAAAAGTCTTATTGACGGTCTTAATGCTTTTTCGAGGAGTCTGTGTGGTTTTAACCTTTGTGGTAGAGTTCCAAGTTCTGCTGATGTAAAACCCAAAAGTGAGTATCCAGCTGGCGCGATCGAAGGGCAGCACTGGTAAAACTTGACTCGATTTCAAATCAGGATGTTTTTCAGATGGCCGGGTGGCGTGGGGGGGAGCGGGCACGCGTGTGGGCCAGCGTTTGCCGCTGCGGTTGCAGAGGTTTTTCCTCTGATCGTCGGCCACTCTCGTGCCCCTTCCCCTCCGCAGCCCCGTGGGAAAGCGGAGCTGCCTCGCCGCCGCCTCACGCGCCGTGAGGACGGTGACTCCTGCTCTTTGTGCTCCGACTCTGCTTTTCATTTCCTCGCCTTCGTGACCGAACCAGACTTTCTTTGGCTAGTGACTAGCAGCGACGTTTCTCTTTGCCTCATTGCTACCAGCTCCTTAAACATCCCCAGGTCCCAGTGACTCGCGGCGCTGCAACCCCTGGGATGTTGCTGTTAAACACCCACAGGCCTTTTATTTTTTTGTTTTGAGAGACACGATAGTGAACAGTCGAACGGGTCAGATCCTCTCCCCTGCTTTTCTGAGCAGCGCGAGGGGCTGGGGAGCAGCGGCGTGAGGTGGTGGGGAGCAGGACGAGTTGTCTGCTTTGTCGCTGACCGCCGGCTCCCGGGGCCGCGGGATGACTAATCACTGACTGTAAACCAGCCCCAAATGGGAACGGACGGTCAGAGCTGAGTCACCGCCTTGTCCTGCTACAGTCGTGCCGATTTCCAACCGCGTTCATTTCTTATTAATCAGCGCAGAGTGTGCCATTAACGAGCTCTGTCGGGTATTTTTAGTTAACCCACCGCGTCCTCGGCCGGTCGCGCCTCGGGGCTGAGCCTCTGAGCGCAGCTCGGAGCTTTCTGTCGGCGGCGGCTGCTTTGAACCCCTCCGGCCATCCCAGGCTGGTTTTTGCAACTCAACGTCGAGCTTGTGAGTCTGTGTTACTTCCAACCTGTCTCTGCAACTTGAATTTTCCTTTGAATTTGCAAAAATTAATTGTCTTGTGGGGCGGGGAGAAGGTGGTTTTTCCTGCGAGCTGCGTGTCAGCAGAGGGGCTGCCCTCGTGGAGTGACTGTAAATACACTGTTAGTCGAATGTCACGGCCATTGGATTTTTTTTTTTGCATTTATTTTTAAACTATTCCATGTTTGATACTGTGTATAATAAATTTGCAGAATTTAGAGGATTACACCTTTCTTCATTTTTCCTCCACCTGACGATACGCGCGCGAGCCGCCGTGTGGCTGCTGAGGGCGCTTTGCGCCGCTGGGGCTTGTCCTGTGTCCCTGGGTGGAAGGGTGACAGCGTCCCCAATGTCCCCAACGTCCCCAACGTCCCCTTCCACCTTCCGCAGCGACAGGAGACCCACGACTTGTCCCCTCAGCAGATGCGCTCCGCGGGTAATAATTTAGCCCACGCTTCAGGCTTGTTGAAATATATTTTTATTGCATTTCTGCTGGTTTTACAAAAATATGACAAAATAAATTAAAAAGAAATAAATAACCCCCTTCATTTCTTTTAATTTCCAAAGAAATAAAACACAGAGAGGAAAAAAAAACAAACCAAGACAAAAAAACAACTAAACCAACCTAACTCTTCCCTCCTTTGTACAGTAACTGCCCCGAAGAGTGAGATACCAGACAGGCGGCCGCTTGTAGAAATAATTTGTATAGAGAAATGTTTAAAAATGCCCTGGACTGCGGGGTCCTGGCGGCAGCGGGACCCTGCCCTCCCCTCTGCCGAGCGGTGCAGGGGTGGATGGTCCCAGCACTGTCACTCTCGGGAGGGAAATGGGATAAAAGAAACTCCGTGTTCCTCCGGAGCAGAGAAAGAAAATGAAACGTGGGAAGGGAGAGCGCTCTGCGCCTCTGCCTCATCTCGGGCTGCGGGCAGGGAGGCCTGGGGGGAGCTGGGGGCTCTGGTGGGGTGCCAAGCCCGGGCAGGGGTGGGTGTTTTGGGTCCCCCAGTCCCCCCAGTCGGGCCGGGGTCTTTTCTCCCGCCATCGTTTAACCGCAGTGCCGGTCGTGCTGGGTTGCCGGGGGTTCGTGTTGCCCCAGTTTCCCAGCGCCACCCAGCCCAGCGCTCCCTTTTATTTCCCTGGCTGCGCCCCAGAAATCTCTCCCGCATCCTCCGCTCCTTGCGCACCCAGGAGGGTGAGGGGGAGACCCGTGTGCCCGGGGAGGTGCTGTGGGGAGCCAGCCCTGGCCCTGCGCTCCTGGGGGCAGCGGAGCTTGGGGTTGGCCCCAGATTTTGGCCCCGCAGCGGGGGGGTGGGGGGACGATGTCCTTGACCCCGCAGAGCATCTCCCTGCCTGCGCTGGGCCATGGGCAGCATCTCAGCTCCTGCGCTGGCAGCACGCGTGAGCGGAGCAGCAGATAAACCCTTCACCCTCTCCTGCCCTTATTGCTGTATAAAATGGCTTGATTGGGACCAAAAAAAAAAAAAAATTGACGCGATGTGTAGAAAGAGACGGTGGTGGTGGGGGGGAAACAACCTGACGTTTTCTACAGCCCAGGCCTTGGGGAGAGTGGGGTGCACAGCCCCCGTGTCACCGCCCGGGCCTGGACCAGGCACAGTGATGGGGCGGCTGCCTGGGTGTCCCCCCGGCTCCCGGCAGCGCCCCCCCAGCTCCCAGCAGCCCCCCACCTCTCCCCCGCTTGCTTTGGAAATGGTTGGTGGGCAGAGAGCAGAGCTGGCGGCGAGGGGCAGGAGGGAGCTGGCAGGGCTGGGTGTCCCCAGCCAGGTCACCCCTGGGCACGGCCTTGGGGTGCCCCCACCCCGTCCTGTCCCCTAAAGCGAAGCAGCACCCAGCAGAGCCGCTGCAAAGCGAGGAGCAGCCACCTGGCAGCCCCCTCCCCGCAGAGCCCGAGCGAGGACGGCGGCTGTTAAAAGCACTAAGACTAGACCCAGCGACGGCAAAACCTTCGCCCCAGCTCCCACCCCCCCAAACCCTGCCCTGCGGAGAGCTCGTGTTTCCCCCCACCCCAGCCCCGCTCCTTCTCCCGGGCTCCGGCACGACCTCCACGTGCCTTATTGCGAAATAATTCCACGAAATAAGAAAGCAGAGAGGGGAAGGGACCATCCCGGCTCGTGTTGCAGTTGCTGAGGCCGCTGCCCGCACCCGGCCGGGCTCTGCCGACCCGCAGCGCCGGTGCCAGCTCTCGCCGCCGTCGGACGAAGAAGGGGAGAGAGTCGCTTGCGTTGGGTTTTGTTTCGGTTTTAGTGCAAGAAATGCTGCCCATGCATGGGAATCCAGGTGGCTGGCGCTCGCCGCTCACCCCCCTCCCTCCCGGCTGTCCGGGCTTTGGGCAGGAAAACATCCCGGTGCTGGGAAGGAATCCCCGCGAGGCTGCCGGGAGCGGGACGGAGCCGGGCACGGCCCCGCGATGGCTGTAGGCACGGGTGAATCGGGCTCCTCTTGCCGCCGCTCCCACAAGCGCCAGGGTCTCGTCCCTCCATGATCAGACACGCGGCACCGAGCCCGGCCGGCTGGTCCCGGTGGATCTGGCAGCACCGAGCTCCCCTGCGTCTCCTCGGGCCGGCCCGCGGTGTCTCCCTGTGCCGGATCCTCGGGGCGGTGGGCCGGGACGCCGGGCTCAGGGCACAGACCCGGCCCGGGGCATCGCCCAGCCGTGAGCGTGCCGAGGGGAGCGGGAGGGAAACCTGTCGGGATGCTCCATCCGAAGCTGCGGCCAAATCCTGCCGCTGCTCGTGCCGGCGGCGCTTTGCCCACGTCTCCTTGGGGCAGGATGCGGCCGGAGCTGGAACCGGAGCGGCGCTGGGTCCCAGCGGAGGGGCTGGAGGAGGGACACGAGGGGACGTGGCAGAGGGGGACGGTGCGGAGCGAGGGGCCAGCGCTGGCGGCTGATGGGCTCAGCCCGGCCCTGCGCTCCCTGCGGCAGGGGACGGCGAGGGACGGCGGGAGGGTGACGATGACCACGGCTGCCCGAGGAGGGGAGGGGGCAGCCCCGCTCGCTCCCGCTCCCCCAAAATGTCCGGTTAGAGTTTATAGCCCCCGCTCTCCTCCTCCGCCCGGCTCTCCGGCTCCTCTCGGCCCCCCTCCTCCGGCACCCCATTGAGATGGGACTTGCTGGGGACCGGCCGCTCGCCCGTGTCCACCGAGGGGCCGGGTCGGGGCTGGGGGGAGGCGGTGGCCGCGGCGCCGTTGCCCCCGGCCCCTTCGGACTTGCCAAAATTGAAGAGCTTGCCGGGATTGAATGGCTTGGTGGGCGACTGGACCTTCTCGGTCCCCGCGTCCCGCTTAGTCTCGGGGGATTTCAGGAACTTGAAGCTGAGGAAGCCGGGGAGTTTGTTCTCGCTGCCGGTGGGGGACTGGGGGGACCTGGCGGTGGCCGTGCTGCTGGCCCCGGCCCCCCCGGAGAGGAACTTGCCCTGCAAAGGGATGATCTGCTTCAGCTTCATCACGTTGTTGGTGGCCAGGAGGGAGCTGGGGCGCTTGGGCTTGTCGGAGCCGTGCGAGGAGCCCCCGGAGCCCTTCCCTTTGCTCTGGCTCTTCTCGTGGGCCGGGTCCTGCCCGGCGGCCTCGGGCTTGGCCTCGTCGCGGCTGGACTCCCGCTCCTTGCGGGCCTGGTACTCGGCGTGTCGCTGCCGCTCCTCCTCCTCCCGCTTGCGCCGCTGCTGCTGCTGGAAGTGGTGCTGCGCCTGCCGCTCGTGCTTCTGTCGACGGGGAACCCGTCAGCTCCGGGGACACCCCGGGGAGCCCCCCCAACCCCAGGGATGGGCCCAGCCCGGCATCGCCTACCTTGAAGGCCTCGCGGCGCTGGTACTCCAGCTTGGCCATCTCCTCGGCCACCCAGGCGGGGATGTCGGGGATGGCCACTTGGATGATGTACTTCAGGAACAGGGCGAAATGCTGCGGGGGACACGCGGGTCCGGCTGAGCGTCCCCACCCCGGCCCCGCGGGCGCTGCCGTCCCCTCCCAAAATACACCCCACAAGGGATAGCGGGGGGGCCAGGGAGACCCTACAATAACAACCAGGGGGATTCTGCCTGCAGGGAGTTGCCCCGGGGTTGCCACAGAGGGTTTAGGGCTGGGACCCCAGTCACGCACGGGGGACACCCTACAATAACAGCGGCGGGGGCGAGCCCTGGGTGCCAGCACCGTACCTCCAGCACCACCACAGAGATGATGGCTCCCTCGGGGCTGAGCCAGGGGAAGAGGCGCTGGAGCTGCCCGCACTGGGCGATCAAGTAGCAGTTGACCACGATGGCCAAGACGCCCATGGCCTCCATCACTTTCTGCAAGAGCAACGGTGTCGGGGATGAGCCCCCAGCCAGCCTGGGCTCCCTGCTGGACCCCCCCAGCCCACCGGCTCCCCCTCCCCAGCCCACCTGCCACTGCCCGATGCTCTCGACGCGCTGGCCGAAGGGCCGCTGGAGCCCCGTGCACAGCTTGAAGGCGTCGCTCCGGATCTCGATGACGTTGTTCACCAGGGCGCACATGGCGGCCAGGGGGAAGGCGGAGGAGAAGAGCACCACGTAACCGAACTGGATGAACATCTCCTGGTAGTCCTGGAAGGTGTCCTGGGGAGGAAGAGGAGGAGGAAGAGCGCCTTGCAGTGGGGTACATCACACCCCACCGGCCCCGTGCCCCACGCCAAGGCCGCTCACCTCGTATTTCTTCATGCAGCTCTCCACCTCCGCCTGCGTCAGCTGCGTGGAGTAGTCCTCCTCCGGCGGGTCGATCCACGACGCCCGATTACGCCTCCGCCCTTCCTCCTCATCCTCCTCTTCCTCCCGGCTCTCAGCCGCCCGCCTCCTCCGGCCAGCCCGCGGGACCACCGCCGGCTCTACCGCCTTGACCGGGCTACCAGGGGCACCTTCGGCCTCCTCCTCATCCTCGCACAGCTCGAAGACGGACGCGGGGTCCATGCCCTTCTCCACCATGGTGGGGCTGCCCTCCTCGAGGAAACTCTCGTCCTCGGGGCCGCCGGGCTCCCCGCCGCGCCGCTCCGCCTTCTCGATGAAGCTCACCTTCTTCAGCTTCAACCCGCAATCCAACGCGCTCTCCTCCTCTGAATCTGACTCACGCCGCTCTTCCTCCTCCTCTTCTTCCTCTGGCACCCCACAACCTCCGTTCAGACACTTCTTCTCCCCCCGGGAACCCTCGGGGGGGGCCGGGGGGTGGCGGCGAGGGGTGAGCAGGCAGAGGACGGCTTGGGCGAGCTGGCGGAGGCTGCGGAGGTTGAGGTCCCCGCGGCGCAGCCGTCGGTACAGGTGGGGCTGTGACACCTCCCTGACGTTCTGCAGGAACTGGCGGGTGATGAGCAGCGTCGCCAGCATCTGCGCGGGGACACGGGGCGCATGCTGTCACCCGGGGAGCGGGGGGGGGTGAAAAAGGGGGACAGCACCTGGTGGTGGCGGTGGTGTGTGTGGGGGGGTCTCTGTGCGTGTCCCTGCACCCCCATCGCCTGCCCCTGCGGGGTCCCTGCTCCTCCCCGTGGCCGTGCTGGCAGAGAGGGGCACCCCAAGGCTGGGGTACCCCCTCCTGTGACCCCCCCGCAGGGGTGACGACCAATGGGATGGGACCGCAGCGGTGCTGGAGACCACTGACCGGAGCAGAGCCGGGGCTGGGGACACCCGTGTCCCTCCTGGGGGCAACGGGGGGGTCCTGGGGTGAGGTGTAAGGGATGGAGGATGCCCAGCCCCCCCCTCCCTGCTCCTACTTTGGATACTCCCAGTCTCCAGCAAAAGCCCAGGAGGCCCTTAAAGAAGATGAGAGAGAGGTGGAGGTGGAGGAGGATGAAGGGAAGGAGAGCCTCTTTGAGCTGACGCACGAGGCTTTGGAAGAGAGAGAAGATGAGCAGGAGCTGTGGAGGGGACAGAAGAACAGACAGACAGACAGACAGAGAGAGACCGTGAGCAGGAGCAGGAGCTGGGGACCCGGCGCAGCCTCCGGCCGGGAGCGCAGCAGCCAGGGACCGTGGCGGGGGCATGCGGGGACACCGGGCCCCCCGGGAGGGCGTGGAGGGGACGGTGGCAGGGGTGGGTCGAGGACATCCGTCTGTCCATCCGGGTGATGCCGGGGGGGGCTCAGGCCGGCCCCGCCGCCCCCGGGCACGGCCCCTTACCTCCTTCAGCCGCTCCATGTCTTTGAGGTAGAAACCGATGTAGAAAAGACTCAGGTATGAATTTACAAACTGAAACTGCGGGAGGAGGGGGGGGGGGTGAGCACAGGGCAGCCCCTGGGACCCCACCCCGTCCCCTCTGTGTCCCCCCAGCCCCCCTCACCAGGACGATTTTGATGATGAGATGTTTCTCATAGGCACTCTGCAGGCGGTAGTTCTCTGCAAAGCAGAGGAGGGGGGGTCAGGGGAGGGTTTGGGGGGGGTCCCAGCACCCAGCCCTGCCAGGAGCACCCCGGGGTGCTGCCCCCCACGCACCCATGTCGTTCAGCCAGTACGCGATCTTCTTGTAAACCTCGTCGCAGGTGGTGACGATGACGGCCAGGACGATTTTGGGGAGGAAACGGATGATCCGGGGCAGCTCCTGGATGCTCAGCACAAACTCCTGCGGAGATGAGGACCAGGGTCAGCACGAGGGGGGGGCTGCCAGCCCAGCGTGGGGGGGCACGAGGACGCACCTGGAGCTGGAAGCAGCCCAGCATGAGGAGGAAGACGAAGGAGAGGCAGGCGAGGCAGACGGGAAGGCTGACCAGGCACTGGAAGAGCAAGCGCTTCCACGGCGGGTAGTAAAACTCCTCGGCGCTGGTCACGGGGCTGATTCTCTTAACGCCCTAATGGGGAGGGGGGGCGGCAGCGTGTGACCCTCCCCACAACAACCGGGAGCCCCACGGGATTCCTCCGTGACCCGTGGGATGCAGTGCAGACCCCCCGTGGGTGGCTCGTTGGGGTCAGGGGGGGCTCAGCCAGACCCCAGCCCTGGGAATCCGTGTCCCCCCCGGCCAAGGGCTCACCCTGAACTGGGGCCGGGGCTCCTCGATGGACTCAGCCGGGGTGTCCAGTGTCCCCCACTTGTAGGCGAACTCGGCCCCCCGGCGCTTCCACTCCTCGAGGAAGAGGGTGGCCCAGATGACGTTGAAGATGGCGAAGACCACACAGCAGATGTCCTGGCTGGTCTGGGGGATGGATGGCACCGACTGCACTGGGGTCGGTCCCCTCTTGTCCCCGACACCCCCCTCCAACCCCAGGGAACCTCACGGCGCTGCCCTGGCCCCACCACCATGACCCTGGGAGCCTCCCAGCTCATGGAAATTAAAGTATTAAAGCATCGTAGGGAAAGCCCTGAGCAAGGAGGGATGGAACCCCAAAAATGCAGGGATTTACCCCATTTCTTGACCTCTCTCACCTGGTCGCTCTCGGTGAAGGTGTAGAGGATGGAGCCGAAGATGGCGGGGTACACCATGGCCGAGGTGTAGAAGCCCAGCCAGGCGAAGTACATGGCGATTTTCACCCCAAAGTAGTCACAGATCTCATCTGTGGGGGCCGGGGGGGGGCTGTGAGCGGGGCTGGGACCCCCAGCTGCACCCCCCCCCCCCGCCACCCCCTCGTCACCTTACCGAGCGGCTGGGCCTCGCAGACCGCCTGCACCCAGGACTTCATGAGCCGCTTGAGGATCCTCTGCTCGTGCAGCGGGAAGACCTGCTGGATGACGCCGCGGGCCGCCAGCTCCGGGACTGCGCCGCGGGACACGGGGGTGAGGGAGGGGCTGCGGGGACACGGCCAGCCCGCCCTGACACCCCCCCCGCCCCCAGCGTGTGTCCCCAGATGGCCCTGGCACGGTGGGGTGTGGGGCAGGGACAATGCGAAGGGTGGGTTTGGGGTCACCATGGCACATCGCGGGGCTCTGTGCCCAACCCCAGCGTGGTGCAGCCACCGCACTGGCCGGCACACGGCGCCGGGGATGGGGACAGGCGGTGACAGGGGACACTTGCCGTGCCGCGCCGTACTCACTGATGGGCTGCCCCTCGAGGAAGTGGATGTTGTGCAGCGACTCGCCCTGCTTGGCGCGCAGGTTCTCCAGCCAGTACCTGATGATGTTTTGCCGTTCCTGCGGCACCGCAGCGGGGTTGAGCCCCGGGGGATGGTCCCACTGCCCGGCCCCCGGCCCCTCTCCTGCCACACCCGCGTCCCCTGGCCTGTCCCCCTCCCCGGACCCGCCATGTCCCCAGCTTGGGGGGTGGCTGGATTGGTCCCCAGCTGGGCTGAGGCTCCCTGATCCCCTTCTTCACCTGGGGAGGGAGAAAGGCTCTGCCTTCCCTGCCCCATATCCCTCCATCCTTGCTCTGCATCCCCACATCTCCACATCCCCGAATCCGCGCAGCCCCGCACCCATTTGTTGTTTAGTCTGGAGAAGAGGAGGCTGAGGGGAGACCTCATGGCCCTCTGCAACTCCCTGAAAGGAGGGTGCAGAGAGGGGGGATGAGTCTCTTGAGCCAAGGACCCAGCGGCAGGACAAGAGGGAATGGCCTCAAGCTGCGCCAGGGCAGGGTCAGACTGGCTCTTAGGAAGGATTTCTTTGCAGAAGGGGCTGTTGGGCGTTGGAATGGGCTGCCCAGGGCAGGGGGGGAGTCCCCATCCCTGGAGGGGTTGAAGAGTCGGGTTGACCCAGCGCTGAGGGATCTGGTGGAGTTGGGAACGGTCAGGGTGAGGTTCATGGTGGGACTGGAGGAGCTTCAAGGGCTTTTCCAACCCAGATGATTCTGGGATTCTGTGCATCCCCACATCCCTGCACCCCACATCCCTCATCCCTCCACATCCCACCTGAGAGGTGAAGAAGTAAAGCTCGTTCTCGATGTTCTCGTAGATGTAATCCTCCTCGCAGGAGAAGCTCCGCATGCCTCCGCCAAATTCAGCTTTCACCGGCTTCCGCAGCCCGATCTCATCAGCCCCGCGCAGCAAACTGCAGGGAGAGGGGACACGGCTGGGGACACGGCAGGGGACACAGCGGCAACGGGGGACGCAGCCGGGACTCTACCTCTCGTAGGTGGCGGTGACGAAGAAGGCGTAGACACGGGTGTGCTTGTGGTGCCGGACCTGGACAATGAGCTCAGGGATGCCGAGGCGGATGTGGTTCAGGAGCCAGAGCAGCGTGTGGTCGTCGGTGGTGTCTGGACAGCCTCGGTCAGCGTGGTCCGTGTCCCCCAGCACAGCCCAGCCTGGTCCCTGTCCCTCCCCATGTCCCCCGTCCCTCCCATCTCCCATCCCTCCCGTCCCCCGTCCCTCCCCACGTCCCTTCCCACGTCCCCCATCCCTCCCCACATCCCCCATCCCCGCCGCAGCTCCATGCTGCCATCCCAGCACTCCAAACTGGCACCGTCACCCCCAGCCCCCGCCCCGGGTCCCCCAGGCATGTCCCTACCTGGGAAGGTCATGAGCACGTCGCAGTTCTCCGTGGGCACCGTCTTCATCCAGGCCTTGTGGGACATGATGTAGCGCCCGGCCTGGAGCAGCCGCTTCCCGAAGAGCTTATCTGCCGGGGGGAGGGAGGGGGTGAGCAGCCGTGGGACGCCGGGGGGGCATCCCCCCACTCTGGGATCCGGACCCTGAAGCACCAAACGACTCAGCTGTCGGCGCACAGGGTGGGTGCGGGGACCCCCGGCGTGCCCCCCCCCCTGTCCCCAGCAGCGGCCGTGGCAGCAGGTCACAGCCCCGCTCGTGGTGACGCTGGCCCTGGCTCAGGTTTCTCCTCCAGCAGCTCAGGGTGCCCAAAAAGGCCCCGACAGCTGCCGGGGAGGAGCTGATGGCACGTCCTGATACCCCTGGGGTGCCAGCGGCCGCGGGATGCCGTGGGGTGCCCCCCTGCAGACCCCCAGGCGCTCACCTCTGCCCGCAGCCCCTCGGCGGGGCCGGGATCTGTCAGGGCTGCGGCTCCGGGAGATGGGAAACCGCAGG
This sequence comes from Strix uralensis, assembly GCF_047716275.1. Lineage (NCBI taxonomy): Eukaryota > Metazoa > Chordata > Aves > Strigiformes > Strigidae > Strix > Strix uralensis. Next base: position 5,872,014 of record NC_133998.1, on the reverse strand, counting down.
AAAAATGGGGAGAGCGAAAAAGCAGCCGGTCTCCATGGAAACCCGGGGAGGCCCCGCGTCGCCGCGGCGAGGCGGGATGGGGACAGTCCCCAGGGTCCCCTCGTCACCCCCCATCCTGGGTCCCGCGCAGGGACACGGCCCCTGTCCCGCTGGGGGGTGCCCACGCCGCGGGGACACACATTCCCTGTGCCCCGTGTCCCCATCGCGCCTCTCGGGGCGGACGGGGACCGGGCGCATCCCAAAATGCTGCCTGGAGCTGGCAGAGAGGGCAGGACGAGGGTCCCTGAGGGTGCTGGGGTGGGGTCGCCCCGCGGGACCCCCTCTCTCCCTGCCCAGCGTGCCCAGCACCTCCCTGCCTCAGTTTCCCCTCCCAAGCCGGGGTGGCAAAGCCAGGACGGGGCGAGTGGGCCGATGCCCGGGGCACGTCACGGCCTCTCTGCTTGCCCCAGGGCTGGGAAGGTCCCGGGGCTCCGGACACCCCGTCCACACCCAGCCCCGAAAAACAGGAAACGCCAAACCTGCTCCGGCAGCTCATCCCAGGGGACGCACCCTGGCTCTGCGCACCCCGAAACCCTCTGGGCTGGGGGCAGCAGAGCAGAACCCCCCCTCCCGCCATGCTGCGAGCTGGGCTGAGACCTGACAAACTCATTCCCTGAGCTGCCGTCGGGAAAGGGGCCACGGCTCCGGGCTCTGAAAGGCCGCCCCTGTCCTGGCACCGTGGGCGAGAGCCGTGACCGGCGCCGGGCTACCAGCCAACCGCCCCCGGCGCGGGCCCGATCCTGCACCCCGCGTCTCGGGGCCCAGCGTTGTCGGGGGGGGTGCTGGGGGGGTGCGCGGTGCCGCTGGCTCGGCCGCGCTCGCCGGGCAGCTCGCCGGTGCCGGCAGCCTGAGCTCACCCACCCTGAATTATTTACGCCGTGTAACCCAGCCGGCAGCGCGGGCAGCGGGGGGGGGGGCCTGGGGGGGGCCCAGCTGCCAGCGTGCGAAGTGGGGTGATGTGGAGGGGGGGGGTTGCATGAGGTGGGTGCCCACCCCGAGGCCTCAGCTCTGAGTGCAGGAGGGTTTTCCCTGCCCAAGGTCATGGGAAAAGACGTGGCTGAGCTGCAGAGGGGTCCCCAGCGCCCCTCCTGCCCCCCCCCAAGCTGGGCATGGGGGGGCCAGATCCTGCCTTCACCCTGCTCCAGCCACGGGGTCTTTCTCTGCCAGTGAGAGCAGCCCCCAGCCCCCCCCGGCACCCGGTGCCATCACCAAACCGGTGCGAGGGGTCTTGCCAGTGGGGTGTGGGGATGGAGCCCCCACCCCCGCCTTGTCCCCCCCCCCACCTCCCTGTGTCCCCCCGCGTCCCCCCACTCCCCCCAACATGCCGGGGCTGTGCCGCTCACCTTGGCTCTCTGGGATAAGGTCACGGGAGCTGCGGCGTGGGGGGGGGGACGGGGACGCCACTGCCCCACCGCTGGGCAAGGAAGCATTTGGGGGGGGGGGGGGGGGGGGCAGCGATGCCGCCTGCCACGGGTGGCCGCGTCCCGGTGGCAGCGGTGGCAGCGGGAGGGGGACACACACACATACACACACAAAGTGGGTCACGCACCCGCAGGCAGGAGTCCGGCTCGGCCGCACAGCGGGCAGCAGGCCCTGCCTGCACCGCCTCGCCTGGGGACCCCAACCATGGGGATGTCACCTGCCCCCCCAGGGCCACACGGGGAGGGGGACACACACCCCCCAATCCCAGCGTGGGCACCCTGACCCACAGCCCCTGTCCAGGACTGCTCAGCTCTGTCCTGGGGGGCACAGAGCCCGTCTTCGGGGGCGGGGGGGGCAGAATGGGCCTGGCCTGGGGGGGGCAAATGGACCTTCCTGGGGGGCTGTGTGGCCCGGAGGTGACATGGGGGGGAGCGTGGGCCCGGTGCTGGGAGGTCACTGGTACGTCCTCGGGGACCCCGTCCCCGGGAGGGCCACGGAGCGGTCCCAGGGGGGGACACACTGAGCCCCGATCCCCTGGAGAACCACAGACCCCCCCTGGGGACGCAGGGAGGGGACCCTGGGGAGGCGGAGGGGACACACACACACACGGAGCTGTGCTGGGGGGTGCACGGAGCCCTCCGGGGGGGTTGCTCAGAGCCCCACCGGGGACACAGACACCCCCCCCGCGCCGTCCCCGGGGAGCCGCATCCCGGCCGAGCCCCGCCGACATCCGCATCGAGCCGCAGGGAGCTGCCCCCCCTCCCGTCCCCCCCTACCCCGCCCCGCCGCCGCTCCGCAGCCCCGACCCGACCCCGGCGGCGGGGGCCGCTCCCGCCCGGTGCCACCTTACCCAGGACACCGGTTGGGGCCACCGGTTCCGTTCGCTCCTCGCCGGGCGGGACCCTCCGGGACCGGTCGCCGTCCTGCGCTGCCGCCGGTGGCTCGGGCATGGTGCGGGGCTCGGCGGCGGCTCGGCGGCGGGGGCCGGTGCATGGGGCCTCCGGGCTCGGGGCCGGGGCCGGGGCCGGTACCGGCCGAGCCGCCGCCGCCGCCGCCGCCGCCGCCACCGGGCGGGAGGAGGGACAAAGGCGGCGGAGCGGAGCGCGGCGCTCCCGGCCCCTTTAATTGTCTGGTTGGTCGCCGTCTCCCCAGCGCCGGTTGTACCGGCCACGCGTGTCCGGCCGCGCCCCGTGGGGTGGTCCTGAGGGGAGCGGGGCGGCGGACCACCCCCCCCGGAGCACACCCCCCCACACACCCCCCCGCAACCCCAAAACCTCCGGGATTCGCCCGTGTCCTCAGCATCCTCCCCCCGGGGCATCCCCACCCACCCCACCCCCTCCCCCCCGCTCTACCCTGGCTGTCCCCCCGTGTGTCCCCCCCTCCCCGTGTCCCCCCCCGCCCCGCCCCGGCCCGGTGCCCAGCCCCACGGGTCAGGCTGTTCCCGTGGCGGGGGGAGCGGGGAGGGGGGGGGACAGGCCGGTAACCTGAGCGGGGTTGCACGTTGCCTCCCTGACCTTTTGGGAACCCTCCGCTGTGCCCCCCCCAGCCCGGCCCTGCTCACTCGGGGGGACACCCCCCCCTCCCCAGCCCCCCCCCAGGGCCGGAGGGTCCCAGCGCAGCCTGGCCAGGGCACCCTTGCAGCGTGGGCATTATGGGGGGTGGGGGGGGGCACCCCTGTGCCAGGTCCCGCTCGCCCCCCCCCAGCTCCGCGCACACGCCCGTGGCTATTTTGGGGCAGGGGCTGGGTGCCAGCGCTGGTGACCGGTGCCACCAGGAGCTGTCCCCTCCTCTGGCAGCTGGAGGGGGGGGGCACAGGCTGGCGCGTTTCCCAGGCCAAGCCTGGCCACTGGCCCGGTCTTGGTTGGGCACTAGGTGCCCCCCCCCTTGCCCAGGGGGTGCGGCAGAGCCTGAACACCCCCCCCTCCCCCAGACCCTCCTGGGGACCCCCATGGGCCGGGTCCAGCTGCCTGAGGAGGGGGGAGCAGGGAGGAGGCTGAGCTGCTCGGAGCTGGGGGGGTGGCAAAAGGGGGGGGCACAAGGAAAAGCGTCTGCAGCTCGGGGGGGGGGGGGGGGGGCGGGCTGGCGGGGTTACCTGGGGTCTGCCCCGGGGCCTTGCAGGTGGGTGCGTGTGGGGTGCGTGTACCCGGGGACCCCAAAACCCCCTGGGAGACCCCTCTGCCCCCCCCCCGCAGCCCCAGAGCTCCCTGCCCACGCTCCTCTGGGTTCCCCTCCCTTGCTCCTGGTCCACAGAGCATCGGGGGGGTGGTTCGGGGGGGGGTGTGTGGGTGTCTGCAGGGATTTAGCACAGGAGGTGACATTGAGGGGTCTCCAGCATCCCGGGGATTGCAGCACCGCTGCCTGCACCCCTGCCTGCACCCCTGCCTGCACCCCAGGGATTCCAGCATCCCTGCCTGCACTGCTGCCTGCACTGCTGCCTGCACTGCTGCCTGCATCCCTGCCCGCATCCCTGCCTGCATCCCTGCCTGCATCCCGGCCATGCTGCTGCTCGCTCCTCCCTGCTCCAGCGCCTTTGTCTCCATGGCCGTCCCCCCTGTCCCCCCCCCGCCGCCACCGCAGCCGCCCGCAGCCCTCCCCAGGCCCCAGCCGACCCAAAACCGCTGCAAACTGGGCCGACATTGTGGGCACCGTGAGGGGGGGAGACCCCCCCCCAAAACAGGGGGGACCCCATTGTCCTGGCTGCTTGTACCCCAACTCCTGTGCACTGGGCTGGATTGCCCCCCCCCCCCCCCCCAACCTTGGGCCCTGGGCAGGAGGGGATGTGATGGGGGGTGGGATGGGGGGTGGGATGGGGGGGGGGGTGTGGGATGGGGGGTGTGGGATGGGGAGCGGGTACCACGCCGTGATGTCGCTTGGGGAAAATTTCTATGGTTCACAGAGCAGCGGGGCTGCGGGCAGCTGCGGGCCGCACACGGTGGGGGCGGTTTGTGGGACCCCCCCACCCCGCAGCCCAGGGATCAGCCCCGACCCCCCCACTGCGGGGGGCGAGACCCTCCCGGGCCGTGGTGGGGGTTCCCTGGGGGAAGAGCAGCTCTGGCTTGAGTGGGTGCGGAGCCGGGGTTCAGCCGCCCCGGGGTGGGGGGTGCCCAGTGCAGGGACCCCCCCCCCAAGGTGAGCAGGGGGTCCCCAAAAAGCACAAGTGTCTCTGGACAGGCTGTGTCAGAGTGGGGACAAGGGGACCCCCACCCGCAAGGGACGGGGACACTGGTGGGCACAGAGGGGACGGTAGGAAAGGGACGGGGCACGGGTGGGCTCTGCCATGAGGGGACACGGGGGCTGCCCCCCCCGCTCCGGACATGGGGACCCCCCCACTCAGGGTCCTGAGGCGCTGGTTTTTTGGGGGTTTTTTTGGGTGCAGCCGGGGGTCGCGGGTCTCCGGCTCCCACCCGGCTTCGCACCTACAGGGCGGCACCTCAATACCCCTGGGGGGACCCCCGGGGGGGTCCCGCTGCACCCCCACACCCCGCGGGGGCAGCACCCGGGGCTCGAACGGGCGTGCAGTGCCTCGGAGGGACCGGGGGGGGCCCTGCAGCCCGGCCCGCCTCGGCGGGGACAGCCAGGGACCGGGGGGGGCGGGCAGGGAGCCCGGGGGGGGCGGGCAGGGACCCCCGGGGGCCGCCCCGAGCAGGGCCGGGCGGAAGCGATCGACTCCTGCACGGCCTCAGGCGGCGCGGCGTGATGGCCGTCCCGCTGACCAATCAGAAACGGGTTCGTCGTCATGAAGCCCGCCCCTCGCGGCGCGCTGACCAATCATCGCGCGCGGGTGGGTGGGGCGAGGCAGCAGCGTTGAGGCCGCCGCGGGGTGCGGGCGGGCGCCGGGGGGGGTTCATGGCGCTGCGGAGGCCGCTGAGCGCGGCGGGACGGAGGTGGGGGGGGCACCCTGGGGTGGGGGGACTGTGGGGAGGGGGTGCACAGGAGGGGGGTTCCCCCGGGGCTGGAGTGGTGTCTGGGGTGCAGCTGGGCAGGGAGGTGCATGGGAAGGGGGGGAGCACGTGGAGGTGAGTTTGCACGGGGAAGGGGGGTGCACCCTCGTGCGGGGGGTGCACAGGAGGGGGGGGGGCTGCCCCTCGGGGAGGGGGGTGCATGGTGGGGGCGCACCTTGGTGCGTTTTTGGGGGCTGAGGTGGGGATGCACCCCGAAGCGCGGGGGTGTGCGCGGAGGGGGGGGCTGCACCTTCGGGGGGGGGGGGTTTGCGGGGGGAGAGGGGTGCACCCCAGGGCCTGGCAGGGTGCGCGGGGAGGGGTGCAACCAGGGGTGGGGTAGTGCACCCCAAGGCTTTTGGGGGGGGTCTGCACCCCAAGGCTCAGTGGGAGCCCCCTTGGGTCTGTGGGGTGCACAGAGAGGGGTGCTGGGGGGTGAATGGGGGGTTGTGCATCCCTACACCCTCTCTGCCCCAGTTGGGGGGTGTGGATAGGGCCCCCCCCCCCCACTGCACCCCTTCTCCCAGGTGGGCGCAGCGCCTGTGCTCCGCGGCGTGGGGGGACACCATCTTCGCCGTCTCGTCGGGCCACGGGCGCTGCGGGGTGGCCGTTATCCGCACCAGCGGCCCGGGCAGCCGCGGGGCCCTGCTGAGCCTCACCGGGCGCCCCGAACTGCCCCCACCCCGCGTCCTGGCCCTGCGCCGCATCCGGGACCCCGACACCGCCGAGCCCCTGGACCGCGGCCTCGTCGTCTGGTTCCCAGGTGGGGTTTGGCAGCGGGTCTCGGTGCCCGCTCAGGGGGTCTCGGTGCCCGCTCAGGGGGTCTTGGTGCCCGGTGGGGGGTGTCGGTGCCCGCTGAGGGGGTCTCGGTGCCCGGTGGGGGGTCTTGGTGCCCGCTCAGGGGGTCTCAGTGCCCGCTGAGGGGGTCTTGGTGCCCGGTGGGGGGTCTCAGTGCCTGGTGAGAGGGTCTTGGTGCCCGCTGAGGGGGTCTTGGTGCCCGGTGGGGGGTCTCAGTGCCCACTGAGGGTGTTTCGGTGCCCGGTGGGGGGGTCTCAGTGCCCACTGAGGGGGTCTCAGTGCCTGGCACAGCCCCTCTCAGCTTCCCCAGCACCGTGAAGCCGGCTGAGCGCGGATGCGGGTGCGGATGGTGCTGGGTCAACACCGACCCCTTTGCACTGATCCTAAATAGCTGCTCATGGCGGTGGGGGGGGTCTCTCCTAAGCCCCCCAAAAGCCCCTATGGGGTTGAAGCAGGCGTGTGTATGGGGGTGGGATGTGCCGGCTCTGGCCGGGGGGGAGCTCACAGCCGTGTCCCGGCTTTGCAGGTCCCCGGAGCTTCACCGGGGAGGACTGTGCCGAGCTGCACGTGCACGGCGGGCCGGCGGTGCTGAGTGGGGTGCTGCGGGCGCTGGGTGAGGCTCCCCCCCATCCTTCCTCCCTTTTTTTTCCCCTCGGGTCCTTCCCCTTGGGGTGCTGCCGGAGGGTACTCCCAGCTCAGGGAATGGGGAGCTCACCCCGTGGCTTGCAGGCCGCTTGCCCGGGCTACGTCCCGCCGAGCCCGGGGAGTTCACGCGCCGAGCGTTCCGCCGCGGGAAGCTGGACCTGACGGCGGCCGAGGGGCTGGGGGACCTGATCCGGGCGGAGACGGAGGCGCAGCGGCGGCAGGCGCTGCGGCAGATGGACGGCGAGCTGGGCCGGCTCTACCAGCGCTGGAGCGAGACCCTCACCCGGGTACGGGTGTCGGGGCGCGGATCCAGGGTGCCTGGCATCTTGGGGACCCTGCTGACCCCCCCCATCCCCTCCCCGGCCCCCCCAGGCTCTCGCCCACCTTGAAGCCTACATCGACTTCAGCGAGGATGACAACGTGGAGGAAGAGGTCTTGTCCCAAGGTGAGGGCTGGCAGGGTGGTGGGGGGGTGGGACACCCCATTCCTGCTGTCCCCCCACACCCCCCCACCCCGCCTCTCTGTCCCCACAGTGGATGCCATCGTGCGGGCGCTGGAGCAGGAGATCGGTGCCCACCTGCGGGACGGGCGCCGTGGGGAGCTGCTTCGCGGGGGGGTCCACGCCGTCATCGCCGGCCCCCCCAACGTGGGCAAGAGCAGCCTGCTCAACCTGCTGTGTGAGTGGGGGGTGTGGGGGGGGGGGGCGGCGCTGGACCAGGTTTCCCCTCCCTGGCAACGGCAGCCACCATCCCGAATGCCAAGAGAATTGGGGGGGTCCCTGGGGTCGTCCCCTGAGCCCTGTGGTGTGTGTGTGTGTGTGTCCCCAGGCCAGCGTCCGGCAGCCATCGTGTCACCGGTGGCGGGGACGACGCGGGACGTGGTGGAGGTGGCCTTGAATGTCGGCGGTTACCCCCTGGTGCTGAGCGACACGGCCGGGCTCCGCGATGCCACCGACCCCGTCGAGCGGGAGGGGGTCAGCCGCGCGCGGGACCGGTGAGGCTGGGGCGGGGCGGGGGGGGGGGTACCCCCCCACTGCAGGGGCTGGGATGGCTGGGAGGTGGCAGGATGCGGCCCCTTGCCTTATGCTGCCCCCCGCGTCCCTCCAGGCTGCAGCACGCAGACCTGGTGCTGGCCGTGCTGGACGCCGCGGCGGTGCCCCCCGAGCCGGCCGGGCTGGGGGCTGCCCTGGGGTCCCTGCTGCCCCCCCCCGCGCCCCCCTGCATCCTGGTGCTCAACAAGGCCGATCTGCTGCAAGAGGAAGGGGGGCCCCTGCGTGACGCCTGCGCCCGGGGAGACCCCTTGCCCCCCACCACCCTCCTCTCCTGCAAGACGGGCGACGGCCTCGACCACCTCCTGGAGCTGCTGGCGCGGCAGCTGGCGCGACTGTGAGTGTGGGCGACACCGCGGCGGGACAGGGCGGGGGACACCCCAGCCATCCCGGCCTGGGGAGGGGCTCCAGGCTGTTTTTTCTGCCCCCCCCCCAGATGTGGAGACCCTCTGGCAGGCTCGCCCAGCCTGACGCAGAGCCGGCACAGCCTCCACCTGGGCGACTGCGCGGCTGCGTTGGCACAGTACGGCCGGGAGTGCCGGCGGGACCTGGGGCTGGCGGCCGAGCGGCTGCGCTTGGCCCGGCGGCATTTGGGCCGGATCACCGGCCATGTGGGCGCCGAGGACGTCCTCGACATCATCTTCAGGGACTTCTGCATCGGCAAGTGAAGGGGCGCGGCGAGGGGGGGTCCCCCCAGCGTTGAGGACTGTGAGCAGGGGAGCTTTTGGTTCCGTGCTGGTATTAAACCGTGGTGCCTTCGGTGGCTCTGGCGTCCTTCCCCCTCCCTGGTCCCCGGTGCCGTGGGGCTCCGTGTCCCCGTGCCAGGCCACGGTGTTTTCCTGGCTGGGGGGAGCATGTCCCAAGCCCCAAGCATGGAAAAACCCACTGGGAGAGGCCCCGTTTCCTGGCCAGGAAGACAAACAAGAAGCTGGAGTGGCTGAGAGGGAAAAGCCACCCCGGGCTTCCCCTTTGGGGGATCCCCCGTGCCATGGGGGACGTGGGGCTCAGCATCCCAGTGGGGTCCATACTTGCGCCCCAAGTGCAGCCCCAGCCCTGGGGATGCAGCGTAGGGGGGTCTTGGCACAGCCCCAGCCTGGGGAGCCCTGGGGTCCCCACAGCTTTTGCACCCACCTCGCAGCTTTGGGCTCTGGAAGCCCCAGTATTGGGGCTCCCCAGGGTTTCCCAGCTCTCTCACTCCCCCCCAGCTGCAGCTCCCAGGCTCCGGAAGCGCCTGGTGCTCTGTGATTATTTATAGTGGAGCTCCAGGAAATCCTCTGGCAGCGAGCGGGTCCCCTCGGTCCCCCAGCCAGGCTGTGCGGGGGCAGCTGGGACAGTGGGGGACCCCCTCCATCACCCCCATCCCACGCTGGCATCGTGCTCTTCCAGGGGCTGCACAGGGTCAGGGGGACCCGGCGGCATCCCCATCCTCGGGCAGCAGAGGGTGGCGGGAGCATGTGGCTGCCTGTGTCCTGGGAGGGATGCGGCTTGGGGGGACCCAAATGGAACTTGGGGGACCTGGGGGTGCGCTGGGAGCGCCACCCGCCACTGCTGAGGCTCTGGCAGGGGATGGCGTGCTGGCAGCCCAGCAGGCAGGAAAGGTTCTTTCAACAGGAAGGCGCGGGGAGCGCGGCCGTACATCAGCGAGTGGCAGCCGGCGATAAATCACCGCGCTCGGCGCGTCCTGCGCCCGCCGCGGCGCCCCGGCCCCCCGCCCCAGTGCCCCGGCCCCCCGCCCCGGCGTGCCGAGGGGGCTCGGTGGCCGGATGGGTCTGCTGGGGCTTGGCCTTGCGCGCTTCCTTCCCCAAAGGGGCACGTGAAGCCGGGACGGGATGTTCCCGCTCCCCGTCCCGCCGTAGGCATCCAGGCAGACGTGCGGTGAGCTGTGTCGGTGCTCAGGGCCGGCTGTATTTCCAGCTGCCAACCGCCCCGTGTCCAAGCGTACGGGTACATGCGCGGGGAGGGGGGCAAGCGTGCGGGAGGGGATGAGGACGGCGGCTCAGGGAGGGGTGGGCCCGGCTCCCGCCGCGCTGGTGGCCCCTCTGGGGCTGGGGGGAGGACGGCGCTGGTGCCGGCCGCTCGCTCCTGGTCAGGGTTTGCCGTCCGTGCCGCGGGAAGCACCTCCTGGGCTTGTCCTTGAGCCCCTCGCCGCCGTTTTCCATGCGCTGCTCAGCCGTTAGCCGCTGCGGAGAGGGCAGGATCAGGCCCCCTGCACTGCTCATGCCCCCAGCCACCTCTGCACACCCTCACCCCATCCAAAGGGTGGGCTCCCATACCGGCCCCCCCTCACCTGGGGTTCTGCAGGGTGGACCTGTACTGATCCATGATCTTCTGCACCATCCACTGCATCTCCTCCGAGTTGATTTTACCTGGTGGGATGGAGCCGTGGGGCCTGAGCCGGGCTGGGCACCAGCGGGGGGACACGGTGGCCCCCAGCGTGACAAGGGGACGGGTCCCACAGCAAGCCCCCTCCCCTTCAAGGACTCACCCATGTTCCTGAAGATGCCCTGGTTCCTCAGAGCATCCGTGTAGGTGCTGGTGGAGGGTCCCAGCCGCCTGCCGCTCCCTGGCACCCGCGAGCCCACGATATCGAAGAAGGCGTCTGTCTGTGGAGGAGAGCGGGCGGTGGCGGTCACCTCTGGCCAAAGAGGGGCCCGAGGGTGCTGCCGCCGCTTGTCCCTGCCCCGGGGAGCACCCGCGGCCGTGCAGAACCGTGTTTGCAAAAGAAAGCCGCGCGTGCAAAACCGCCTTTGCAAAATGAAGACGGACGCGCCCGGCCTCGTGGGTGCCCCCGGCGTGGCCGTGGAGGGTGCCCAGTGCCGTCCCGGTGCCGCGGCAGCTCCCTCACCTTGGAGCCCATGCAGATGTTGAGCTGCTCCTTGAAGTACCCAGCCTGCGCAGCGGCTTTGCTCTTGTCCTCCAACTCCTTCCCGAGCTGCTCCTTCTCCACCAGCAGCTTCTTCTTCTCCTCCTGGCTGCCCTTGACTTGCTTCTCGACCTCCTGCAGCCGTTTCTCCAACTCCTGCTTTCCCCGGCTGCAGTTGAGGTGACAGTGGAGCAGGTTCATCTCGTAGACGCTCTTGCCCCGGTACATGCTCTCCCGTTCCTGCTGCCAGAGGAAAAGCCCCTCCGTCCGCTGCATCAGGCGGCTGAGCTGCTCGTGGACGGCGCTGCAGCTGTACGGCCCCAGCGTCTCCTTGATGTGCTGCAGGGGGTAACTGATGTCCGACCTCAAGGCCCCGCACTCGTGTTTCAGCAGGTCCAGGTTGGTTTTGCTCGACTCGCAGACGGTGCGGGTGGTCAGCAGGTCCCGCTGGCAGCTCTCCTGCTCCTGGGTGGCTTTGGCGAGCATGGCATCCACTTTGTGGCCTTTTTCCTCCAGCTCTTTCTTGGCCAGGGCTGCCTGGTCCAGCTGGCTCTGCAGCGTCGCCTTCTCACCTGCGAAGGGGTGGGGGGGCACAGGGTTGGGGTGCGTGATGTGTGTGTGTCCCCCCCCCCACTCCCAACTTTCACCCTGCATTTTGGGGTGATGCCCCTGCCTGGCCCGGGGAGGGCGCAGGCCCCCTGCAAAGTCTGTGGTGGGTCCCTGAGGGGTGCTGGGGGTCCCCAGAAGGCTGGGAGGGGGGTGCCCAGGGTAGGGGCAGCTGTGGCGGGGGGGGGGTGTCCCTTACCGCTGCAGCTGGTGTTCACGTGGCTGGTGGTCATGTGGCACTCTTCCAGCTTTATCCACTGGTATAAGATGATGTTCATCATCTCCTGCAGATGAAGTGGGGGGAGGAAGAGGAGGGGGGTCAGAACATCCCACAAGGACCCCCCCGGCATCGCCTCGCTCGCCCCCCGGGCACTGGTGAGAGCATGGGGGACTGGTGGGGCCAGTGGATGAGAAGGGGGGACTGTGAGATTGGAACCCCCTCAGCCAGCGGCTGCCTCTGGGATGCCAGGGCTGAGACCCCCCCCCTGCCCCGGGGCTGGGAGATTTGGGGGGGTGATGTCGCATCACCAGCGGGCTCTGCACCCCCCCCCACTCCCCCCGCACCATCTCGTCCATCCCTTGCAGGGCTGAAGTGAGGTCCTGGCTCCTTGCAGCCACCAGCACCCATGGGTGGGTCACCCAGCACTCAGGAAGGGGGGGGGCTTTGCTTTCCCTCCCAGGGGAGGGGTGGGGGCTCACCTTGTAGATGAGGTTGGCACCCTGGGTGCTGTTGCACTTATCCAGGTCCCGTTGGACCTTCTGGGCGAGGACCTGCAGGCCCTGCTTCTCCTTGAGGGTGGCGTTGAGGGTGCGCGTCAGGTTGAGGTTCCTCCCGCTGAGGGTGATGATCTTGTTGTAGCGATCCTGGAGCTGCTCCTCCAGCAGCCGGAGGTGCGTGTCGGTGCCCGCCTGCGCGTTGCCGTACACCATGAACAGCACCAGCCCCAGGATGATGAGGAATTGGATGAGGGAGGTGAAGAGGAAGATGTACTTCATGTAAAACCCGCAGTCCCGCTTGGGGATGGCCTCCTTGGCTTCCAGACCGAACTTGGCCATGGTGTAGCTGCTCTTCTCCATCCCGCCGATGCTCTGCGTGTCCCCGCCCCGCCGCAGCCCCTTTCAACGAGGTCGCGCCGGGGTGGAGCTCGCTCTCGCTGCCGTGTTTGTGTTGGGGAAGGCAGCTGCTCTGCCGATAACCTGACTGAAGAAGAGTTTGACTTTGACAAGGTTCTGGTGTACCCTTGAGATAAGGAAGCTTTGCTTAAAGCAAATAACTTTCAAGGAGCTGCTGACTCCATAGCAGGATGAAGCGAGCGGGGAGGAAGCTGATCATGTTTATCCAGTGAGGATGTTAAAAACAACTTTTTGATCAATTATATTGTAGCGCTCTGGCACCTGAAATATATAAAAATGCCTGCTTTTAGTAATAAAAAAAGATAGCCGCTTGTGCACCCGTGTGAGTGTGTGTGTGTGTTGCTTTGTCCGTCCCTACAGCGACATGTTTATATTGCTCTGTCTAATATTTCCTTCTGCTGGGCTCCTTCCTGCCTCTCCGGATGCCTCAGACCCGCCAGGTTATCACGACGCAGCTTCTGTTTGCGGGAGGACTATTGTTCCCGGTTGCTAATGGATGGGGGTGAAGCCTGTGACCCTGCTCCTCCCCTCCCCAGGGCCTGGCTGTCACCCCAAAATAGCTCCCGGCACGGTGGGCACCGGGGGTGCCCCAGGGACAGGCAGGGTGGGCGCCACGGCTGCTGGTGGGGTGACGGAGGAGGATCCCAGCACCTGCACCGGGCACCCCGGGTTGGTCCTGGCGCTGTGTCCTCGTGGTGGGCTGGTGGCACCGCCGGAGCCCGCTGCGTGCCAGGGCGGTGGCACGTGGGGACTGATGCTCTGCGACGGCTCTCCTGCACCTTGCAGGCAGCTCACGGTCAGGGGAAGGATGTGGCCGGGCTCTGGCTTGCAGGTAGGGTGGCAGCGGGCTGGGACGGGTGACACGGGATGAAGCCACCGGTGGGAACCTGCGGCTGCAGCGCCCGTGGGTGCTGTCACCCCTGTGGAGCCACCATCCTGGGACGGGGCCCAGGGAGCCGCTCCTGGTCTCTGTCCCTCGCTGGGGACACCTCTGCTGGGCAGAGAGCAGCTGGTGGAGGGAGCAAGGGGCAAATGCAGAGCTCTCCGTGTGTCCCCAGGCTGTGGAGGAAGCCCCCAGCGGAGCACGTGGAGCATGGGTGGCCCTGGGCCTGTGCAAGGACTGTCACCAGTGCCAGCATCGCTGCCACGGTGGCTCAGCCCCGCCAGACATGGATGGAAAGAGCCACGAGTTTTCAGCCATATCCCCCATCCCGCTCTGGGTCTGGGGTCTCCTGGGGGTGAGGCGGGGAGCCTGGGGGTGAGGGCTGGCTGAGCCGGACCACGGTCAGATCCCGGTCATGGCCATCGCCACCCCGTCCCCATCCCACAGGAGCCCTGGGCTGCGGTGGGGGGGTCTGCAGCGCCTGGGACCCCCCCTCCAGCTCTGCAGGATGCCCAGCCTGGGCTGGCGGGGGGGCTGGCCGAGGTGTGGGGCCCCTCCGGGTGCTGACCCCGAGCCGCTCGCTGTTTCCTGCCTTCTGGCTGCGCCGCGGTCCCTGGGGAGCGGGAAGTGTCTGCGGTGGTGGCGATGGTGTCGGTCCCGAATCCATTCTCAGCTACCGCCGTTTCCTTCCTGAGCTGCAAATACCAGTGAGTCACCCCCTGGGCCCCCCCCCGTCCTGCTGCCGGGGCTCTGCCGGACCCCTGACCCCCGGACCCCACTGGTGGCTTTGCTGGTTGGATGCTCCCTCTGGCACCCCCACCCCAAGGGCCCCCCACAGCCTCCTGGGGGATCCCAATGGGGCATCTTGCCCCCCCCCCCCCCCCCCCCCCCCCGGTGCTGCAGACCCTGCCTCTGCCCCATTTTCCAATTAACCTCCCGGTTATAATTAATCCTTCCTGGGCCGAGGGCTGGCGCTGGGTTGAGGTCGGGCCGTGGGAGCGGCTCTGCCCAGTTCCCCTCCCTGTCCCAGGCTGATGTTGGGGCTGGGGGTCTCCACTTTGGGACCACCAGGTTTGGGGTGCGGGGCTGCTTGTGTCCCCCCACCCAGGCTCTGCAGCCTGGGGAGCCCCGACACAACCAGGGGCCACCTCACAGAGGCATTTTCACCTGGAAAACCCCCTGCCAGCACCTTCCTCAGCCCCCACGGAGGCAGGGGGCAGCGGGGGGGCATGGGGGGGTGATCTCCCATGGGCAGGGCAGGCAGGAGGAGGCCGGATGCCTGCGTGCGGCCTGCCTGCCCTCTGCACAGGATACTGCGGCAGCCACGGCAGGAAAATCTGCAACTTTCCTGGAAACCTTCTTCAAAGTGGATCAAAGATGCTGGGAAGCGACTGCAAAACAGCAGCAGCTGTTGATCCCTGAATGCTCCCTCCCCGCCTCAGTCCCGCATCCCCGGTTGGGCCCCCCTGGGGTGTTTTTGGTGTCCCTGGCAGAGCTGGGTCCTGTCCTGGCAGATGCTGGGTGGGTGTGTGGTGCCTGAGCAGGGCTTGGGGCGGGCACAGAGCTGGGCTTGGCGGGGGGGGACAGAGCTGGGCTTGGTGGGGGGACAGCTGGGCTCAGAGGGAACAGGGGGACAGCCGGGCTGGTGGCACTGGGAGACGTCCCGGTGAGCTGAGCAGCCTTTATTGCCCAAACCCCTGCCCAGTCTTCCCAGTTTCCAGAGCGTTGGGAACGTGGCATTAAATCCTGGAGCTGAGGGAAGAGCAGCTCCAAGCAGCTGGGGGGAGAAAACGTCCCTTGGTTGAGCTAAAACTCCGTCCAAAAGCTGAATGACCGACCCCTCCGGTCCTGCCGTCCTGCTGTGGCGGTGGCATCGGGGGACACGGCAGCGTCACGACACATGGTGGGATGAGGACACATGGTGGGATGGAGACACGTGGTGGGACAAGGACACGCGGTGGGATGGAGACGTGTGGTGGGATCAGGACATGTGGGATGAGGACACGTGGTAGGACCAGGACATGCAGTGGGATGAAGATCCACAGTGGGATGAGGTCATGGGGTGGGACAAGGACATTCAGTGGGATCAGGACACGTGGTGGGACGAGGACACGCAGTGGGATGGAGACACGGTGGGATCAGGACACGGGATAGGATCAGGACGTGGTGGGATCAGGACACGCGGTGGGATGGAGACACGCGGTGGGACAAGGACACACGGTGGGATGGAGACACGCGGTGGGACGAGGACACGCGGTGGGATGGAGACACGCGGTGGGACGAGGACACGCGCTGGGATGGAGACACGCGGTGGGACGAGGACACGCGCTGGGATGGAGACACGCGGTGCCCACCATCAGGGTTCATCCGGCCGCGCTGGCTCAGGCGGGGGCTGAGCCGCTGCTGGGTCCCAGTGCTAAGGGGCGCTGTGGGACTGGGAATGATGGGCTCAGCGAGGCAAGGGGAGGGGGGGCGGCCCGGCCCCCAGCCCCCGGCAAGGAGGGGGTCGGGGGGGGGGGGCGCTGCGGGGCTTCAGCCCTTCCTGCAAAAGAGGGGAGGGCAGGGAGTGAGTCCCCGCGCGGCCCCCGGGTCCTGCTCCCCTGGGGACACCGGTGACGATGGCACATGCCGGGCCACGTGTCCGTGAGCCCCCGACTGGCTGCACCGGCGAAACCCCCTCCCCAGACCAATGCCAGGGGTGTCCCCCCCCGCCCAAGCCGTGCAGGCAGGGCAGCACCCCCAGAAAGTACCGGGATGGGGGGCACCTGCGCCTGGTCGGTCGGTCCCTCGCCCGCCGCCGCAGCGCGTCCACCTCGGCCGCGTAATCCCGCCTGTCGGGAGAGCGGAGCCGCGTGAGGGGGATCCCTGCCCCGGGGTGGGGGGATGGAGGGTCCCCATGGGGAGGGCAGGGTGGTGGAGGGGCTGGGGGTGCTCTGGGGTGCCCACAGAGGGGGGCCAAGGGCCTTACAGGGTGGCCTCGAGCTCTCTCTGCCGGGCCTCGCACTGCTCCCCGCGCGCCCGCAGCACTCGCCGCTGCTCCGCTGCCTCCTCCAGCCGCTGCCGCAGCCCCAGCGCCTGCTCCTCGCCCCGCGCCAGCTCCTCTGCGGGACCAAGGGGACAGCGGGGTCACCCATGCACCCCGGCACCCCAAACCCTGCCGGGCATTGCCCACAAAGGGCGTTGTGGCTTTGGGGACACCGTCCCCCCCCGGCCAGGCTGTGGCTCCCCGGGGGGACGGAGCTCACCTTGCAGAGCCGCCTTGTCGCGGGCCAGCTCAGCCCGCTCACGCCGCAGGGCCAGCGCCTCGTCCCCCAGCGCTGTCACCTTGACTTCCAGCCTGGCCTGGGGAGAGGGGACAGGCGGCGTGGGGACAGGGGTTGACAGTGCCCTCCCATCTGTCCATCTGCTGCCAGACCCCCGCCCCTCCACCACCACCCCATGTCCCCAAGCTGTCCCCATGCTCCTGGTGGCCTTAGGTCCCCCCTGGCATATTCTCGAAGGGATAGGGACGTGGATTTTGGGGAAAAATCCCTCTTTCCTGGAGGGATGGCTCAGCCTGAGCTTGGTGACGATGCTGGTGCCCCAGGGATGTCATGGGAGCCCCAGGCCACCCAAGCACCCCACGGGTGGCACCCTTGGGGCCTGGGAAGGGACAGAGCTCCCCACAGGCGGGTCCCCGAGAGGCTGCACAGCCCAGCCCCGCTCCCGGCGCCAGCCCTGGGAAGCCAGAGCACTCTTCCAGCCTCTCCGGGCCATTGTTCCACCGGATGAACCCAAAGGAGCGGCAGGACCCAGCTCTTCCTCCGGGCTGTGGCCGCAGCGCTGGGGCCAGGCCCTTTCCCAGCCGGGGCTGCAGCTAAAAATACCTGGGAGGAGAGAAACAGCAGCTGAGAAACGGCAGCTCCGCACCGGCTCCGGCCTCCGCTGCTGCTTTGGGATGGGGTAATTATACATGTGTGGAGCATCTTGGGCACGGCTAAGAATAGCTGACCCCGGCCGGGCAGGGGGACGGCAGGACTGGGGCTGTGCTGAGGGACCGGGAGCAGCCAGGGCTCCCCTTTTGGGGTGACCCATGCAGGAAGGTGGCCGGGCCCCCCCTGGGGTGCTGCCGGTCCCCCCATCCCAGCACTGCCTCTCCCTTTTCCAGTCCCATCTTCCCATCCAGCCGTTCCTCTCCGGGCGTTGCGTGTCTGCAGCATCCTCCCAGCAGATCTGGGGTTTTCCACAAGCCCGGCTGAAATCCCGCCAGGGCTGAAGCATCACCCTGGTTTTTAGCTACTGAGCTCCCCTCCCTGAAACCCCCTTTCTCGGCCCCAGCGTCACTCGCCCCGTGGCCGAGGACCCGCCGTGTCCCCATCCCCGCCAGCACCTACCGCCCGCTCCCGGCAGGCCACCAGGCTGACATTGAACTTCTTGCCATCACCGCGGGCCTGGGCGAGCTCCCGCCGCAGAGCACCCTCCTCCCGCGCGCCCGCCGCCGCCGCCCGCTGCAGCCGGGTCCGCTCCCGCTCCAGCTCGGCCAAGCGATTCCCCAGCTCCCGGCTCTCGTTGGCCGCCCGTTCCTGGCAGCTTCGCAGCTTCCCCACCGCCTCCGAGCGCCAAACCATCACCGCCACCGAGACCGTCACCGCCGCCACCAGCACCAGCAGCGCCGCGCACAGACCCAGCACCTTCAGGGTGGCTTTGGGCACCGCGGGGTCCATGCCGGAGGGGGGACACGGGACCCGCTCGCCCGCTCCGCCGGCGGCCGCCCGGGATGTGGCAGCGTTCCCGGGGCAGGTCGCTCCCTGGGTTGCTGTAATTGCTGCCTGTGGGTTTTTCTCACCAAACGCCGCTTTGGGCTGCGGTTTCTGGCCGGTCACAACCCAGAATAGATTTTGTTTGTGCTGGAGGTGGGAGGATGCTCTGCCCCTGTGCCCGGCCGTGGGTCACAGCCGCAGGGACGAACAGGGACACGGTTGGGGTCTGGGGGGTGTCAGGGATGCCTGAGGGAGGAGTTTCTGCAGCAGCCCCTTGCCCCCGTCCTGCAGCAGGGTCAGGATCCTCAGGAGACCTTGGAGCAACAAAGCGCTGGATTTTCATAAGGTTTTATTGGAAATTGGATAAAAAACACCTCACCATGGAGTGCCCGTGGGTCCCTCAACTCAGGGCAGCACTGCCGTGTCCCTGTCCCCTCCAGCCTGTGCCCCTGTCCCCTCCCTTGGCCTGGGCACAGCCCTTGGTGGCTGGAGGGAAATCATCTCCCCGGCATGTTCCCACGGTGAATTTGGCGAGCAGAGCGTGCAGGGAGGTATAGGACAGCGCAGGCAGCCCCGGGCTGCCCACTGCCACCCCCAGTCCCCGCCAGGCTGGATGGGGACAGGCCCTCCTCAGCTGACACGGGGGGAGAGGGACCCTTCTGCTGCTTCGGTCTCACAGGAGGAGCACCCCGGCGAGGAGGAGAGCCAGGAGGCTGAAGGACGTGACCAGGAGCCTGTTCCCACCTGAGTGCTGGCTCCTCATGTCCTGGAGCTGCTTCTCCAGGATCTGGTTCTCCTGCTGGAGCTTGTCCCTGGAGGGGGGGACATACACACAAGGAGAGTCAGTGACAAAGCGTGGGGCTGGGGGCAGCGAGGGGGGGTGTGGGGCTCACCTGCTGCTCTGCAGGTCCTCCAGCTCCTGCTGCTGCTGGGCCACCTCTGCCCGGAGCGCCATGTTCTCCTCTGCGGGGAGGGGGGGATGGCAGGCGGGGGTCAGGGTGTCTCAGGGGAGCAGAATGAGGGTGACCGGAGGGGATGGGGATCAGGGTGACCCGGGGGACAGGGGTGAGGGTGACCCAGGGTTGGGGATCAGGGTGACCCAGGGGACAGGGGTGAGGGTGACCCAGGGTTGGGGATCAGGGTGACCCAGGGGACAGGGGTGAGGGTGACCCAGGGTTGGGGATCAGGGTGACCTGGGGACCTTTGCCCCTGCCCACACCCCCCCCCACCCCTGACCCTGCCCGGGACTCACCTTGCAGCTGCGTGACCCTGGCGAGCGCTGGCTCCAGCTCCGAGACTTTCTCCTCCAGCGCTCCCTGAGCAGGAGCAGAGGGAAGGGGCTGGAGGCTCCGGCTCGGGCGCTCCCTCCCACCAGCCAAATACCCCCAGTTCGAGGCCGCAGATTTCCCCGTGAGGTCCCGCTTCCCGCCCCCGCCCCCCCCCAGCACCTACCAGCTGCTTCCTGCAGCCTTCCCACTGCCCGTGGGCTTCGGCGAGGGACTGGTTGGTGATGGCCAGCACCTCCTCCAGCTGTGCCAGCTCCGCCGAGCCATTCCCCGCCATCGCAGAGCCCACAGCCCCCCGGCAGAGCACGGCGGGGAGGGCTGCTGCCAGCACCACCATGACCACCCCGAAGGCCACGGCCATGGCCACGTACGTCTTCCAAGGTCGCTTGCCCAGGGGCGGCTGATGTGGCTTGCAGCCCTCCATCCTGCCCTTTCTGGGCAAAAAAAAAACCCCAAAACCCCCCGGGGCTCAGAGGGAGCTCGAGATTTGCTCCAAAATCAAGCAGTTGTGTTTCTGCACGAGTGGGACTTTCCAGGAAATCATGTGGTTTGTGAGCGCGCAGCCCTCGGCGGGGTTCAATGGCTGCTGGGCTACCAGGGTCACTCGCCGGGCCGGTGCTGTGTCCCTGCCTGCACCGGGGCTGGTACAGGCAGGACTCGGGCAGATGCTGCAGGGGACCCCCCCGCAATGCAGGGGGGGATCCCAGCCCCATGTCCCAGGGAGTGGGGAGGCAGATTTGGGGGGGGCTGCAGGTGCACGTGCAGCCCCATGGAGCTGCCAGTGGGGCCAGTGCCCACAGTGGGGGGGACACAGGGGAAAACATCCCCCAGGGCAAGGGGTAATGGGGGTGTGGGGGGGTGGAAATGGGGTACTCGGAGCATGGGGGATTAGGGGTACAGGGGGTATGGGGTGCCTGGGGTATGGGGTACCTGGGGTATGGAGAACAGTGGGTATGGGGTATCTGCGATGTGGGGTGCCCAGGGTGTGGGGTACCTGGGTGTGGGGTACCCCAGGTATAAAGTAACTGGGGTTTGGGGTGTCTGGGCTCGGGGCTACCTTGGGTACAGCGTAACTGGAGTGTGGGGTAACCAGGTTAGGGGGTACCTGGGGTACAGGGGTACTCGGGGTGTGGGGTTACTGGGTGTGGGGTTACTGGGGTCAGTGGTACCAGTTTGTAAACCTTCCACCAGCCCAGTGCTGCCCAGTGCAGCTGCCCTGGCTCTGGCTGGGCACAGGGGCTCTGTTGGGGCCAGGATCGGGCCCTGGCATCTGGCAAGTGCTTGGCCCTGGGGTGGCCCCCCCTGGTTTTCAGGAGGCCAGGAGTGAGGCCAAGTCAGCTCCTGCCTGGGGAGAAATTCGAAATGTTCTTTTCCCAGAGTTGTGCTAAAATCTTGGGGTTTTTAATGCTTTTCCTGCAGGTGTTTCTCAGCAGGGAAACATCCCCCAAGCAAAAGCAGCACTGGCCGGTTCATGAGGGCCCCGAAGGACCCCGAAGCACTTGGGGGGGCGGGGGGAGGCACCTTCCCAGGTGTGAGGCTGGGAGGAGATGGGGGGCACGGGATGCGGGATGCGGGATGTGGGATGTGGGATGTGGGATGAGGGATGAGGGATGTGGGATAGGGGATGCCAGATATGGGATACGGGATGCAGGATATGGGATGTGGGACACGGAATATGGGATGGAGAGTGGGATGCAGGATATGGAATATGGGCTATGGGATGTGGGATGCAGGATACGGGATATGGAATACGGGATGCAGGGTGTGGGATGTAGGATATGGGATATGGAACATGGGATGCAGGGTGGGAATATGGGATGCAGGGTGTGGGATGCAGGATACGGGATATGGAATACGGGATGCAGGGTGTGGGATGTAGGATATGGGGTATGGAACATGGGATGCAGGATATGGACTGCAGGCTATGAGATGTGGGATGCAGGATGCGGGATATGGGATACGGAATATAGGGTATGGGATGCAGGATATGGGATATGGGATAGGGAACATGGGATGCAGGATATGGACTGTGGGCTATGAGATGTGGGCTGCAGAGTGTGGGGTGCAGGATGGGGGTGACACGCTGCAGCTGGGGATGTCACTGTGCCTCACACCAGAGCTGGTCACCCAAAGAAATCCCAGTCTGGCCAAGGTGACGCCTACCAGGAGCAGCCCAGGCCGGGCTGGAGCTGGGGGGCTGAGGGGGCTGGGGGTGGGGGTCCTGCAGTCACCGTGGTGCCGCAGCCAGCTGCTGGTGTCACTGTCCCTGTGTGTGCCAGGGAGCCGAGCCCCCCGGCACAGAGCCGTGGCACCGGCAACCCCGCCCCAGGGATGCTCCGGCCGCGTCCTGGCACGCAGAGACGGTGGCTACCGCCTCACCTTTCCTCCCCCCAGCTCCAGAAATAGCTGTTCCACTTTTAGTATTTTTATTCTCGCTGCTTCATGTGATAGAAAAAGCAATGGCTGTGAAATTAAAAACACACAAAATATTTACCAAACTTCAAGTTTTTGTGGCAGATTTTCAACATCTGGAGAATTAAAAGGCTCTGGCAGATTCGGTGAGCTGTCAGCGTAAAGGCTTTAAATATGTTGTTATTATTATTTATGGTCTGGAGCCTGAAGAGGAACGAAGGCCAAAGGTTTCAAAAATAGCTTGAAAAAACGGGAATGGATGTTTTTTCCAGAACCAGCTCGCTTTGAACTGCGAGATATTGAGATGCAACGCTTAAAAAAAAAAAAAAAAAATGTATCTAAAAAGCAACTGGGAGAGGAATGTGCATCACTGAGGGCTGCTCCGAAGCCGCCCCGGCGCAACGGAGCTCGGCCGTCCCCGTGGTGTCCCGGCTTGCGCTCGCTTCGGAAAACAAGTGTTAGTGCTCCCAGCAGCCCCTCTCCCTTTTCCCACTGTTTTCCCCCAAATCTTGGCTTCCAACAGCCCCTTTCCTGGGGGACACGCAGTGACCCCCCGCCCAGTGCCCCTGCCTGGGGAGGGATTGGGGTCTCTGCTCTCCGGCTTGCCCGTGTTTGAGGAGCGTTTGTTTTCCTCCTCCGGCAGGTTGTCCGGAGGGAGCGCCGGGAGCCGAGCGGCGTCTCTTGGCCAGACGGCCTGGAATTCGGCAGCTGGATCCTGCCTGGCCCCGCCATCGCGGCACAGACGGGGAGCTGGCACCTCCCGTGTCCCCTTGCGGCTGGGTGCCAGGGGATGCTCCGGTTTGGGGTCCCTGGGGATGCTCTGGATGCCCTGGGATGCTCCGGTTTGGGGTCCCCAGGGATGCTCCAGTCTGGAGTCCCCAGGGATGATCCGGATGCTCAGAGAGGCTCCGGTTTGGGGTTCCCAGGGATGCTCCGGTTTGGGTCCCCAGGGATGTTCTGGATTAGGGTCCCTGGGATACTCTGGATGCCCAGGGATGCTCTGGTTTGGGGTCCCCAGCGATGCTGCAGTTTGGGGTCACTGGGGATGTTCTGGATGCCCGGGGATGCTCCAGTTTGGGGTTCCCAGGGATGTTCTGGATGCCCAGGGGTGCTCCGGTTTGGGGTCCCTGAGGATCCTCCAGTTTGGGGTTCCCAGAGATATTCTGGATGCCCAGGGGTGCTCCGGTTTGGGGTCCTTGAGGATCCTCTAGTTTGGGGTCCCCAGGAATGCCCTGATTTGGGGTCCCTGGGGGTGCTCTGGATGCCCAGGGATGCTCCAGTTTGGGGTCCCCAGGGATGCTCCAATTTGGGGTCCCCATGGATGATCCAGTTCAGGGCAGGGGACAGAGGAGACACCTCCGCTCCCCCCGGGGCTGGAACCCTGGGCAGGATGCGGCCCCTGAAGCAGCAGTGCTGGGTGTGGTGCAAAGGAGCGAAGCCAGCGGGGAGGGGGCACGCGGGGGCACATTTTGGGCTGCCGGGGGCAGCACACCGGGGCGATGCTCCGCACCCTGCTCAGCCCTCACCCCACGGCTTGGCCCCGGGGAGGTGGTGGGGCAGCGCAGTCCCCCCCGTGCCCTTCTGGGGGGCTGAGAGGAGGGTCCTGGGCAGGCGCAGCGCCTCTGCTTTTCCCTTTCATCCCTTGCCTGTTCCCTTTCAGCCTGAAACGTGGGTTTCTCTCCTATTTTGGGTTGGCTTTTCCGCTGCTTTCTTTTATTATTTTAATTTAGGCACTGTCATTATATTTTCCATTATTTAAAAAAAAAAAAAGAAAGAAAACGAGCAGCTTCCCAAGGCTCTTTCCAGCTCCCGGCTGCCTCTCAGAGCAGCTTTTGTTCCCGGCCAGCACCGGGACGTGCTCGTGGGGTGCAGCACCCCCTCCCCGCTGCCCGTGGCTTCCCCCTCCCTGAGGGGCCAGAGGGGGGTTTGGGGGATGCACCCCAATGCTGCGATGCTGTCGGAGGGGGGGGGCGCTGAGCAAACAGCAGCCCCCTCCCCGCTGCGGGGCCCTGGCAGCACCGATGCAGCGGCACACCGTCCTCTCATTTACGTTGGGTTCCAGCCATCCCTAATTGCTGGCGGGGCAGGACGGGAGCTGCCGGCTCCTGGGCTCCTTTTCTTGTCCCCCCCCCCTTTTTGGCCGAGGTCTGGGGGTAACAAGAAGCAGCTGAGCCCGGCCCTGCCGGCCGCCCCCACCTGCCTTTCTCACCCCTCGCCCGCATCCCACCACCCGGCCATCCAGGAGCTCTCCCGGGATGTTTCCATCCCTGTCTCTGCCCCCCCCCGCCAGGCATCACCGGAGCTGGATGGACCCACCAGTGTTACCCACCCCAAAACCCACAGCCGGGCCCCCACCGCACCCCATCACCTGCCCAACGCCCAGGGGGGGACCCTTGGGGACCCTCGCTCCAGCCTCCCACTAGCAGGGAGCTGAGTCGGGAGCGTTGCCCATGCCAAGGGGCTAAGAAGACAAAAAAAAGAGCGTTTTTTCACCCCAAAGCTGTTATGTTGCAGAAAACCCCTCTGGGTTGTCCATCCCGCAGCCTGTGGGTCTGATGTGGGGTCCCTGTGAGGCTCTTCCACCCCTCCCCCAGTACCTCCCTCCTGGAGCTGCCGTGGGTCACGCGGAGCCGCGTGCTGGTGGTTTCTGCTAACGATTATTAATGAGAATTAGAGACAAAAGCGTCGCAGCTGGCAGCCTGGGCCACTCCGCGGTGTCACCAGCGCTGGGCTGTGAGGCCCAGCACCGCCGGGCAGCCGGGAGGGGCCAAGGGGGCTGTTTTGGTACCCAAAGATGCTCCGCAGCACACGGGTGG
Source organism: Strix uralensis (assembly GCF_047716275.1). Taxonomy (NCBI): domain Eukaryota; kingdom Metazoa; phylum Chordata; class Aves; order Strigiformes; family Strigidae; genus Strix; species Strix uralensis. Next base: position 5,847,385 of record NC_133998.1, on the reverse strand, counting down.
GGTGTGGGGGCTGGACGGCCCCGGCCAACGTGGGAGGGTATTTTGGGGCTGGGGTGGGGACAAAGGGGCTCCTTGTCCCCAGGGCTGGAGGATGCGGGACCCTCGGGACAGGGACTGTGGCTTCAGCTCCTGAGCCGAGAGTCCCACAGCCGGGGTGGGGGCGAGCAACAGGAGGATTTTGGCTGCAGCCCCCCCAGCCCAGCCCCTGACCCCGGGCGGGTTTCCAGCCCTCGGGAATGCGGGGCTGGGCCGGACACCCAGCACGGACCTCCCGCAACCCCGTCCCTGCCCCTGGCTCCTTCTGGGTGTCCTGGGATTGGGGGGAGCTCCTGCCCCCCCCCCCCCCCCTTGGCTCTCCCCAGCGCCCGGAGCACCCTATGGCATGATGTCCCGCTGGAGCGGGGCGCAGCTGGGAGCGCAAGGGGCTACAAACAGGGGCGTCCAACTAGCCCCTTTGCGTGGCTGCTTTTTGTCTTTTTTCACCCCGTTTTTCTTCCCGACGCCATAAATAGCAGCAGAACTGCAGGAGCTGCTTCCATCTGCCCTGCCTGCGCAGCTGCCTGCAACCAGATGGTGGAAAACAATCCTGCCTGCTGGCGCTCCCCCCCCGACCCCCCCCGACCCCCGGTGCTGCCAGCGGTGCCCACGGGGGACCATCCGCCGGCCTTCCCCCATGGCGGGGGCACCCAGGGACAGGCAGCACCCAGGGACAGGCAGCACCCCAAGGACAGGCAGCAGCCAGGGGCAGGCAGCACCCAGCGACAGGCAGGACCCAGGGACCGGCAGCACCCCAAGGACAGGCAGCACCCATGAGCAAGCAGCACCCCAAGGTCAGGCAGCACGCAGGGACAGACATCATCCATGGACAAGCAGCACCCGCGGGCAGGCAGCACCCCATTTTTGGGGGGGTGGGAGCCTTGCGATGGGGTCCTGGCGTTTCAGGTGCCTCATCCCGCGCTGTGTCGTGGCGTCGCCCACCCGACGGGCCGGTGTCCGGCCGTGGTGGGTTCCCGTCCAGGCGGGATGGGAAGAGGGGCTGGGATTTGGCCACTGGTTTGGCAAACAGCCCCCCCTGCCCCCCCCCCCCCCCCCCCCCCCGCGTGCCTCGTGTCCCCTTTGATCTCGCGAGCGGCTGCATCCAGTATAAGGGTGAAAAAATGCCGCGGCGTGGCCAAACCATGTTGTAAAAGGGAAACGTTGTGCCGGGAGCGGGGCGGGGGGGTGGCCCCATAAACGCAGCCTGTTCCATTACAGCATCCGCCAGGAGCCGCGGGCGGGAGGGGGCGCGGGGGGGGGGACACGCCTGCAAAACCCACCCAGTACCGTGAGCCGGGGGGACAGACAGACGTCAGACGGACAGACAGACCCACTGCCCTTCGCCTTGGCCAGGGTCACCCAGTGGGTGCCCAGATCCTATGCTTGAGGAGAGGGGCGGGAGGGGGGGTTGCAGGGCTGGATGGGGCCCCCCGCCCCGGCTGCCACGTCCCCCGGCCGCGGGGAGCTGGCGTGGTTCCCCCCGTGCCGCTGCCAACGGCCTGAACCGGGCCCAAGGCAAACAGGAGCCGCCGGGACGGTGCTACCGTGCAGGGCGGGAGGCGACGGGGCAGGAATTTGGGGGACACACACACACATACACATGACAGGGGTACCTGGACCCCCCCCGGAGAAGCCCAGCAGCCAGGCGGGTGTACACACAACCGTATATTTTGTAATAAATAATGTACAAATCCGCACGCACCGGCACCACTGCCGCGGGGTCACATCCTGCCGTGGCCTCACTCGCACCCCAGGAGTTGGGGGGAAGGGGGTTCCCTGCGCTGGGGAGGGGGTTTAAGAGATTTTTTTTTGTCTGGGATAAAAGTAGTTGGTGTAAAACTCTCCCCGAGGGCAAAATAGTCAGGTTGGTGGCAGCAGGATGGGTGCAGGATCAGGCCCGGCTGGGTGCGGGTGAAGGTGGCGGGGACCGAGCCCGGCACCCCAGAGGCCACTGAGCCCCCACGCCCGGCCAGATTGCCGGCACCCCACCATGCTGGGGCAGAGAGCACAGGGAGGGCTTTTTATCCCCATTCTGTTTGTTTTTTTTTTTTCCCCAAAAAGAAACCCCACGTTTCCTTGTGCGGCGCAGGGCAGGTGTGCAGCGCGTGCTCCCAGCTCCCAGCACCCTCAGCCAGCGCCGGCCCTGGCAGGGTGACATGGGACCCCCGCTGCCGGGCACGGGGGCAAAGCACCGGGCAGGGACCCCCCCCTTCCCATCCCAACTCCTTCCCCTATTCGCTTCCACCCCCTCTTTTATTCTTTTTTATTTAAATAACCCCCGTGGGGCCGCGGCCCCGCTGCCAGCACCACCGCGGTCCCCAGGGCTGAGCACCAAGAGCTGCCCCGCGTGGGGCTGGGGGCGAGGGCAGGGGCAGCACCGGGGTGGGGGGCTGGCGAGGCCGGTGGGGGCTGCCCGCTGTCACCCCCCTCCCCATGTCCCAGCGGTGCCCTGCCCCGCTGTCCCCCGGGGCCACGGCGGGAGGGTCCCACTCCACGTGTCCCGTGTGTGTGTGTCTGTGTGTCCCCTCCTCGGTCGTTATAAATGAGCGCGGGTAAAAGCGACGGGGAAAGAGAGGGCAGAGCTGAGCCGGGGAGGGGGCACGGGGTGGCGAAGGGGGGGCCGCGGCGCTCACGGCTGCCCCTGAATCCGGCCCGTCCTCCGCCGGCTGCTGGGGGTCCGGCGGGTGGCCATGGGGCCCGGGGCTTGGGCGCCAGAGGCGAAGTCCATCACCTCGGGGGGAGCCCGGCGCATCTCGCTGGTCCCCATCTCCCGGCGGATCTCGGCCAACGCCTCGGCCGGGGCCGTCAGCAGGCGCTGGAAGAAGCTCTCCCGCCCCGCCGGCCGCTCCCGGCAGGTGAAGGTGACGGCCGTGCCCGCATCCGCCTTCATCTCCCGTGAGAAGCCATCGGAGGTGCCGTCAAAGCAGCGGCCGATGGCGATCTCCTTGGCCAACCGCGGGTTCTGGTCCGTCACCGTGTAGATGCCGTAGTTGTGACCCAACGGGTCGACCGGTGCCAGCATGGTGAAGGCGGCCGTGTGGTTGTTCTCTGCCACGGGCGGGTGACGGCTCAGGTACTCCCGGAGGAGGCTGTTGACGGCCGTGCGGTGGCAGCTGCCTTGGGGGATGATGGAGACCAAGGTGCGATCCACCAGGCTCTGGTCGAAGAGCATCCCACTGCACTTGAACTCCACGCAGGCGCCCGAAGTGTTCTCCAGCAGCATGTCCCGCACGCTACGGGTGTCACGCAGCCCGTAGAGCTGCCCCCGAGTGCGGGGGTGGCTGCCCCCCATGTTACGGGACCTCACCATGTATTCCTGCGGCCCCTCGATCTGCACCTTGATGAAACAAGCCCTGAACTCCTGAGGGTTGGGCCACCACGAGAGGTAGTCTCCGGTCCAGGAGGTCAGGTCGCTCTCCTTGAAGGGCACCACGTTGTACTCGTACTTGTCCACCTCCACACGGTAGAAGCGGAGGTGGTTGGCACTGACGGGCGCCTCCTCACACTCCTCGAGGCTGCGGTAAGGGTAGATGGGACCATTGGTCTCGTCAACGTTGTTGGGGTCGGGCTTGGCCACATTGATTTGGAAAGCTGTCTTCTTCAAGTTGGGGTCATCGTGGTCCAACCGGCGGTAGCCCAGCTTGCCCAGGTAGGGCTGAGACACCCCAACAGCGTTGGGGTTGAGCTTGGGGCTGGAGGCCACGGCTTCCAGCTCCTCCCCGCCCAGCGTGGCGGTGACATAGGCCGAGTAGGCGTCGGGGCGCTGGCCGTCGCAGAAAGCGGGCAGGCAGGCGCCGTTGGGACCCGTCACCACGCTGTCGAAGCGACCCCACGCCCGGGGGTTGGCGGGGAAGCCGGGCTGGGGCTCCAGGTTGATGAGGCTGATGACCACCCCTTCCAGTTGCTCGTAGGGGTTGAACTTCTCGTTGCTGTAAGCCCTGACCTTGACGAAGCAGCGCCGGTCCTCCGGCACGTCCAGGTTGAAGAGACGCCGCTCCCGGATCTCCAGGTTCCCCACCAGGAAGGTCCTTTCCTCCCTCTTCCCCCGGCTCCCCCCAGCCGGGCGGAGGACCCCCTCCTCCTCCCACAAGCCAGTCTCGGGGTTCAAGGACCACAACTTCATCTTCTGCAGGTGCTCTGGCATCCAGACCTGCCCCGCGTCCATCCGCACCTCCACCGGCCCTGTCTGCAGCGCCGCGCCGCTCTTCTCTTCCCGAAAATCCACGGCGAACATGCCGTAGGTCCGCAGGGGCACAATCTCTCCCTCAGCGTCGGCAAAGCTGAGGTCGCTGGAGGCGGCGCCAGCCGTTGCGATGTCTCTGGGGTCTAGGAAGGTGATGCTGGCTTTGACTGTGCCCTTGAAGACCTCCCCGGAGGGACGGAGGAAGGCACCAGCGGGAAGGACGAGCTCCCCGATGGGCTCCCGGCCGCTGGCCTCCCCCAGCGGGATGGCATTGCTCCGGCTGCCGTCCAGATCCACCGGCTCCTTCTTCCGCAGCATCTTGACCTCCTGGTAGATGGCACCGCCGCGGCGGTTGAAGGGCAAGACCTTGATGGCATCCACGAACCTCTGCTGCCGGTCCACGAAGCGAGCCACCAAGCGCTGCGTGTCCGGCGGCACCTCGATGGTGAAGGAGCCCTTGTAGCCGGTGAAGCCGACCTTCCTCCCCCCGAGGAAGATCTGCCCGAAGCGCAGGGGCTCGCCGGTGTCAGCCGCCGTCACCCGGCCCTGCACCAGGACGCGGGGTTGGGCGCAGGGGCCGCAACCGCACTCGGCCACCACCTTGAGGGGCAGCAGGGAGCCGGCGCAGGGGATCTCCCGCATCTCCATCCTCCGCACCCCGCAGCAGCGCCCCACGTCCGCCCCGCACCCCGTCTGCTCGGCCGCGCTGTCGGCGCACGGGACGGGCGGGCAGCGACCCACGTCGTAGTAACGGGAGCCGGCAGCATCCTGTGGGCACTCGCTGGGCAGCTCCACGAGGCTCGGCTCAGGCTCTGGCTTACAGCTCTGCTGGCCCTGGGCTGGTGGACACGGGGACAAGGGGGCACACAGGGGGTTAGGGTGCCCCTCCCCATTGCACACCCCATCCTGGCACGGTTCTACCGCCAAGAAAGCCCGTCCCGTCCTCACCCAGCACGGTGAGCTGCGCCGGCGCCGATTTGATGGCCCCCGCCTCAGTGCTGGCTTTGCAGTGGTAGGTGCCAGCCTGCGCCGGTGCCAGCCCGCTCAGCACCAGGCGGCTGCCGTACCGGTGCACCTTCCTCTCCAGCAGCGTCCCGTTGTGGTACCTGCAGGGACGGGGACAGGCTCAGCGGAACGATGGGGCTGCCTTGCCCCCCCACACCCCCCAGTGCCGCCGTTCCGCTGCCCGGCCCCCGCTCACCAGTAGTATTTCTTGGGCACGGGGGTGCCCGAGGCTTTGCAGCAGAAGGTCACATCCTGCCCAGCCACCCGCACCTTCGTTGTGGGGTGCAGCACCATGTAGGGCTTCTCTGCAGAGGAGGAAGGTGGAGGGGGTAAAACGAGTCGCCTCCAACCCCCCAGGATCGCTCCCCCCATCAACGCATCCCTCCGGGAGGTCCCTCTAGGGGTGCACAGCTCAGCCCCCCCCTCACCCCACCCCGCAACGCTCACCCAACCTCCGCAGCCTCACGTGTGCCACCGCCACGCCGGAGCCGTTGGAGACGACGGGCGCCAGGCCGGGGGCGAAGCCGTCGCGGTGGGCGCTGATGTTGACGGCGGAGCCTTGGCACAACCCGGCCGCGGCGAAGCGCCCGTGGGCATCGCTGTGGGCCAGCAGCACCGGCGGGCGACCCTCCAGGAAGATGCGGGCGTCCGGCAGCGCCGCGCCGGTGGCGGCGGAGACGACGGTGCCCTGCAGCGTGTGCTCAGGGCAGGCTGCGGGGCGGCACGGCGGTGCTCAGACCCCCCGGCCACGGCCGGACCACGCGGGTGGGGGGCACCGGGAAAAAGGGAAGGGGGTCCGGAGTCCCCAAGGTACCTGGGCAGGGTGAGGGGGGACATTTCTGCACCTCGGTGGGGCGGCCGGCGCACGACACCTTCTTGGTTGTCTTGCAGCTCCGGCGCCGGGTCCGCATCCCGGCGCTGCCGCAGCTGCGAGAACAGGGGCCCCAGGAGCCCCACTCCAGCCACGCCGGCTCTGTGGGGGACACACCGGGTGGGACTCGGCCACCGCACTCCCCCCCCCCCAGCCCCCAGGGTGGTCCCGCACCACGGGGACACACAGGGGGTCCCCAACCAGGGAGGCTCCATCCCGCCGCCGGTGCCCGGCCAAGCCGCGGCTCACCCCCGCCAAACTATTTTTACCAGCGTGGCCTCTGTTATTGCAATTAAGCTGACGATGTGCAGGCGGCGGCGGCTTCGCCCGGGGAGCTGCCGCGTCAGCACGGGGGCAGCCACCACGTGCCGACGGCCCCGTGGGACCCCTCGTGCCACCGGCAGCACGAGCCGGAGGTGGCAGGCAGCAGGCGGCAAGCGGTGGCCACGGCGGGGGCAAGTGGGTGCTGGTGGGGGTCCCTACCTGGGCAGGGGCCGGCGCTGCACGGCCGCCGCTCCACGGCTTTGCCCTTGCACTTGAGCTCCTTGAGCGCGGCCACCAGCCGGGCGTTGACGCATCGGCGGGTGCGGGTCTGGGTGCCGCTGCTGCCGCAGGCCCTGCGTGAGCAGGGGCTCCAGGAGGACCAGTGCGACCAGTAGATGTGCTCTGGGGGGGGCAGAGGCATTATTAACTGGGGACCCACCACCCGCCACCCAGCTGCAGGGGGGGCACGTTGGCCGCGCCCCCCACTCCACCGGGACAATGCCCAGCGTCGTGCACCCAAGGGGTGATGGCTGGAGCGGGATGTGACAGCGGGGGGGTGACAGTGCAGCAATGGGTACAGACCCCCCACCTCAGCGGGGTCTGCAGGGGGGACATGGCAGGGACAGGCACTCACCCAGCGGGCAGAGGAAGCGGATGTGGTAGTTGGAGCAGGTCTTGCCCTGCGGCTGCTCCTTGTTGACGCAGCGAAAACCCTTCTTGGGGCTGACGTGCACCACCTCGCCCACCTCCTCGGGCAGCTCCCACTCGGTGGTGCGGGCCTGGATGGCCACCGGCCGCTCGCAGACGCGCCCGCGGTAGTAGAAGCGAATGGCTTCCAGGCTCTCATAGTCCCCAGCCCCCCCGGGGTGGTCAATATTGAACCAGGACGTCCACTCAGCTCCTCTGCCTGGGACGGAGTGAGCCCTGAGCGCATGGTTTGGGGGGCAGCCCCCACCCCGTGTCCCTAAATGCACCCCGAGGTGCCACCAGTGCTGGGGACATCGAGGGCGACAAAGTGTGGATGGAAGCACGTGGGGATGGAGGGCACCGGGGGTGGGGGGGATGCAGTGTGGGAGGAGCGCGGGGTGGACCCTGAGAGGGGTCACCGAGGGGGGAGATGGCACCTCCTGGACTGGCACTGTGGGCATTGCCCCTTCGGGGTGTCCCCGGAGGGCCGGGGGGGCTCAGGGAGGGTCGTACCTGCCGTGTCCAGGTCGAGGTCTGCTGGGCTGGGGGCCGCTTTCCAGGGCTTCCCCCCCACGCCGCTCTTGCCCGGCTCCGAGTCATTCTCCAGGGGCTCTGGGGGGAGCACAGGGTGAGAGCACCCAGCGCTGGGGCACCCTCTTTCTCCTCAGGGCACCCAACGGTGACCAGCCGGCCCCTTGCCGAGCCGGAGGCACCAAAGCAAAGCGCAGCCAGCACCGGGACATGCCGTGTCACAGCAGAAATGGGGACCCCCCCCCTGCTCTGAGCCCCCCCAAACCCACCTCATCAGCTGGACAAGGGGCTCAGAGCGGGATTTACTGGCTCCATGGGGACAGGCTGATGGTGTCACCGTCCCAGGGTGGCCAAGGATGGGCTGTAGCCTCCCGGCCAGCCAGGGATGGACCGAGGGGTGGCCGAGGTTGGTGCCGCGTGGTGGGTCCGGCCACGCCAGGGCCCACGCTGTGTCCACGGGGAAATGCTGCCCGCGAACTGCTGGCTGCCCGGGGACAAGCTCAGCCCCAGGGGCAATGTGGGGTGGGGAGATGAGGCGGGGTGCCCACGCACGGCCCCTCCACGGCATGACCCCGGGGTCACCCCGAGCCCCACCATTCAAACTGGGAGGTGGCAGGAATTCGGTCTGTAAAACCACAGCCGGCAAACGGAGACGCCGCCACGGCAGCGGCCGGCCCGGAGGGGCTCGCTGGGCATCCCGGGCGTGGGGTGTCCCACCCCAGCTCCCTCCAAGCCCGGCCAGCCACGGCCCACGGTGGGGAAGCCCAGGGAGCCGGGGTCTCCGAGGGCTCTGCCCACCCACCCGCCCTCGCTCGGGTGATCCTCGGGGCTGAGATGGGGGTTCAACCGTGCTGGAGGGGACAAATGCAGGGAGCAGGTCCCCGGAGAGATGCCTGGTCCCTGGTGCCTGTCACCCGCGGGCACAGGGCAGGATGTGGCCGAACACTCAAGCCACCCCTGTGCAGGGTGTGCAGTGGGCACCCCATGGGCACCCCACGGGCACCCCACGGGCACCTCCACCAGCAGCGATGCCATGGCAGGGCGGTCTCGACCCTGCCACCCCCTGTCCCCTCCTCAGGTGGCAGGGAGCTGGGGGCAGGGGGACCCGTTGCGGGTGGATGGATTTTGTCCCTGGACCAGGGACATTCCCAGCTCAGATCGCACAGACGCTGCCCTTGGTGTCTTGCAGAGACCCCCACGGGGCTGAGGGGCCTCAGCACCGGGGGATAAAACCCCCACGGAGCGACTGAGGCGACCGGGGCTTCCCACAGGTCACCCGGTGTTGGAGCAGGCGGGGGGGGACACGGCGCTGGGCATGTCCCCGTCCCTCCGGTGACACAGCCCCCGGGGAGGGCAAAACCGCCCTGAGAATCCCCAGCGCATCCCCCATCCGTGACCACGACCCCGGCGCACATCTGGCCCCGGCGCACATCTGGCGAGCGCTCAGCCCCATCCCCATCGTGCCCGGCATCGCCGCCACCAGCCCCCCAGGGAGGGCAGAGATGCCCACGGCCGGTGGCACAGACGGGGCGGGGGGTCCCTGTGCCGCGGTGAGACGACAGCCCCGGCCTTACCTGGTGCCTTGGCACCGTGCAGAGCGGCCAGAGCCAGGAGGGCCAACGCCAGCTCCCCCATGGTTGCCCACGCGGCGGCGGGTCGGCCGGCGACTGCGAGTGCGGCGGCACCGTGGGTCTATATATGAGTGAGGCCTTTCCCACTCGCGCCGGCAGACAGCAGCAATCGGCTCCTGGCACCCGGGGCCGGCGGCTCTGCCGGAGCTGGAGCGGTGACAAGAGGGAAGCGGGAAGGAGCCCTCCCCGGCGAGCCGGCCGCGCGCTGCCGCTCGCCGCTCCAGCCCGGGAAACTTGAGGGTTTGTTTTTGCAAAGCTGCTAAAATTGGATGCACTTGGGAATGCGGAGGGGAGGGAAAGGGGGGAAAAAGGCGAGAGCGAGGCCGGCCCCGGCGCTGCTGCGGTTGGGGTCGGGGTGCCAGCGTTCCCCTGGCACTCGCTGCCTTGGGGCACGGCGGGCTGGGGGGGGTGGAGGGGGCGGGGGGGGGGCCGGTGGGTGCCCCCGCCGTGACCTGGCCCCCGTGGGTGTGTCGGAGCCGCCCGCCTCCCGCTGCCGAGCTGAGGCCGTGCAGAGCTCGGTGCACCCATGGCCCCAGCTGCCCCTGCTGAGGGCTGCAGGATGCAAAGCGCCCAGAGGTGCTGGTGTGTGATGGTGAGGTGGGGGGGGGGACAGCGTGGGGAACCCTCCCCTCCCCAGGGTCACCCCCAAACCGCAGCTGCCCACAGTTGGGGACCGCAGCCCCCTCCCGCAGCCCGGCCGGCGGAAATCCCGGCGCATTCCCTGCATTCCCCGAAACTCCAGCTGCACCGAGCTCCCCCGGGGGGGCAAAGCAGATCCCAGCACCATCGCAGGGCTGAGGACACCCTCTCTGCTGGGACAGGTGGGGACAGTCCCCAGCGGTGGCTCGTCACAGCCCTCCCTGTTAATTAAACACCTCATAGCAGGGGGGCCGCTTCCACGACCCTTCCCTGGTGCGTTCGAGGGTTTCAGGCCCGGGGGGGTGGGATGCAGAAGGACCGGGGACCCCACAGCCACCCCCAGGACCCCAGCGGCTGCCCACGTCCCCTCGGGATGGGCCGTAGAGGGGTGACACTGGGTCTGTCCCCAAAAGTAGGTTGGCGACAGAGCATGGGGGGGGTCGAGCCGTGACAGTGGCTGAGTCCCCCGGCGTGGACGAGGCGTGGGGCTGAGGCCCGGCACAAGCCCCCCAGCTCAACCCCCCACACTGGGAGGCCACCGTCCCCCCACCCCATGTCCCCAACAGCCCCGTCCCCAGGCAGACGCCAACCCCAGGGCAGAGCCGCCAAGCGCTTTATTGCCGGGGGGCTCGCAGGGCCACCACGCACTCGGTGCCAGGGTACTCGGGGGGGTTGAGCTCAAACTTTTTCTGCACATCGTAAGGGAGGAAGCGACCGGCCACGAAGTGCTGGCGGCCCAGGAAGCGGCGGGCGCACTGCTTGGGCGCCGACAGGGACACCAGGACGTCGGGGCTGATCCCGCCGCTGCTCCCGGCCTCCACGTCCCACCCTGCGACGGTAAAAAAGACACGGGGAGGGGGTCAGGGGGTGACCCCGGGGGGACACACGGTGCTGCCAGTGGCCCAGAGTTGGTGGGGGATGCTCTGGGGTGGGCACAGGGAGGATGGGGTACATGTCCCCCCCACCCATTGCCACCCTGCGCAGCTCCGGCCGCATCCTGGCACCACGCGGGGTTTTTCTTGGTGGGGATTCACCAGCGGCTGTGCCGAGGGCTCCTGTTTGCTCCTGCGGCGCGGGGCGGGGGGGGGGGGGGGACACGGGGGGGGGGTGGTTTGTGATGGCAATTCCAGGCCTGGCCACCAGACACCCGGGTGTTTTCAAATTACATCATGTCTCAGTTCAGGGAGTTTGTTATTTATCGTGGATGCCCTGAATGCATCCGCGGAGAGCGGCCGCCAGCCCTGGCTCCCGGCGGGGATGCTGCCAGGCTTGGGGGGGGAAGTGGGGGGTCCCCGGGGCTGTCCCCGCCCTGGGAGGGCACCGCAGGGGCTCCCCAGCTGCCCAGGCGCCAAGCCCAGGGTGACGCCATGGTGGGCAGGGTGACAAGCCCAGCGTGTGGGGAGCACCAAGGTGGGGGGGTCCCATCCTGCCCGGGGTGGGGGGAGCTGAGCACAGTGCCGGACCTGAGGGCACGTCCAGGCTGACGATGGGGATGCGGATGAGCTTCAGGGTGGCCAGGATGGCGGCGCAGGGCTCCCTCCCCTCGCCCGCCTCAGCCTCGGCTCCCAGCACGGCGTCCACCACGGCGTTGTAGGCGTCATTGATCAGCTGCACCTGGGGGGGGGGGGACGGGGGAGGGGACAGGACGGGGTGCGCAGCGTGTTTGGGGGGGGTCCCCCAGCCACTCCACTATGGGACCAGCACCGAGCCCCACACTGGGATCCCATCTTCCTGCATAAATAGACTCACCCAGCAGCTACTGCCAAAAAAATCCCCCCCCCCCAACAAGCTGAGGCAGGGAGGGGGGGGCGAGGGGCGCGGTGGCGGGGCAGAGCCCGGCACGCCGAGCCGCGTGGCCCCGGCCAGGGCAGCGTTTTCGGGTCACATTCCTCTCACCGAGCCCGGCGCTTCCAACAACAACAGAGCCGGTGGCTGGCGGGGCCGCGGCAGCCGCCGCTGGATTTCATGGCATCCCCGGGCTCCCAGCAGAGCCGGGGGCGGCGGCGGTGGGGAGGGCGGGGGGAAGGAATCAAAAAAAAGAATAATAAACTCAACCACGTCAGCTGGTGAGCGCGGCGGCTCGGGGGTAGGGGGGGGCTCACCTCGGTGGGGAGGTAGGAGAGGAAGGGGATGTCCATCTTCTCGCACTGAGTCGTGAAATCCCGGTACAGGGGGTCCGGGGAGCGTTTGGGGTAGAAGATGGTGGGCTCGTAGTCCTGCGCGGCGGAGAGCGGGGATGTGGCGTTGGAGCCTGGCACCGCTCGGGGATGAAGAGGAGGAGGAGGAAGGAAGGGAGGAAGGTACCTACAAAGATCCGCAGGTGCCGGGCGCACACCAGCCCGATGGCCCCGTTCTGCGCCGGGCCGCACACCACCAGCACCGTGGGCTGCTTCCGCGGCAGGGACGGCAGCGGGAAGGCCTGCAGGGAGGAGACGGGGACATCGCCCCACCGCTGAGCCCCGAACCCCCCCCCCCCCGCCCCGGGTCAGCCCTGGGGACAGTCCCCAGCACCGGGGACATGGCAGGGAGAACGGGGCAAATGGACCCAGGGTGTGGATGTGCTGCTGGGCGGGTGGCACGGTGCAAGGCGGGACGGGGACAATGCCCAGGGTGGGGTGGGGACGGCATGCAGGGCAGGATGGGGCATGTGATGGGATGGGGACAATGGCCACAGTGGGATGGGGATGGCACCCACAGAAGGACGTGGATGGCACCCAGGGCAGGACAGGGCCCATAGGGGGACAATGGTGCCCATGGTGGGATGAGGATGGTGCCCACAGTGGGATGAAGGTGATGCCTACAGCAGGATGAGGACAGTGGCCACAGCGGGATGAGGACGGTGACCACAGTAGGATGAAGATGATGCCCATGGTGGGATGAGGATGGTGCCCACAGCGGGATGAAGATGATGCTTACAGCAGGATGAGGACAGTGACCACAGCGGGATGAAGATGATGCCCACAGCGGGATGAAGATGATGATGCCCACAGCGGGATGAAGATGATGATGCCCACAGCGGGATGAAGATGATGCCCAGGCCGGGGACGATGCCCGCAGCGGGCCGGGGCTCCCCGCCAGCCTGCAGGGAGGCAGCCGCGCGCTCCGCATACCAGCAGCCTGCGAAGGGAGGCTCTGAGGCTCTGTTTATCCATTGACGGATTTTTTCCTGCTCACGGAGCCTGGCTCCTGGTCCCATCCAAGCGCCAGAGACCCGAGCGGCACGGCACGGCCCCGCTCGCAGCCGCCGGCGCGCTGGACAAAGCCGCGCTTGCCTGGCCCTGGCCCTGCCCCAGCACTGGCCGCGCTGCCAACTGCCCTGTGGCTGGGGGGGACGTGCCAGGAGGGGACGATGCTGGGGACACTGGCTGGGGTTGGGGGGGGAATCCCCAAGCTGGGGCCTGTGGCTGCTCTCCCCAGCTCAGCCCCACGAGGAAGAGGAGGATGCTCAGCCCTGTGGTACGGGGGTCCCCGGAGGGGTGGGCAGCCCCACGGCGTGGGACTGGGACCAGCCCCAGGATCCAGAGAGGCTCCAAGCCCCGAATATTTCCCCTCCTCAGGCAACTCCTCTGCCCTTAGAGAAGGGGAGGGCAGAGCACGGTCCAGCCACCTCCAGCGGAAAAGCTGAGACAGGCGGGTGCGGAGCTGCCGGCCCGCGAGGCACAAAGCTGCCCTTCATCTGCCCAGAGCCCGGCTGCTGCCGCCTCCTCCTCCTCCTCGCATCCAGCACGAGCACTCAGGGCTCCCAGCACCGGGAGAGCGTGGCCAGGGCGCGGGGAGCCCCGGGGATCCCCCCAGCACCCTCCTCCCCGCAACACAGTGAGGACAGCTGGTACCCGGCAGTGCCGACACCCCGGGAAGGGCTTGAGCGCCCACGGGACACGGTGCAACCCACGGTCCCGGGGTGAGCCCGGTTCACCCCAGGGGAAATAATGAAGCGAGGCTGAGGAATGCAAAAAACAAAAACAAAAAACCCACCCAGGGAGAGGCTGCAGCCCTGGCACAGCCCGAGCATCGCTTCCCGCTGGGCTCTGCCACGAGCCCTGGCTGTCCCCTGTCCCCTGTCCCCAGGTCTGGGGAGGGAGGGAGAGGGTGGGAAAGGCCCCGCAGGGGGACAGGACGAGAGTGGGAGAGCAGCCAGCAGCAAAGTCCCCGGCCCTGTGGGGTGTCCCTGTCCCTGTGGGGTGTCCCCAGCCCCATGGGGTGTCCCCAGCCCCGCTGGCCGCCTCACCTTGGTCACAGCCATGGCACAGGCGTGTCCCCAGATCTCAATCAGCTGCTGCCGCCCAAACCGATAATCCTCCAGCAGCTCCTTCTCGATGGCCTCTGCCTCTGCCTTGCTGCGGGGTGGGGGGGGAGCGGACAGCAGTGAGGATGTACCCCCCCACCCCCAGCACTGAGCCCCTCAGGACTCCGCTCCGTCCCCAGGGTGTGGGGCAGGGGATGCCTGGGTGGGGGGCACCGGGCTGGGGGTTTGCAGGGCTCAGAGTGGAGGGGGGGGGACACGGCCGGTGGCTCAGGGCTGGAGACGTGCACGGCCGGCTCATTCGGGGGCCCGGCACGGCGGGGTGGGGGCTGTATTTCGTGCGAGGCACTCACGGCCCTGGCAGCGTCCCCGGACTCGTGGGGATCGGGCTGTTATATAAAAGCGAACAATGCTGCGGTTGTTCCTTCGCTGCCGAGCCCAGGAGTTGGCAGGGCCGGGGAGCCTCCAAATTGGACAATAATTGTTCACATCTGTTGGCTCACCTGCGCCGCGGATGGGAACAGCGTGTGCCGGATCCAGCGCGCCGCTGCCGCCGCGCTTGTTGTGGAAGGGACGGTGAAATCTGGCCCCTGGGAGAGGCTGGAGTTGGCAGCCCAGGGGGGTGAAAACCCGCAGGCCTGTGGGGGAGCTGGGGGGCCCCGGCCGTGCTCCCGATTTGGGGGTGCATGCTCACACCTCGCTCAGGGGACCCGCTGGCCCCCCGCCACAGGCAGGAACGGTGTGGTGCTGCCGGCCCCGCGAGCTGGAGGGGTTACAGGGTCGGGGTCCTGCCTGCGGGGGGCTGGGGGGGGGCCCCCACATTGTCCAGGCTGACCCCACGGCCCAGCCCCGGCCCCCAGCAGATCCCACCCCCACGTGTCCTGGCAGACCCGAGACCACCGAGATCCGACGTCCCCTGGTCATTCTGGCAGACCCCAGGGAGCCGCCCCACCCCCCGCCAGGCCGGCTGACCCCCCCGCCCCCCATCCCCGGGCCACCCTGACAAACCCCCCAGACCTGCCGTGCCCTGGTCGCCCTGGCAGCCCCCACAGCCCCCATCCCCTGGCCGTGCTGACAGATCCCATTGACTTCACGTCCTCTGGTTGGCCCCACAGCCCCCCCCCCCCCGCCCCAAACCCTGGCAGACCCCATAAGTCCCCAGTGACCCGGTCGTCCTGGCAGACCCCCAGAAAAAAATTCATCCAGCCCCATCCCCTCCTTTCCCACCCCATCCCGTCCGCGTCCCCAATCCTTTGGTGCCCTCTAGTGAGTCCCAGCCCGGCCCCAGCCCCACAGCAGAGTCCTGTGGGCAAATGGGGGGGAAAAAAAGGGGCCAAATGCAGCCCCCGGCCCCCCCTCCCGTGCGGGGGTGGCGGGGCCGAGCGGGTCCCAGCGCAGCTGTGTTGTCGGTCACCCAACAAAAGGCACATTTCGACAAAACTCCCCACGTCTGCTCCAGGGGAGAACATTGCCCGTAATCGCTGCTGGCAGGGAAACCTGGGCCCTGGCCCGGGCTGGCTCCTGCTGTCCTGGCATCGTCCCCAGGGAGGTGGGGGACACACACACACACACGTCACAGGGCTCCCTGGGTCCTGGCTCGCTGCCCCCCCCCCCCAGCTCGCAGCGTCCCCCCCAAAACGCTCCGGGGTGCGCGTTCGCCATCAGCCCTCCCCGCTCGCCCCGGGCTCTCTGCAGTTTGGCTTTGCTATAGAGTCGGGGGGTCGGGGGGGGGAGGAAAATGTGGGTCCCAACCCCTGTGCAGGGGGAGATACCCCTCAGAGCCTCGGGGGGGGACACCCAGCAAAGCCCAGTCCAGCCCAATTCAACCCAGTTAGTGGTGCCTCCCGGAGCGGACGGTGGGTGGCCGAGGCTGCTGCTGCGGAGATGGGGCAGGAGGGAGAGGAGCCGGCGGATGAGGGGGTCGAGAGCTCCCCCCCTGTGTCCCCCCCCCCGTACCCCGGGCCCTGGAAGGGGCACCCTGGCTCCGCACCCCGATTCTGCATCCCAGCTCCGAGTCCCCCCCTTTGCATCCCGGCTCTGTGCCCCCCTCCCCTTTACATCCTGACTCTGCATCCCGGCTCCGTGTCCCCCCTCCACCCCCGCCGGGGGACACCGGAGGCACCAACCCTGCCCGGTACCGGGGTCCCCCCCCACCCCTCCCCACCGGGTCCCCCCACTCCGCGGGGAACGCGTCTGCCGGAGACATCCCTGCCGCAGCCATGGAGACCCGGGATGCGGTTGCTCTGGCAACCGAGGCTATTTGGGTACCAGCCCCCCCCCACCCCTCGCCCCCGCGGCTCGGGGGTGCGAGGAGCCGGGGTGGGATTGCCCCGGGGGACCGACTGTCCCGGGGGACACGCGTGGGGACAGCGCGGGGGCCGGAGGAGGAGCCCGGGAGCATCAGAGGGGGCAGGAACCGACCCGAGGGGGAGTCCCGGGGCAGTGGCGGGGGGGGGGGGGGGGTGTCCCACGGGGGTCCCACCCCATCCCCGGCGCCGCGGGAGCCCCCAGCACCCTTCCGGGGTCCCCACCACGTCCCGCGGAGACCCGGCACCGGTCACGTCCTTGCTGGAAGCGGGGACCAGCCCAGGGTGAGCCGGAGCGGGGCGGGGGGGCAGCGGCTGGAGGGGGGGTCCCGGCTGTGCCGGAGCTAATCCCCGGCAGCCCCGGTGCGGGCGCACGGCGAGGGGCAGAGGCGCGGCGGGATCCCCGTACCCCCCCCACCCGGCCCGGGGCTCCCGGTTCTCCCAACGCGCGGTGCCGGCGAGCGGGAGGGTGTGGGGGGGTTCCCCGGGGCAGTGGGGGGGGGCCTGGGCTCACCTGAGGTACCGGGGCGGCTCCCGGGCGCGGCCGGGCGCGGAGCTCATACCGGGCAGCGGGACGGGGCAGCGGCGGAGCCCTGCGGGACCGACGGCAGCGCGACCCCCCCCCACCCCGCCACAGCGCTTCACGGTGCCGCCCGGGGGAGGCGGCTCCGGCTGCCCCCGCCCCGCCCGGGCCCGGCCCCCCCTCCCCGGGAGCATCGCACCGGCCCCCGGCCCGCCCCGCGCCCCCGCCCGGGGATGATGGCGGGGGGGGCGGCAGAAATCGCGTCTATGACCCCCCCCTACACCCCCCCCTCCCCTCCCTCGGCCCGCAGGCAGCAGGCAGGCAGCTGCCTGCACCCCGCAGCGACCCCGGGAAGCACCTTCCCTCCCCCGAGCTACGTTGAAAAACTCAAAATCGGTGGTTTTCACAAAGTGCATCTGCGGCATCAGCGACCGCAGGGAGGGGGGCGCTCAGAGCCCACACGGCCACCCCCCACCCCCCGCCCCCCACCAGACCCTGACCGGGACACGGAGGGACACGGGGATGGGAGTGGGGGGTTCCCAGCCCCCCTGGGGTGCTTTTGGCAGCCGGGGCAGGGCTCTGCAGCGAGCGGCTGCTGCTCAGGACCCATCCCACGCCCCCCCCCCCCCAATCCAGGGCTGCAGGAGCGAGAACCGGGACCCCCGGCCACGCAGGAACAGGGAAGAGCAGCAAACGCCCCCACAGCAGCCGAGTTTTCCCGCTGCGGGACGCGGAGCCGTACGGAACCACGCAGGACACCGCGTCCGACACGGAGCCACACACGACAGCGCGTCTGAATCCCAGATCTGGGGGGGGTTTAATATCAGACATGGAACAGGCGGCCCCTGGCAGCCGCTGCCACCGCGCCGGGGGCCGCCGGCAGCCCGTGCCGGGCTCACACGTAGTACTGCAGCCCGAACTTCTCGTTGTCCATCTCGCTGGGGGGGCGCAGGTAATAAAGCTCGTCCACTGTCGGGGGGACCCAGCGGTCGGTGTGGAACCGGGATTCGCCAACCTGGGAGTGGGAGGGGGGACACAGCGCTGGGCGGAGAGGGCGGGGGGGGCGCAGGCAGCCACTGCGCTGCCATCGGTGTCCCCCCGGTCCCAGCTCTGAGCCCCGAAGTGGGGGGACAAGCGTTACCCCTGAGCGCAGCCCCCCACCCTGCACTGCCGCTTCCTGGGGGGCTTCTTCCGACAATTTGAGCTTTCCCAGAGACACGGCGCGGGCCCAAACCCACTGGGACGGCCGGTTCCTGCCGCCGGCTGCACCCGGGATCACCGAGGGGCAGCCTCTGGGCACAGCCCCCCCCCCTCCAAGGAGACACAAACCTTCCAACCAGGGACATCCTTCATGATTTTGGCTTCTTCATCCAGGTTCTGCCGCAGCAGGCGGAGGGTCCTGCGAGAGAGGGGAGGGCTGAGCCCGGAGCGCGGGGACGTGACCCCCGCTGGGGTGCCAAGTGTCCCCCGTTTCTCCGCGCCCCCCCACGTCCCCCCCTCCCCGGTACCTGCGGTCAGACTCCGCCTGCAGCAGCGGCATCAGGGCGATCCGCGCCTCCAGGTCCTCGATGAGCAGCCGCCTGGGGATGGGGACGGGGGGTCAGAGCTCGGCGCGGGGGGGACCCGGGCTGGAGGGGAGCACTGGGGGGGCGGGAGGATGCGGGGAAAGCAAATCCCGGGCAGGGAAGTGCAGGGGGGGGGTGAGGGGGGGAGAACGAGGTGCCAGAACCGGGGAGTCCCCGGGCAGGGGACGCGGGATCGCGGGCGGGTGAAACGGGAGAAGCGGGGGGCGGGTGGAGCGTCGCGGGGAGGGACCGGGGGGAGCCCCGGGGGTGAGGGGGGTGGGGGAATGGCGGCACCTGCGCTCCCGGTTCCACTTGATGAGGGTGTAGTAGCCCAGCAAGAGGCTGCCGATGCCGAGCGCGAAGAGGCTGTAACCTGCGGGGGGGGGGGGGGAAGCGGGTGAGGGGCCGGCACCGGGGGGGCCGAGCCGAGGCGAACCGGGCCGAGCCTCCCCCGCGGAGCCTCCCGGGCCCGCCCCGGCCCCGCTCCCCGGCCGCCGCCCACCTGAGAGGCCGCGGCGCGGGAGGTGCCGTTTGTAGTCGATGGGGCCGTACCCGCCCGGCGGGGCCATGTCCTGCTTCACCTTCGGCGCCGCCATCCCGGCGGCCCCGTGACGTCACTTCCGCCGCTCTCACAGGAAACGCTCCGTGAGGGGAACCACGTGACAGCGGCGGCCGCGCCTTAAACGGGCAACGCAAGCGGTGGGTAGCGGTGGGCCCCCCCCGTCGGGACACCCGCTGCGCTCCGGGCACGGATCCTGCAGCCGGGGGGGTGGGGGATGAGGAATGGGGGTACCCACCGGCAAGCGTGCACCAAAAAGTGTGAACCCACTGGCAAGCGTGCACCAAGAGCGCAGTCACGTGCAAGCACGCAGCAGTAATCACGCACTAAAAAGTGTGCACCCACCAGCAAGTGTGCAGGAAAAAGTGGCAAACATGCAGCAAGAGCGCAGCCATGGTTAAGTGTGCACCAGCAAGCGTGCACCCACCAGTAAGCGTGCAGCCGTGGGCAAGCACGCAGTGGTAAGCGTGCACCAAAAAGTGTGCACCCACCAGCAAGCGTGCACCAAGAGCGCAGCCATGGTTAAGTGTGCACTGGCAAGTGTGCACCAAAAAGTGTGAACCCACTGGCCAGCGTGCACCAAGAGCGCAGCCACGGGCAAGCACGCAGCGGTAAGTGCGCACCAAAAAGTGTGCACCCACCAGCAAGCACGCACCAAAAAAAGTGCAAGCACGCACCAAGAAGTGTGCTCACGCCAGAGCGTGCGCTCACCAGTGAACAGGCCGTGACCAGGCCCCCGGTGGTGTTTCCCCCCCCAGCCCCTCGCACCCCAAATCCTGGCTGTGCTCTGCTCCCCCCCAGCCCAAAGCCCCCCCCGCAGCCAGCACCCACCATTTTACCTGCGCGACCCCCCCCAGCCCCCGGCGTGGGGACCCCCGCAGCGCCCTGCACCCCCCGGGGGGGTTTTTCTCTGCGCCCCCCCGGTGCCGTGAGCCCTCGGATGCTTCAGATCAAGGTCACTCTTGTCTTAAGCCCTAATCGGCGGCTCTAATCCCCCGGCTGCCGCGGGGACATAATAACTTTGCAGATGGGGGGCTGGGGGGGCCGCGGGGTGCCCTGGGGAGGGGGACACGGGAAGGGCGAGCCCGGGGGTGCCCGTGGTCCTTGCAGGATGCAGTGGCAGTCGCAGGAAAGTCTCCAGCTCCTCGCCCCATCCTGAGTGACCCCGGGGGGGTTGTTAGCGCCGGCACCCCCAGAGCCAGGGTCTTCCTCTGCATCACCGACGCGCTCGGCTCCCCCGGTACCGAATTGTTTCATCACAACCGAATTTTCGGGAGAATCGAGCTGAGCTGTGGGTAAAAACCCTCGTGGGGGATGGAGCAGCCGCTCGCTGGCTCCGGGCCTCGTCCCCTGCCCCCGCGCTCGGCCGAGGTGGGAGTTGGACCCGACCCGCGATTCTCACCACTACCCCCGGGGAAGCGCATCTGGAGGGAAAAACACGGGCGTTATCCCCCCGTCCACGTGCCCGCCCGCTGGGTGCCCCCGGAATCGGCCGCACCTTGAGGCAAAACTACAAACCCGGGGCTCCGGCAGCTTCTTGGCCCAGTGAGAAACCAAACCCAGCGCCTCGACCTCTGCACGGGCAAACCTCATCCCGCCCCAGTGCCGCGGTTCGAGCTGCAGCTTCCCCGGGGGGCGGGGGGGTCCCGCTCCCCAGCCACGTTCCCACGCTGGGAGCCGTTTCCCCACTCTCCGTGTGGTCCCTTCATCCCCTCCACCGGCCCCGTGTGCTCCAGGGGCGGCCCCGCTCCCCCCAGACGCTGAGGTTTTGCCCCTCAGGAGGCTCCAGAGAAGGGGCTGCACCCCCGGGGGGGCCACCCCTGCTCCCCACCACGCCTGGGCTGACGGACACCTCCCGCTCCCTTTGCTTCCCTGGCTCTGAGGAGATACAAAGCGATCGGTGGCTCGTGATTAAGCTCGCGGAGCTAATGAGCCAGGAAAATGAAGGTGTGGAGGGGATGGGGAGGCAGTATTTTTTTTTTTTTTTTTTTTTTCAGTGGGGGAGGATGTAAGTGAAGCGGGAAATGACCGAGGACACGACTTGGACCGGCTCTGGGCTCTGCGGATGCTCCAGCCCCACCACACGCAGCGGGGAAAGGCTGGAGAAACCCCCCAAAGCCACATCTGGGGGATGGGGGTTTATGATTCAGGGGTGGATTAAAGATGCTGGATGAGGGGAAAGGGAAGAAATTCAGCCTCATTTCTCAGCAGACAGGGTTTTGTTTCTGGGCTTGGAGTGTTTTAACGCTTACCTGGGGATTTTTCTGCTGGCAAATTATCCTAACGAAGCCGGCGTGACTTTGGCAGAACACCTACGCGCGTTCCCCGATCCAGCCTGGCTGTGTGCGGGGAGGGAGAAGAAAAGCAGGAGAGATCAGTCAGCTCGTTTACAAACAGAAACCCCCGTCCCTTGTCCCTTCCACCTCGGAAGCCAAATTTAACTCCGACCAGGTTTGGTGGCTTTGCAGGACCCCGAAAGCCCCTGGGCTGGGGGCTCCCGGGCTGGAGTGGGGGAGCTCGGGGCCGAGGGAGGCTCCATCCACGGGGATGCACCAACAAAAAAAAGCCTTTTTGGAGAAGGGGGCTGAGTCCCGGGGGCTGCCCCCCAGCGAGGGTGGGGGTGTGGCCCCCCCGAGCTCAGGCGATGGGCGCAGTGCTGAGCGCCGGGCCTGGGGGTTGCATCAATGGGATTATTTCTGCCTCGTAGCGGGAAGGAACACGTTTGATGAGGTTTCTGTGCACCGCTTCACCCCATAAACCTCGATTTACCCTTCTCTAGGGCTGTTGACTCAAAACCTCGCAAATCCCATCAAACAGCTCCATCCGGCCACGCTGAGACGTGGGCGAAGCCGGTTTCGGAGCTTCCCCCCCGCTCTCCCCATCTCACAGACCTGCAATTAGCCGAGCAGGAGGCTCAGACCTGGCACTAATTTGAGCAGCAGCCTTCACGGGGTCGGTCCTTTCGCTGCAGGACGGTGGCCACCGGGAAGAGCACCCAAGGGCTGATGTGCCGAGCGCTCTCCTGCTCTTAAGCCTGACTTAAAGGCGAGGCTTTATTACCACAAAACGGGAGCAAAGAGAAGTTTTGTTTCTCAGCAGTCGTTATTTCACAGCTTGGGTTGTCTGACAAATTTCCTTTTTAATAAATAACCTTTAACCTTAGGAGTGGAATTCCTTACTCAAATACTCATTATTAAGGCAATTATTAAGGCTTTTGCTGAGCAATAACTCCATATTCCCCTCTGAATCGCCTGGAGGGAGAGGGCTTGGCTGGTTCCAGCAGCCGCCCACCTGCTCCCCGCCCTGAACCAAACTGGGATGGCCTAAAACACATCGACTGCCCTTTCCCCATCAAAGTCCAGAGAGGGGAGCAGGGGACTGACACAAGAAACAGCTTTTTAATACTTCATTTGTATTTAAAAGGTTTTTTACGTGTCTCTCCTGGATTCACCTTAAACCTGGTGTGGCTGTAATGATGAGGGGCTCCCTCGTTCATCATTTAACAGCAAAGAAGGTATTTAAAGAGCCAAACTTTCCCTTCGTTGTCTTCATCACAACCTGAACTTTTTCCCCTGGCCAAGGACAGCACACGAAGGTGCCGGACACGACGGCGCAGCCCCCACCTTCTCACGCGAGGTGAGACCCCGGCGCCGGCTCGGATGAGGGGAGCGTGGAGGAGCTGATGCAATCCCGCCCCGCTGTTACACGGCCGCCGCATCACGCTCCCGCTTCTGGGACCGGGCCAAGGATTTGTAAGATCAAAACGAACCTGGAAGCCTCTTTGCTCCTCAGGGGATCCCCTCGGCGGGGAGCAGAGCTGGGGGTTCAGGGCGGGTCGAGCCACGGGGCAGCCCCAAGCGGAGGGAAGACTCTTCTGTAGCTGATGGGGAATGGGAATAAAATAGGTTGTGGACAGAATTTCAGGGTGGAGTGTAGTGGGCTTAACGCTTCAGGTGCCAGCAAGATCTAAATTAGCACAGGCAATTAGCAAAATAGAATTACCTCTGTGACTTTTGAGATGCTAACCAGGAGTACAGGACCTCTGTCCAACGTTACCTGGTTCAGCTGCCCCCCGGAGCCTACCAGGTTCAGATACTGCCATCTTCTAGCACTTTAATCCACAATAGCTTGATGATTTTGGTACCAAAATAGCCCAGAGTTAATAGCTTGCACTTCAGCAGTTTTGCATAAAAAGGCTTCCTCAATAAGAGCCTCCAGCAGCACAGCAATTAAACAGCTTTGAGAAAAACGAAATAGCTTGAATTAAACTGGTTCCTGAACTTGTACAGTCAGAAATTTAGAGATTTTTCCAATTCTAGAAGGTCAGAAGCAGCTTGTAAAGGACCCGCAAAAATCACATCCCCACACCTGGTGAGGGTCAAACATTTCACCACCTGTGAAGACAGAGCAGGGTCACCCTGGGGAGCGGGAAGGGGGGCTGGGGGGTACTCGGGTCTGCCCGCCCCACGCTGCCCTGGGTGTGGGTCTGCTCGTAAAACAAGGCTTCCTCACCGTAACCGCCTCCTCCTCCTCCTCGCTGCTCTGCCCCGCGGACACTCAGCTCTTGCAGTTCCAAAACGGGTTTTTACGACGCCAAAACGAGTCCTTCCTGCTCTCACCCAGAACAAGCCGCTTTTCATCCTCCGCGATTTCAGGCGTTTCCAGCAGGAACTCGCCAGAGCACGGCCAGACCGTGACCATCACTTCAAACCTTCATCTTCCCGCTAAACCGCAGGGCAGGGGCTCAGCCTGCGGCCAGGGACCACGACTGGACACGGTCCTCGGAGTGTTTCTGGCAGGATGGGGCTGGGATGCTGGGTGAGGAGCTGGGGGGTTCCGGCTTTGCCTGGTGACGAGCAGTGGGAGTCACAGACGGACACCCAGGGCTCCATCCAGCACGTGTACGAATCCCGAGTTAGTGTCGTGGTCTTGCCCCTGACAACACACATGCTGCGCGTGGAAACCGGAGCTGAAAATAAACCCCGTGTTTTATCCCTCTCTTCAAGCTGGGCTTCGCTCTAGAGCAGGGACAGCGTCCTCCTCTCCTTTCTCCTCCCAAACCAGCGACTCCGGAGCACGGGCTGTCGGCAAAGCCGCGTTTCTGGGCCTTGCTGCTTCCCCGGCTGCTGAGCGACGCTCCAACCGCTTTGTTTTTACCCAGAATCCAGGTTAAAAATATTCTGGCAACGTTTGCAATCTACATCTTCCCTTTCTCCTCCCAGAGGGGAGCGATCCACCGGCTTCTTGAGTTATCCTGGAGTATTGAAATAAACTTATGAACGTGTTAACGTATTTCAGGAGGAACGTGGGGTTCAATTTCTAGATTTTGGAACTGCAGAGCGACCACAACGGCAGCTCCCAGCCCGCTCCGTGGTGCGAGGCAGGACGCAGGCAGCTTGTTTCATCTTTTCCGGGTCGCTTACTTGGGAGGTGAAGTTCTTACCCCAGGACACGCACGAGGGATAAAACCCAGCGGGAAACCGAGGGGCAGCAAGTCCAGGGCGAGAAGGGCTGAAGAGGCGCTTGCGTCCTGTTTCCACCTGCAGAACATGCGTGGCCCTGTCTGATGGCACCTGTGAGGACGTTTAATCTGTTTGAGGCTTTTGATTTAAATCCATGGAATTTCACAGACTTTATCTTCTCCTTCCTTTCCTGTTCTCCCATCAACCTGTTTTTTTGGGGGAAGACCCCGTGCCCTTGTCTCCAGCAGCCTCACCGACACGTGAGCGGTGCGAAACGAGATGCGCCTCAGAACTGATCTACCTGAAATAAGAGGCAGAC
Organism: Strix uralensis; assembly: GCF_047716275.1. NCBI lineage: Eukaryota > Metazoa > Chordata > Aves > Strigiformes > Strigidae > Strix > Strix uralensis. The sequence continues at coordinate 5,822,561 of NC_133998.1, read as the reverse complement.
ACGACACTTTGTCCATTTGTTTATTGTCATTCAAATACTAAAAATCCCTCACAATACAATATACAGTTATTGATTTCAGATTCTTCCGCCATTGAGACTATCAGGTTTTAGTGGGAATTTTTTTTTTTAAAGTTTTTGTTTTATTATCAAAGATTTAGAGTCACAATAAATAAGAGTGACAAAAACATACCCTGCGCTGGCGTAACGTTACTCTGTTACCCTCCTTTGTTAGATGATTATAAATTCTTTTTTTCTTCTTCTCTTTTAAAAAAAGCACAACGCAAGTTATTTCGCTAAATGCAACGTACAGCGTAACTCTGCCTTAAGCAGACAAACACTACTGTGGTTCCTTGAGGTCTTTTTGCATTTTATATATATATATTTATATATTTATATATTTACTATTAAAAAAAAAAAAAAAAAGCCTTCTGTGCCCCCTCCTTCCAAAAGGAGAAAGTGAGAAATGAGCCAAAATAGGGTTTCTGATGGGACCTGCCTAAGCCTGCTCTGCTCTACTCACTTCTGCAGCCTAAGTCCCCCATTTTCCATTCTGAACTGTATTTTGGTACGTTTTCTTCCCCCCCCCGTCTCCTCCCTTAGTAAGCAAAAAAAAGTGACAACTAGGTCTGAGAATTCAGAGGTGAAGGAACGGTTCCCTAAAGCGATGATAAAAATATCTATAGAAAAAACCTCAACCCCGAACTCTCTCAAATTTAGGATTAGCCAAGAGTGTTCCCCACCGTGACAGCTGGAATGCTGAGTACAGGAAACCCTCGAACACAAAAATCAGCAAAGTCGCCCTCTACATGAGCTGGAAACACTGTCCAAGTCGTCTGCGCTATAAAAATAAAAGGTTCAACCAGGCCACTCGTCGTGTTTCTGAGCGAAGGACTGCAAGCTCGCCAACGCTCAGAAATCAAACAGATCATAAATTAGGTCATTAAAAAAAAAAAAAAAAAAAATTTAAAAAAAACCACACAGCTCCCAAGTTGCAACACGGGTTTCAAATGAAAATCCGGGGTTTATTTCACAAGTTGCTAAAATCTAAGTACAATAGTCATTTTCATTATTACTGTATTATAAAATCTTGTAGTCGCAACGTCTCAAAGAAAGGTTATATGGCTTGCAAGAACCAACGCTGCTCTAACCCTCTCCCCAGGAGAGGGGGGAAGCAAGCAGCATCTGAGCAATGTCAAACCAGCTCATGCAGCAGTTTGCAGCGAAGCAGTGGAGGGTCGGGGAAACAGGACACGATGCCGGATACTCCACCTGAATGATCCCGGTCGGACTGTCGAGCAGCACGTTCAGTCTCTTGTTCTGAGGGAGCTTTAAGTAAAATGGTCTTTTTTGCAGGAGAGGCCGACGAGGTGACTATCGGACAGTCTGCGGCAGAACTAATAGCCCTTACGGAGGCAGGAACCCCAAACATGACAGCGGCAGAAATAAACCAAAGATTTGTTCTTTAAAGCGTGTCTAACCCCCCCCCTTCACAACTCCCAAAGAATTTAACCTTTAGGGCATAACACCACTAATGTGAATATTCCAGCTAACTGAGCTTTTCTCTTTGTTGGTTTTTCAGGGTTTTTTTTCTGCAAGAAGGGGAACATACAGATGGGGAGGAGGAGATTTGGAAAGACTGTAACAAGTGTTTGAACAACTATCTAAACCTAGCATGGTGCCTTAACTAGCCCAGTTCAACACTACTCAACTGAATATGCAGTTTTGACTACAAAGGAAGAAGCAATTCTTCTGGCATTTAACACATGTATACAACTTAAGTCGCTTCCTGGTGCATTTATCTAAAACTCTGCAGAAACACATATGCAATAAATATATCCTCTAACTTACGTGCAACACTCCAAGAACCACAGATTAAAAACGATGTCAAAACTGGTTTGAATCCCAACAGCCTAATATCCGTGTGGTGTTTTCTGTTCACTTACCAAGCCTTCACACCAATCCTGCCCCAACACGTAAGATGGTATTTGTGGGGTTTTATTCTACGTTAAATGAAAACAGACTGGGGTCGCGCATTGCTGAGGGAGCAACGGTTCTAAGACAGGATTGTGCAGACTCACTTTTTAGTTCCGAATCTTAAAATAAGTCTTCTCAATTATTTTAAGGCTTATTTTAAGTCTCCCCCATCCATTGTGCTGAAATGAGAATTTACAAGCTGCTGCACTGAACCGGCGGTATCCAAAAAGGTTTTGACATAGCTTTTAGAACAGGCAAGTTTAACACTTCTGCCCCTCTTTCCATTCCTTTTTTTTTTTTTTTCCAGCATCAGCTGAAGCTAAAGCTACCCCCAACACTGGAAGGAAATTGTGAAGTAGCCCAGCCTTCCCAAAAAGGCATTTGAATTTTAGTTTGAGAAGTTTTGCTTGTTCTTTTTAAACAAATGCACTCTTCCCAGGAGATTTAACAGTACTAGACATTTGCATCAACGATGAGATAATGCAGGCAATTTGTCAGAAGAGAGAAAAAAAACCCCAAAAAAACTCCACACAGGTAAGGAGCTGAAACTTTTTCTTAATATTTCAAGGTGCAAAAATAAAATGCACTCAATTTCTCTCTCCACATCTCCCAATCCAAAATATCTTGGAATGAAAAGAAAAATTAAAAACTCAAACCAATTAATCTCATTCCCATTTAGCTCTTAATATACATTTGTAAAACAAACAAAAAACAAAGTCAAATTGAAATTCTAGGGCTTTATACAGCAACAAATACCATTTTGCAAAACTAGGTTTTCTAGACTACTGAACAGTTTTCAAAGTATCTAAATACTGATATTCACACAACAGAAGAGGGGCTAAAATGAACGAGTTTTCTTTTTCACTATGCAATAGTTAGATCTGAAGGGGGACAACCCTATACAGTTATTGGTTTAAAGTTAGATCTAACAGCAACTGCTAAGAAAATAGAGTCAGCATAGACTGAATAGTAACCCCTCCCCCCTTTTCTTTTATATATAGATATATAGATATATATATATAATTTTGCAAATAATTCTTATCAGCACTACTTCTAGTACTGATATGCAACATAAGTAGTAAGGCATGTATTTCTGCCACTTGAATTCAACTTTAATTTGGGAGAAGCACAGGGAAGGAGGAGGGAAGATGACAAGAAGGAGAAAAAAAAAAAACACAAACCCAAACAAACCTGGACCTGATGGATTTGGGTTTAACCTGTGGAATCCCCAAAATATATTAAAACCACGTAGAAACCTGTCCTTAAAGCAGGGTTACCTAAAGCTCTATCAAAAATGAAATACTGAAGTGATGGACAGAGGAGCATGCTTGGTACGCCTGGAAGAACGGAGCTCTAGAGGGATCAAAGTAGGCAGTCCTGCCCCCAGCGTGCCCAACACGCGCTGGCACGGCCACCGGGCCACCGCAGCAGGGCCAGCAGTGGCCACTCCTCGGCGGGTATCGGCAGAGGAAGGAGCCTGCGACCTGACGGCAGCCCCTGGCTCCTCTGCGCCCTCCACTCGCCCTTTCTGATTGCGTGCAGCTTCTGGAATTCCTTTTTTTTTTTTTTTTTAATTTTTTTTTTCTTTTTTTTTTTTTTTTTTTTGAGTAAAATTGCTCAAAACAACAACAACAAAAAAAACCCTCCAAAAAGAAAATAATCAAAAACAGTTTCACTTTTAAGTCTCTGGGAACATATGAAAGGCCCAACTGCTCTTCGCTGAATTAGAAAGACTGAACAATGGTGTTTGTCTATTCAGTAAATTAGATTTTTAGACTACCAACAGTTCAAAGTCTATTCAAAACAGAATCCAACAAAAGTGAGACACTCCTGCACTGGTTCCCACCTACCAGACAAGTTTTGGTGGCAGCCAGTCCCTTAGAAAAAGAAAAAAAAAAACAAAACAAAACATACTCAACCGGAATTTGAGTTTGTACTTATTTATCATTAGCTCATCACCAGAAGATTTTGAAACATCATAACCTGTAGACTGCCTTCCTGGCTGGAGGAGGGGCAGGGAAGAAAAGCAAACATGAACTCGGCTCACTAAATGCATCTGCAAGATTGGGTTGAAATTCCTCTCTCCTTGAGCTGACATCCATGCTCGATGGCCAACGAACACCATGTTCCTGGTGAAGGGGTAGTTACTAAGAAAGAAACTGAAGGCAGAGAGTCGTTTAGTCCTCCTTTTGTGCTGGTGACAAAAAAATCCAAACTAAATACATAAAGCCAAAAAAGAAAGAGAATTCTTCCCCTTCCCTGACAGCCTTCATCATCAGTCAATCATCAGAATCTGAGAACCAAATGAGCTTAAGTCTTTCCCACCCACGTGGTGTCATTTTCTCATAGCAGGGACAGCAGCACTCGATGGGATGAGGAGTGGTCTTCTTGCATCCTATAAAGCCTGGGGCATATCCAGCTGGGATTAAAGCAGATTCCACTGTAATGTGGTATAAAAAGGATGGCAGAAACAGGAAAGTCTTCCTCTTGGGCATTCCTCTGCACTATTTCCACGTGGCGGACTGTGGGATGGACCGTGGGGGAATCATATCCAGGAGATATTCACGCTGGCGGTCTACTGCTGAAGACGACTTGTGCACAGCTAAACTAGGATTAACAAAAGGTAAAGCCCCACCTGACGAGATATAAAAGAGAAGAGAGAACAAGTGTCACCGTATGATACAAACACGAGGCACAAGAGTGGCAAAACCACATTTCATCCACGTGAAAACGGATCAGCTGAGCACGGGACACTGCTGGCCACGAAGCTCAGACACCTTCAGAAGCTTCCAAAAATCATCCGAACAAACAGGAGCAAGATTTTGTATCAGAGATGAAGATCTGAGCAGGCTAGAGCTCTCTGCAATGAAATTATGTTTTAAATGATAAATTACGCTGTCAGGAATTAAAAAAAAAAAATCAGAAGAAATCCATTCAACACTGGGCAAGAAAGCAGATGACAAAAGAGCTAGTTGCTACAGTGTTTCCTTCCTGGAGATCCTAATTATCATTTAAGAAAACAAATTACTCAAGTCAGATTCTTTTATATATATATATAAAAAAGATTAGATTAGAATTTATAATTTCCATTTGTTCAAAGCAACAGCTTTAGTTATTTCAAACCCTGAGGAACGCTGGGAGCGTGCGCTGTAGCCTCACCGAGAGCAAACCCATCTATTTACCGTGTGTTGCTTTCAGCAAAGAGAAAGCACCAGTCAAAATTAACCCCCCAGAAACAAACGACAAACTCTGTGCATACGGACTCAGCGACGAAGAGTCTGACGTTCCATCTATTTGGTCTGCTTATAAATGTGCAAAGCGGTAGTTTTTATTTGGCAGCACCACCTGATTGCCCCTTTGGACGAGCATCAATCACACCAAAAGTGCCAACGACAAGACTAAGAGCAAAGCCTCGGTATCACCGGGCTTTCATGCAGGAAGTGTCAAAGAGAAAGCATCCTTACCCAAAGAACTATGATTGTTGGACAGAGTGCAGCTACTAAGTACAAATAAAAGAAACTTTAGAGAAAAATCTACCTGTATTGATGGGAGTCTTCTTCCAGGCGGCAGCGCTGCCCTTGCTGACAGGTCTCTCAGCATGCTTACCTGGCCTACTCCCAAGTGCTGCTGCAGACGATGCATTCTGCAACTTGGGTGACTGGCTAAATGCATGCAACACTCCTCGCGGAGCTCCAGGAGGACCTCGAGACATCTGGCTAGAAGTCTGGCAAGAGAGCAAACGGGAAGACAGGCCTATATAGCAGTTTTCTGTCTCTCAAGTACAAGAGCCCTGATGGATCTTTACTGCCCCTCTGGCCTTTCTCAGCTTCTTCTGCCAAGTCTGGAATGTGTTACTGTAGTTTTAGGGCTGAAAACTTTCCAGGCCATCTCTACAACAAAGTAGGAATCAGCTTTCTACTTCTGAGAGCACCTTAAGGATGAGGAATCATAATCAACTGCAAAGCAGCAAAAAATGTGCAGCATAAGCATCTCCCTACGCAGGCAATGCTACTTCCCTGTCCTAAATAACCAGTACCTTGAGTATCTCAACTCCAAGCAGCACTTAAGCAGCTTCTCTCTTCCTCCAAGTGAACGGTGGTTTTACAAGGTGCGAGACCCAGCTGCCACCATGAATGGCTGCTGCCGTCACCTTAAAACTTCACAAGCAACATTACGTACTCCTGGCTCAAGCCAATTTATTCTATTTTTCTATTTTAGGTCAATTTACTCTTGTGTCTTTGGTGCTGGAGCACTTGGTGCATCCTAGAAAAATTCAGGAACAGACTTTGCAGGATACGAATTCAACACCTTGGATAATTCCAGTGACTCTACACAAAAACCACCACTCTTCCATTCTTCAGGTACCGAGAGAACATAATTCAAGTCTCAGGTCCCCCCACGACAAAACCCACTTTCCCCAGCCTGGTTTTAAGCTCACACTCCCCACACACACACCGGGGAGCTGCAACAAAGCAAGCTCACGCAGCAGTTCCGTGCCTGCGCAGCGAACACCCGTGCTTGGAGCCGCGGGACCCCGGCCCCGTCAGCACCAAGACCTGGCTCCTGGCAGCCGGGGCCTCACCTGCTTGAGCGAGTGGTGCTGCACGATGGGGTCTGCCTTGGTCTGGACAGGAGACGCCGTCTGCTGCAGTATCCTCTGCTCGATCTCCTGCTCCTGCTGCAGTGCTTTGACGAAGGCAGCCTTCAGCCGGTTAGTGTGCTCAGCTTTCAAGGCCTTTTTCTGATTCGATGTCATGCAGGTTTCACACATAATGGTTCCGTTCTTCTCCTCCCTCCAACGGCAGGTGAAGTCAGTCTTACACTGAGCACACATATAGGGCTCGCGAGATGATACAGCAACCGAAACTTTACCTGGAGAACACAACCAGCTTAGCTCAGCTCCAGCTGCAGCTTCTAGGAAGGAGTAATACTCAAAAACCCTCAAGAATATTCCAGCATAAAAAAACCCCAACACACAAAGCAAACCCTCCACCTGTAACTCTCTCCAGTCTGAAGCCTTTTGCATTACTAAATCTACTTCTGCGAGTGAGTGCGCAGGTATCCTGCAGATCCTTCTTTAGATACTGGTTTGAGAATTTAGGGGTGATGGACAAACACGTGGCTGACAGGAAGCAAACAGATCTGGGGAGTACCTAGAGAAATCTTTACAATCAGTGTCTAGGCTGTTAGAAATGATAACTTTTTTTAAAAATTTTTTTTTAGACATTTTTTACAATTTTAAATGAAACAGTTTGAAAATTATTAAAAGAAGTAAAGCCTAGATTTGACAGAGTATAGCAATTTAATCATGTGATGCCCGAAACCTATCGCTGACTGCTAGTGAGGTGAAGCCCAGATGGGAAGGATTCTCTCCTCGCCTTTGAGGAACATTTGTAACGCCATCTCACCTTGAGTTTCCAGCAAATTCTGCACAACTTCTTCCAACCCGACTAAGTAAATAAATTCGTTATTAGCTGCACTTGGCAGGAAGTTCATCTCTGGCGCGGGCGGCTTGGGAGGAGGGATCTCCAAGAGCGTCTTCTCCAGCTGCTTCCGCAAGGCGAGCTTGGCGGCAGCTTGCCGGCTGGCCGGCGAGTCGTTGGAGTTGACGATGGAAGCGGCGCTGGTCGTCGTGGCGTTAGCCTGAGCCGACGTCACGGTTGTACCTTTGATTGAAGTTGGTGAAGCCTGGGAGGAAACAGGACCCAGCTCAGCGACAAACGCTGCTGAGACACGCGCTGCTCTCCGCCGAGGGACGGGAGGGAGGGAAGCAGCGCGGGCCAAGCCCCTGCCTCTGAACCTTAATTGTTGTGACCGAACAGATCACAATACGTACGGTTACTGTGACATCGTACCTCCTGTTACAAATACGACCTGTCATCTAACACACTCGTTCTTTTTCTGAAGAACTGCACTTTTCTTTACTGATGGTTTTTATAAGGCAGTTTTAGAAATTCTAAAGAAAAAACCCAAAAAGGCCTCCTCTTCCTTATGATTTTGTCAAAGCACTGACTTTAAATAGTTTCCTTTATCTACAGCACTTGTAAGGCAGTATCAGTGTTAGACTGCTGTCAGCTGCTGCTTCGGCGTCTCTCGGCGTTTCAAACAGGAGCACTGTTTCCTAGAACACTCATTTACGCTTCTTAAGGAAGAGAGGGGAAAAAAAAAAGATATCCTAATGGGCAGCTTCCTATTGAAATACCAAATGTGAAATGAGGCACAACGTTCAGTTCACTGAAATATAGATTTCTTTCACAGAACTGTCTAGGTTGGAAAAGACCCTGAAGATCATCTAGTCCAATATTCTGTAATGTTTTTCTTCATTCCTACATACAGGGGGTGAACGTGAACAGAGAAGAGACCACACGGGAAGAACAAGGAGCAGTAACAGGCAACACCACGTTGGTTAGATGACAGCAGGCCACGCCAATTAGATACAGGAACCGGGCAATCGGTAATTAAAACCATTTATCCGTTCCTGCGAGGTGAATGTTATGTTTGGCACATTATTTTACGGAACTCACCTGCGGGATGTTGACGAGCAGGCTGGTGTTGGGGACGTTGGCGACGCGGATCAGACCCTGCTGGATAATTCGCTGCCCCTGAATCTGCACGCTGGGGACCGACGCCCGCGGCGCCAGCAGCAGCGGAGGCGGCCCCGTGCTGGAGTGCTGTCGGATGTTGTGGATTTGCTGGGAAGACACAGAAATGGGCTGATGCAATGGTGCCATGAGCGATGGGGAGGATTAAGAGAGCGGGAGGTAAGTGGTGGGAGTCAAATGGGATGACACGAGACAGTGGAGATGAGGCAAGGCAGGAACGCAAAGAAAGCGTGATAATTAACACCCGTGTCAAAATGTGATGTTTTTCCCTTTCCCTCTGTCAAAATGAAACAAGTAGAACGCAACGTGAAGAGAGATGCTCCCATGTGAGGCCATCACGTTACGGCCAAAACAGCTGTGCCAAAAACCTAAGTGTCCAAGTCAAATTTCTTTCTAAATGTATAGTTGTCATTTTAAAGGCGTTAGGAAAGCTGCTTCTCAGAACGAGTTTTTCTCCATAATCAGAAGAGAAAGAAAATGAAATACCAAATCTCTACCTTGCTCCTTAATGCTGGCTGTGCAACAGATAAAAGCAGACCTTGCACTGCAAAATAAATCCTCATTTAACAAGGAAATATTTTTTTCCTGGTATCCCATGGAAATCATCATTTTAGAAGACCATATCGAATTGAACACTGCTCTCCTACTCCTTTAGTGACATCACTGTTCTCTGTTATAGGTGATAAAGACCCTGCAAAGCAGCACTTTCACACTTCCAGTCAACTATCTCATTTCAGCAGCTCTTATTCAATCACAAGACAGACACAATGAGGAAAAAAACCCGAGTTTCAGCATCTGAAAAGGTGAAATTGATATGACAGAAAGAATAATGAGGGGAAAAAAAATGGAAGAACGAGGGATTGTGTTTCATTTCCTCTGCTGCCGCTCTCCTAAAAAGCGGGTGAAGTTGGAGGCCTGTAAATTAACTTTCATAATAAAGGCAAACAAACCGCTTTGGTGCAGGTAAGGGAGGCAGCATCCTGCATCGCCCCAGGATTTGCTCACGCCTCACTGCAAGCGTTATGGGACAGCACAACACGCAAAACTGGCACGGTGCAGGATCTTTCAGCAGCAATACACCGAGACATATTAAGAAATTCCAGCAGGAACTTCACAGGTTCCCTCCAGACAAGCAGGAAGATGACTAAGGAAACCGTTAAGGTAAGGAAAAACAGAGGATTTACCCCAAGGTAAATACTTACCTGTGCTCCTCTGACAAGAGGAGGCATTACTATCTGCGTGTTTTGCTGAGTTCCTAATTTTGAAGAAGTCTGCTGCCCTCCACGGACCAAGGGAGGAGGAATAACAGTGCCCGGTATACGTGTAGAAGAGGTCTGCAAAACAGAAAATAGTTTACTCGCATTGTGTTATTGCGGTGTATTTACAGGCATGCTCTCTGCTGCGGCTCGGTGTGCCACTAAAGCAGCACCTGAGATCTTAGGCAGCAATACAGACACACGTAAGGACGCGATGCCGGTCTGGCTACACGCTCAGGGATTGTTCTTTCTCATCCTGCACAGAATTCAAAAGGTAAAGAGCAGCCCTGAAGAACGTTTTCATCTGCCCTCCCACCGCGAAAATACAATCGCTCAAGAACTGCTGCACTGAGACACAGCGAGAGGCACGCCATAACCCCAGCACGAGAGCAGGGGGACACGAGAGCAGCTCTCCTCTCTGGCTGGTGTGACGGATGCAGTGTCTGTCCTGAGCCAGTGGAGATACTGTAGGACTAGAGATGGCAGGGCCGGCTTTGGGGCAGTTAGTGTCCAAAAAAAAAAAAAAAAAGCAATTAAAAAAAAGTGTATTTTGAGGGCGGGAGTAAGAGAATGGGGAAATACAAACTGCTGTCTTCAAGGAGAAGCACGGGGCAGACAGAAGGTGGGGATGCAGGAACTGGGGAGGTGAACGGACCAGGCATGTGCATGCACGTGGGAAGGAAAAAAAAAAAAAAAGAGACAGGAAAAGGGGAAAGCTTGAGAAAAAATAAAAAAGAAAAGGAATCAGGCTAAAGAAGTTTGAAAAATTGTTGCCCATGCTTTTTGGGCTGCAGCCTGCATCACATCCTCAAAGTTTCTCGTGACACTCTAAAAGGTGATACCCTTTCAGGCATCACTTTGACCAACGCCAGGCAATCGCGCCTGAGCAGCACCCGCTGCTCAAGAGCAACAAATCTCTCCATCCTGTTTGTGTGGCTTTACACATCTTGCCACTTCCCTCACTCAAGCCCCAAACTGACCCTCATCTGCGAATGAGGGCTTCTAGAAACGCCGAAGCTCCCACTTTCATGAGTTACCACGTGCACACACGTACGTATTTAGGCAGGTGGGAAGTTTTCTCCCCTTCTGGCACGCCTTGCAACTGAAGACCAAACGTTAACTCAGCTCCTACACACAGGAATTAGTAGTTTTGACAGTCAAGCAAAAGCAGATGGAGGTTAATTTGCCCAAACACCACAAATTAGTCAGAATAACTTCAATTCTGGATTCTTAGCTCCCAGCTCTCTGCTCTGTCCAACCGAAGTTTCACTGTCTGATCGCTGAAGGTTTAACTCGTGGTCCAGTTCCTCTGAAAGTGCTGTCTTCAGTGAAGGCAACTTGCCTCAAGGGAGAGATTACTCCAACTGACAGATTGCTTTAGGTTTTGCGAACGTTTCCTAAACGGATAGCAAATTTACCCCTTCCATGGAGTATAGCATTCCAGGGGATTTTGAAAGGAAGAGTTGCCATTTTCTAAGTGAAAGCATTTTATGCTGAAGCAGTTTTGAAATTTGTTTCGAATTAACCCAAGGTAAATAACCAGGAATGTTTTAAATCCAAAAGCAAAACAAGATACGAGGCTCAAGAGGAAGATTAGGTTGACAGATGTCAACTGCCTCTGCCTTTTCTTTTTCTTCTTCCCCAAGGCTTTCCAACATTTCATTTAATTTAGTCTGAACCAAGATCTTTCCTACCATCATGTGCCATTCAGCCACCAAGCCAACAGAGAAAATCATATGATTCACTCAGCTCTTAATCATACTGAGGGCACAATTAAGTCTCTTGAGGGTACGGCAACAGGCTGCCACAACATTTCTATGACGTAACTCCATGGCATCCTCTTTGGCCAAAGGTCGTTAGTACTAGCATGGATGTGTTTATCAGCAGAGTGGATCAGGATGATCAGCCACTGAAAAATAAGCTTATGAGAGTTATCTCCGTGTGACATCCTACTTTTATCTCCCACCCCAATCGTTCTTAAAAAGCTTATAGCGGGGTTTTGGGAGTTAAAAAAAAAAAAAAAAAAAAAAATTCCACCTGGCTCCAAGCAATTAATGTGATGGGACTGTCTTTTCTGTACTGTGCACCTTCTTCTCTGGTCCATGCCCTAAACCTGGCAGCCTGGCCCACCCCACTGACCTGGAGGGACGGCTTGCCAGCAGGAACGCTCTGCGGTCCCCGCACCAAGGGCGGAGGGGTGGCCACAGCACTCCCAGAGGAACCAGCAGGCTGGAAGAGGAAAAACCAGAAAGAAAGCAGACGAGTGTAAGGGTGTAAGCAGAATTACAGAAGCTAAGGGAATAAAAGCGTTTACCTCCTTACGCCTCAGTAAGAGAATCTTCAAAGACTGGTTTTCCCCCCTCCCCCATCCCTTTCTTCCTCCAAGCATCTCAACATGCGTATTTAAATGAAGACATTATTAGGTAAGTATAGATAAGATTACACCAGGAAAATAAGAGTCTATACACCAAAAGCAGAGCAATCTGGAAATCTATTTTAGCAGTCTCAGCTTAGAGCCCACTTCAGTCTTAGCCTCCATTACTACTAGTCTCAACTAACTAGGTTCAAGCATAGTGCAAAGTGAAAAAAGTTTAGGAAAAAGACATCAGATATTAAGAAGTTTAGGATATGCCATTTCACCCTCGTTAGTTCAAACATCCAGAGCTCATGGCTCAGCAGCGAGTTGAGTGATGCAGGTACTGGCATTAGTTTTAATCCCATCTACTGAAGCACTCAGAAGTCCAGGAGAAAGACGCCAATAAAACCACCCAAACCAGCCAAGAGAGCTGTATGAACATCCACCTGCACCGGGAAGTGCACTTAGATCTACACATCGCCCCCATCACAAAAATCCATCAAGTCAGCATCACACGCTGTAAAATAAAATTGTTTAGTTGCCATTGTTACAGATACTTGAAATTTCACCTGTGCCTTGACAGCAGCGCGTGGGGTGTTCGCACACCCCCTCGCCTCCCAGCCTCCTCTGCGCTTCTCCTGCCACCCTCCACCTCTACCCTTCAGTGCCAGCGCGAACGGCACACGTAGTGAGCAGAATGGGTGACCCCTCTGACAAAAAAGTAGTGTTTTTTTTCTTTTTTTGCTGGGTTAGTTGCTGATGAAAACAACTCTCCTCGCAGCACTCTGGATATTGCGCGTGGCTGTGGGAGACGAGGGGTGGGGAGAAAAGAGGAGGAAGGGAAGGGAGGTCAGGGTGGGAGGGCTGAGCCGGTCCTTCCAGGGGCCACCTGGGTTTTTTGGGTGATGAAAGTGTGCAGCTGAGCACAGACTTACTTCACCTGGTCAGACCTGGAATCCAGACCTGGGCTTCTGCGACGCAGCACAAACTGCAGCCCTCGGCCGCCAGCTCCCAGAGCCTGGGGTTCAAAGGCTTTAACTCTACCTGTCAGCACATCTGTTACGTGCAAGAATCTCTTCCAAATGTATTTCAGCAATCTCTACGCAGCATTAAGGACCGGACGAAGCGTTTAATAATTGGAAGTATGTTACAGTCATAAATGCATCTGAGTTAACAAAAAGGTCTTCGGCTTTTGAATACGGTTGATAGGATGAAGTGTCTTGTTGTTTGGTCTTGGCAAGACAAAAAACGGAATTCCACAGAAAGGAATAGTTAATGGGATAAACCACTATAAACTTCATAAAGATTTTATGAAAAGTGAGATACGCTTTATTTGAAAGCTATCTCATGTTCCATAGCTTATGGCAACTGCCAGAGTTATTTCAGTATTTTTCCCCTTCATTTCAAAAGATGAGATGGTAAGTATCTGTAGAATAAATACCTTCTGAGTAGTGGTCTCCTTCTGGATTTGACTTTGCCGTAACTTTTTCAATAAAACAAGTTTTGCTTCTTCTAACCGTAACTCTTCTTTAAGTTGTTTAATCATTCTCTCACGCTCCTCTGGACTGCTTTTCTGCAGGGCCAGGTATGGCAGTAGAGGATGGGAAAACAGGGAGGGGGGAGAGGGAGAAGACAGATACCACACAAGTTACAACAAGAACTTACAACAGTATAATTGTCACATACATCATAATATCACCGACATGCCTGCAATATACGGACATGAGGTGAGTATGGAGAAAGAACTCAAAGGCAAAAAAAGTTCTGAGATATCTTCAACTAGCAAAACAAGTAAAGCCAGAGTCAGACAACAAATCTCTGTTATGCCATGCTGGGTAAGGGACATTGCACCCACTAAAAAGCCAATTCTGAAAGAGGTGTGCTTTCGAATTATATAAAAATCAAGGTGTTAAGAGCCTGAAAAAATTGAAAGGACATCAGCCTTTAACAGCCTCAAGATTCCCTCCTTGCAAATCCATCTCTATAAAACCACGTATCCACCTGCCCCTGTGATCACAAGTGCCTCTGTAGGAACAAGTGGTGTGTTTTCTTCTTTCTAGATGGCACAGCTTAAAGTGTGTCAAGACAAGAAGACTCACCATGAGTGCCTCTGTGTTGGTCTCTTTTAATGCTATTTTTGTTAAACCATTCATTCTAGGGCTAGAAGGTTCATTGTCGGATAACACTATAACATCCGGTGAGGGGACTCTCTTTTCTCTCTTTATTTCACTGCAAATTGAAAGAAAAATACAGAGAGCAAGTTAATAAAAACAAGCAAACAACTACTTTACGCTGCAAAGTAACGTTATTTACAACCTTCTGCTAGATTAATCTCAAATCTCTCAAATTCTGAATAAACCCGACACGGACAATCAGTTTCTGCTCTCCTTGGGGGTATTACGCTTCCCAGCCCAAAAGCGGGCCAGGAGGTGAGATGCAGCCACACCACGCAGCCGTGGTGACGTCCGCCAAATCAGCAGCTTTTCCACCAGCCCCTGCACTCCCCTCCGAACACACAGAGGCTTCCCAGGGCTCTGCTTGCGCCGGGGGAAGACCACATCCCACCCGAAGCCAGGGACAAACAGGTCACTTGCTGCTTCTCTCTAATGTGCTGAAAGGCAAAACCATCCCCCCCCCCCCCCAGCTTTTCTTTTTCCTTTTCTGAGGCAAATATTTGTAAGTTGTGACTTTCCCCCACCCAAGTTACTGAGTCTGAAGGAAACCCAACACCAACAATTCACACCTATTCACTTACCTGAGTTTAAGAACTTTATGGCATTATTTTCTTTCTACAGCAACGCTACTAAATTCTTTTCTGCTATTAACAGTGGAAACCTCTAACAGTCTCACCACAGACACATCCACGCAACTTCATCAAAACCCACTGAAACACATCCAGACTTATATTCATTTTAACTCTTTATTTGGCCTTAACGTGATGGCTGCACCTTCCACCTGAATTCCTGACAATAAATCACCTCTCGGCTCTATCACCTACAATTATCATACAAGAACAGAATCTTAAACTACGTGAACCAAAAGGGGCAGAGATGACGTGATGTGACAACAGATGCCAGCGCCTCTCCTCTGCTGCACAAGCTGGTCACTGCCAGATCACCTTCGGTACCAGATTTGGGATTTCAAACTCTGAAGTACCTCAGCGCAAGGTTTGTGGCATGTGATTGCTGAGAGGTTTAGCAGGAGCCTCACAGGAGCGGGACAGCAAAGTCCTCCCCCTGCCCCGGCAACAACCACAGGGCTTGAGAAAGGGCCAACAGCAAGAATTTTAGGAGAACGTAACACAAGTAATTGTTTTGTTTTTCTTGTAACTCAGAAGCAGGAACAGTAACGTTTACAGTGAGAACCTTCTACATTTATGCATTAGACAAAACGCATAAAGAATTTGTACGAAGCAAATATTTAAGTGTGGTTTGTATTATTCACAAGTAAGCGACGTGGCATACGAGCTTTGGATTTTTAAATATCAGGCAATTACTTCTTAGGCTAAACAACAATTTCTAGACTTAACTGATATGTCACATTTATTAGGAATTCAATGATTAGCAGAAATTAATCCTTATTATCTTAATTAGTGATGCAAAGGATATTCACACTGAGTAACAGCACCAAAAAGCCATCTGCCCTGATAATCTCTGCGGAACACACACCTTCAGTGAGGCTCGGGGCAGGTCGAACGGTATTTTGGATACTGCAGAACCAGCCTCAAATACTTCAAAACCCAGCTTTTAAAACACAATTTCCATGTTAGTGGAAAAAAATAATGAAAAAAGTAGAGTGTCCTCTAGAGGGCACAGCAAACCAGTAAACTGGAATCATTTAATTTTGAAACAACCTCAGAGTTTAACAGTGGCACAGGTGAAGTATTTTCCAGCTTTGTCCTGTGTCTGAAAGCACCAAACTGGCTCAGGTTGCTCTGAGCGGGGAAGAACCGGGTCGGGCCGAGCTCTCACCGGCCGGGCGCACCGGGAACACGCCGACGTGCTGAGCCCGTCCCTGCGGAGCCCTTTCCAGGTGACAGCAGGAGCAGCTCCGCGGGAAGGACTGATGCTCAACTGGAGCCAGGCGCCGGCCGCTCCTCCTCAAACCCTCAGGTTCAGTCCCTCAGGAAGAGCAGGGACAGTTACCTAAAAAGCTGAGAATCACACAAACGTGGGGATTTGAGCAGCCGGCAGAACCAGCCCACTCCTGAAACACAAGGGCTCTTCTCGCCAGCTCCACCCTTGAACCAGACCACGCGGCTGCTGCGAAAAGCTACGGGGTCAACACGTTCCATCCACAAACACGAGGAGACGTGAAGGATTTTCTCTGGCTGCAGATGATGGACTCCACCATGGGCGACGCTTCGCCCCCTCGCCAAGCCGTGGCGAGAGCAGCCCGGCTGCCGTCGGGCCGTCCTCGGCAGGGAGGTTGGCGGAACCCGGGAGCTGCCAACGGGGCCATGGCGGAGCCGCCGTCGCCGTGCTCCTGCCAGTTTTCCTCCGGCCGAGGCGGCAGCGTCTGAACCCGCTTCAGATGGCGGCACCGGGGCTCTCCCCGCCCGCACCGAGCGGGGCCACCGCTGGGTCATGTGACACGCCAGGCACGTGACCTGCCACGGTGAAAACCATGGCAACGGCCGGTCCCAGCCGGTGCTGCCCGGCCTTCATTTTGTGAGGTGAGGTCGGGCTCAGGTGCCGGCAGAGAAAATGGAGCGGCCATGCCCGGGGGTCCCCACTGCTCCCCGGGGTCCCCCACCGCAGACACCTGCACCAAGGGTCCCCTTGGTGTTTTTCAAGAAATGAAGTGAGAAATGGGGAGGGAAAAAAAAAAAAAAAAGCAAGCCCCGAGAGAGTCACTGGACTGCCTTGTGGAGTCCTCCTAGTTTTATTTTCAGGCTGGATGAGGAAGGCCAGGCTGACAGACGACGCCTGCCAGCCCCCGGATAGCACAAGGAGGAAAATGTTAATCCTGAACTAATTCAACGACATGTGCTGATAACAGAACGACAGGACATCTGCAGCAATGTGCGATCAACAGAAGTTTGCGTTCATCAGCCATCTGAATACTCTTATCTTTGAAAAAAACACAACTAAATTTAGGAGGAGGGGGAGCACAGCTCGCAGCCCGCCGGCCAAGCCTGGGCTCGCTCGGCTGGGGAGCCGGGCAGGACGGAGGGAGAGCGGCTGTTCACGCTCTCGCCGCACGACCGACTGGTTCCAAAGGCTTCTCGCCAGCCCACGGCCACGGCCCCAGGAGCTGGGGTGGACGTTGGTCTGCCCGGCCACGGCCGAGCCGTGACACCACACCGGGACCTTCCCGAGACGGACCTAGAGCACCTTCGCCAAGGGGATCCCCTCTGCTGCGGGGGGTACCCCCGGTTACCTCCTTGCACCGGGAAGAGAGCAACAGCAAAACAAAATGTCTATGCAAGATACCACTGCTTTGCACCAAAAAAAAAAAAAAAACACCCAACCAAAAAAACAAAGGCTGCCTAAGCTGTTTTGTAGGACCACGACATGAGACACGATATGAGATCTGGAACTAGGAAATAAAACCTCGCCCACAACAGCTCTGTGACAAACCCCATCCTGCACCCAGGCTGTGAAGCAGGAGACACAACCAGGACCGCCCGTCACTGGCCTGACCGTACGATTTCTCCATTTTGCAAGATACATTACGATATTCCTGACAGCTATTTTATAAGACGCTGATCTAATAAAAGCCGCATTAGAAACCGCTACATTCAGAGTTCTCAAATCATATATTTCCACAAAAGCATGTCGTACCCGTTTAGGACCATCTCCCTACACCAACTTTGAGTCTACATGCGACCTCACGGAGGAAAAGCCCTTCTTGAAGCAGGGAGTATCTATTTTTTAAGGCAACACATACTGACCACAGCAACCAAATCGACTCATACTTGGTATCACAGGATTTATCTCCTCAGCAGCACAACCAACTGCACAGTGAACGAGGTGGCACAAGACTGAACTCCAGAAATGTAGACCAGAACTGTGCAAAACAATCTTCCTTCAAAAAGGAGTTTGCTTTACTCTTTTGTTAGCCTGTGTGTAAAGCAAAAAATTCAAAGCAGATGTTTCAAAATAAGACAGACAATGGAAATATCACCACTTTCAGAAAAATACTGCCACCAGCAGTTAATAATTTGGGATAACTGCCCTGATACTATGACCTTTATCCTCTGAAGCCATCAGGCATATCCTTTAGCTAAATAAAGACATAGTTCTATTATTCTCCCTTCAGCTTTCATAAGTGTTGCTGTCTCAATCATTTGGACTCTGTGCTAGAAGATGAAAGCAGGGTTGCTGCCCGGTTACGTACACCCATTTAAGCATTCACAGCAATAAAATACAATTTAAAAGAGACCTTGCAGAAAGTTTGTGTAAGGAATGAAACGCAGACCTCCTAAGTCACTAAGTGCGCTAAGAAAAAGGCCATGCTTCCTCCAATATTCTCTTTAAAAACCTCAGAGCAGAAGGACAGACACATCACGCTATTCGAGAGTTTTCCTGAGTGTCTTGGAGCATCCTGTGGCAATTCAGAGCACAACAACTATTCCAGAAAAAAACAAACCAAACGAAAAAGCCACTTTCCCATGGGGACACTGTGTATTTATTTGCTGATCTGAAAGAAAGAAGAGGGTCAAGGTGGCCAAATCCAGCCTTGGAGGTCTGCTTCCATTTAGCTAGACCAGGGGAGGATTAATTAAATTTTTGTCTTGAAGATGATACATCCAAGGTCTAAGGTATCTCGAGTTGGACTCGACTTTTCCAACAGATTCACCTTCCTGCCAGACAGAAATTTCAATGAAGAATGACCAAGGAAGACAAAGTTTAACCCTAACACTAGTGAGAGAAAAAGAGACACCCAGGAACTACTGGTTTTGGTAGAGGGTTTAATTTCAGAGGACTGGCGCTGCAGCTTACAGAGAGCGTCACAACGTTAACAGAAGAGCTCCTGTATCTCAACAAGCACTCTTTGCATTCCTTCATACTGATCCAGAAGCATTACACAAAAAAATAAGCTTCCTTTTACAGACCAGATCTTACCCATGCTCTAAAATGCTCTTTTGATCACTCTTGGGGGGAAAAAAAAAAAAAAAAAATCAATGCGATGCTCACTTGGTTAAAGTTACAGTAGTGCTGACCTGAAACCCGAAATCCCCCACTGCAGAGCAGACCCAGACAGCCCCATCCTGCGGTATCCCAACATTTTCTGCTCATTTGCAGGTAACTGAAGGAAGAAGCATCACAACTGTTATTCAAACTAAAGCTTAATCTGCATTAGCAAATATGCAACAGTTTTGCCTCAGTCCATTCAACAATCTCTTGTATACTCTCATCCAAAAATATTTGGCAAGGAAGGAAGACAAACAAGGAAAGAAAAAGCAATACAGTGGGGAATTTTTTTTTTTCCTGGAGATGTTTTATCTACACGAATCAAAGCCGTTGCAATGGATCTAGTGACTGTGGTGTGAAACCGAAGCAAAACAAACTCCATCCCTTCCTCTGAGCATACAGGAAGAAAACTTTAATCAAACTATGTCTGCATTTAAAATGAAACATTAAAATTCCCCAAGAAACTCTGGCATCAATTTTGTCACAATATCCTTCAGTACAGGAGGCACAGACACAACGTACATAAGCTGAAAAGGGGATCTGAAGTACGGGGCTGGGCCATATTTCCAGGCTTACTAATGGGAAGAGAGGAGCCTCTTGCTCTTCGCTGGCGCTGCCGTGAACACTGTTCCCAGTAAATTCCAGTAAAGCGGAGAGTCTGGTCAGCCAACACAGGCTGCATCCCAATGTGCTTAAGAACACGTTAGAATTTCAGAGTCAAATCTATTCACTTCCTAAGTTTTAAATGTGATTTGGCCACATGAAAAAAAACAAAACAAAAAACCCCAAACCAACCTAAAATCCTTCAAAGCACCAAAATTTAGCATCCAAACCCTAACAGGGAAATTCAGAGCGCAGCTATTAGGCCAACTTTCATACAATTTCAAAACAATTTCTATTAGATATTTTAAATCATCCCATGTAACAAAAGAACATGATTATTCTGAGGTTCCTGAGCAGCGCGACGTCTGTCAAGCACACAAATCATAACCAGCAAGACCTAAAACTGAAGGACCTAAGGCGTTCGGATAGATTATTTTTCCGAGAGCATCAGCTCTAGGGATGCCTACACACTCCTCACTCTCACCCTTCCTGACAGTTTTCATTTAAGCAAACAAGCAATGGCTTAAGTCAGGGCCAGCTCCATGTAATTTCAAGAAGCAGGATCCTAACGCTGTGGGTGTATTTGACACTTGTGGGTACCACACATCGGGGGACAATAGATGGGTGCATTTGGTGGAAAATAAACCAAACGTATCAAATGCAGACTTTTTGGCTTCTCCAGACTTGTATTTCAATTGGAAGGAAAATCCAGACTCTGTAGCTTAATGTGAGAAGATGACACAATACATGTAGTGGTTCGGAATGGGGGTTTTTTTGTTTGCTGGGCTTTTTAAAAAGTAAGACCCCGAATGATACGAAATCTGTAGGAATAATTCCCGTTTATCAGCTCGCCTTAAACTGGTTTTGATCAAACCACAATTAATACAGATGAAATAGTTAATACACTAATTTACCACTCTTGACAATACAGGAAAAATTGCAAGATGTTCAACTGCCTAAAAAGTTTTCCAGTTTGCTTTACAGAGCTTGCTCATTCCCAGACTGCTATCAAGCCAAAGCGAGAACCGGGGAGAGACAGAAGCCAACTCTTTGTGTTTTATTACCAATATCACCTTCACCACTGCCATCGTGCTCGTGTGCTGCGACAAAACCATTTCTCGCTCTCTCTCACTTCTCTTGCAGCACTGAGAAGCCTCGCTTTTTAGAATTCTGAAGTGAAACAGACTTTGAGGTTATCTATTTGGAGAGTTACTATAATTTTGAGGATTTAAGATAGCACAGCGCAACAACCAAGCACAACACAGCTGCTCACGGGGTCAAGTAGTGTTCTTGCCTGTAAACACCCCACACCTCTATTTATGAGCAAGGTTTTCCTACAGTCGGGCTAACAGTACACAGGAGAGAGGAGAATTTGTCCTCGTAGACCTGTCTGAGCACAGCAGCTCCCATCCAGCTAGCCAGCTGTGTCCAGAAACATCACTTGTGGTCTCTGCCAAACCTTCCTGTGAGCACACCAGAAATCGTGAGCTTAACCAGGACTGTGTATGCAGCTAGTTCATTTTGTATAGCTCAGGAAATAGAACTAGGGAAAAAAAACCCCTTGCCAAACGGTCAGAACGTATACCCCAGATGAAGGGAGCTGCGTCTGGAGCGCAATCAATGCAGCGGGCAGCAGGAGCCAAGAACGGCTCCAGGAGAAAGCCCCAGCCTCAGCGGGAAGCAACCGATGCTCAGCGCAGGGCACACGTGGTAGGAAACTCATGTATTTAAGGGCAAGGAAAGAAGAGGAGAGATGAAGAGCAGAGGAAAGGGAAAGCAGAGCTTGAAAGCACCGTAAGACACCAGGATTCAACCAGGTTTGACAAACGTTCTTTCCCTCCAGCACCCCTATTGATGTAAATCAGTGTACTCACAAGCAAAGCCATTTACGTGACACTATTTTACCGTCCCACTGCAAACGAGACGTGTCCTTATCGAGGGGAGCAGACTCTCCTTCCTCCCATTCCTTCTCCGCAGTAGGTCTGGGATAATTACACAGCAGCGCAGCGAGCTCCCAGTGCTGCAGAAACGCCAGGCAGAGGAGCAAGATTTTGGTTTGGCCTTGTGTGACCTCTCATCAAAGACTTCTACCACTACAGACTTTCTTCTGTTTCTTCTGGCATCAGTAAATGTGCTCAAACCAGATACTATTTTTAAATTTAACTTTAAGGTTTAGAAAAAAAAAATATTAAAAGAAAAATATTTAAGTTTAACGCAGAGATATTGCCAGGTTTGTCGTTCAGATCTTGAAAATCAACTGATTTCAGGAAGATAATCCATTCAATCAGCTTTATGTCAGTTAAACTGTGATTATTGCTGGGCTACCTTTTCCAAGGAAAATATTATGTTTTCAGTTCTAAAAGTATTACGGAAGTTTAAAAGCCAAAACACCATACATCACTAAGCATGAATTTTACCCAAGAAGTTTGTAGCAGTTCAGTCATTTTAAGCAACAGCTCTTTTTTCATCTCCTCAGAAAATCAGCTCAACTGCTTTAAAGACACAGGTCTTATGAAAACTGTGAGCTAAATTCCTCTAAAGATCAAAGGTCTGGAAAGGTAAGTCCCACACTTAAAAAAAAAAAAAAAAAAGCCTTATGAAATGAAGATCCACCTTCCCTACAAATGCCAATTGTATTCTTATATATGCAAGGGATCAGACTCATCCAGAGACAAGCTCCCTCTATATCACAGGCATCTCCAGACTCAGATTGCATTCACTTGGAGATATTTGCATCCTGAGGCCGGTCAGCTGCTCAGCGCCACGTTTATGCTCCGGGAGCGAAGCCACGCACGGACCAAGGGCACGGCCACAACGCAGGAGCAGAGCCCCAGGGCCTGGGAAGCTGCTGCCTTACTCCCAGAAGTTTGCAGAATCATTCAGGCTCATTTTTGTCATTTGAGATGACCCAGGGTTTAATTCCTCTCTATTAAGAGTTTTATACAAATATGCATGACGAAAGGTGTTCCAACTCACAAACAGTATCCAAAGAGCTTATCCAAAGCCTCATGAAACTCTTAATTATATTTATTAACTTCAGCAGAATTGGGATCAGACTGCCTCCTTACGCAAGCATATTTTTTGTATGGGGAAGCCTCTTCTCCCTCCTTGCCGAAACTGAATACAACAATATCCTATTACCACCTGAAATAAGAACGCTGTCCGGAGAGAGGATGTTCTCTCATCTCATCTAAATAGGTGTTATTGTTCCAGATGCTCTCTGGGAAGTTAAGTGTACAGCCCCTTCATCATCCTGTTTGCACGTCTTGCCACAGAGACGGACACCAACAGCGCAGAAACACTGGCACACATTTCAAAAATATTATAAATTCACAAAGAGCACATGCATGTGGGGGCAAGTACTGCAACAAGAGTTAGAATACCTGATTCTAATTTATTCAATTTTTGGTATGAGCAATCTTTTTAGATATTCTTCAAAAAAAGGGCATGCATAACTTTGTTAATTAGTAGGTAGCGCCAAAAGACACCTTCAGAGATTTCCTCCTAGTCAGCACAATACAACTGCTTGACGTGGAAGTCATCCAGTACCCCAGTGAACTGCTTCTGTGCAAGACACAAGCACCTCCTAAGTATTAAATTGGGCAACTTGTGCAATTGTCCCTTTGGCAGAAGGTTTATAGAGAAAGCTAAAAACTATCACCTTCCCTCAATCACGCTGATGGACGAGGTCTTGTTTTACATACGCTGAAGTAATATTTGGATAAAGTAATCAGGCTCTTGCAGTCTAAGTTATTTCTCTTAGAAAAGCACCAAAAGTTTGGAAAAGTTTACAGATGAACTGCCATTAAACATCAAAGATACCAATTTTCTTGGCAGCACCCGTAAGCACCTCTCCTCCCAATCATTCCTGCACAGTTGATACATAAGGATCTCATGTTTTCAGCTTCACACCTCAAAGCTGCACTGCTGTAACACCTGACATCCAAGCAAACACGGATTTATTACTCCCAAGAACTGTTCAAGCCATTTTGCACAGACAAGGCAGGTCTCAGTTCTTACGTATCACCACACTCCAGCATCAGCTGGTGTCGGCACCGGGAATAAACGAGGCTTCTAGACCTCCTGCTCGATATATTGGATCTTACTGGACTACAAAATAAAAAGCAAGACCTTAAAGGGCCAACATCAGGGCCACGGAACTTCTGATAGAATTTTCATGCTGGTACAGCCAGAGTCTGGGTTAGAAATACGGCAGAAGATTCGGAATCTGCCTTTAAAGTGATGCCTGTAGATGTGAGAACCACCCAATTCATGTGTGTATCTCATATTGAAGTCAAAGGAAAAGCTTTACATTTCAGTAATAATAAAATTCTCCAAAGTGATACAGGACTTTGAATTCACGCTTTCAGATGTCAAAATTCAGACATCTTAAGGAGGCTGGACTTTCAAAAAAGTATTAAGAGCTTGTCTTACAGAGAATTGCTGCAGACAGGTGCTGCCTTTTCATAACACTTCCAGTGTCAAAATCCACAAGTTCCTTCAAAAAGAAAGTCAGACTTATCCATACATACTGCTCTGTCAGGAAGAATCAAGTTGCAATTAAAACTCCTCTGTTTAGACAATTATAATCTATTATTTTTCCTATATCACAGCTCAATTACAAAAACCCAAACCACTCTTCCTCACATAAATCTCAATCAGTAGCTCAAAGCGCATCCTCTTTATAACTTGTACGTTTTTCTATTCAAGACCGTATTTCTTTATTCAGCTGCTCATCACAGCTGCCACGGCTGTCAAAGCTTGTGGAAGAAAAATCAGTAAGGAAGTTATACAGAAGTAGCTGTTGAATCTCACGTGAAGAGCCAGAGCTGCCACAGACACGTAAAATTTTAATTCTCTCTACCTTTATGATGCAGAGGACTTCTTCCTGCTGTGCCGGTGCCCCGAACGTTACAGTGCAACCGCAGCACGTAGGTCGTCACTCACCTTTTGGAGGTGCTCATGTCCACAGGCTCATCTCCCGTCTGGACCTCCACTTTGATGGTCGCTTTCACCTCTCCACTTTTTAATAATCCTTGCACTTTTCCAGCTCCAGGATCTGTTTTTATTTTCATGTCGCCTTCAGCATTTATATCTGTTCCTAACAGTCCTTTCTCCATTTTCAGTTTTTTACTGTCCACATCGTTATGCGTTATCTCACGTTCTAACGCTCGTTTCTGACTTCGTGTCCTGCATGCTTCCTCTGTCATTGTGAGGCTCTGGGGAGAGAGGAGACGCAAATGAGGTAAGTACGCTGGAAAAAAAGTTGGACAAAACACCTTAATTTCAAAACAGGGCAAAGTACAGTGGTTACTGCAAAAGAAGTTCAGAAAGAGCAATCAAAGTTTTGCCAGTATGCTCGCTTACCCTATCTTCAAAATACATCTCAGACTGAAGCTATTAAGCACCCGGCATCACTGTACTTACACTTTTTATGTTAAGCACAAACAAACAAATGAAAAAAAAAAAAAGAGGCAAAACAAGAACACACACACAAACCTCACTAAGCATAAACTAGAATCACCAAGGAGGAAAAAAAAAACCAACCCCTGCGAACACACAAACCCCCACGACGAAAAAAGTTTGGCTCTTTACCAAAAGGCAGGAAGAATGTATGTATTTGCCTCACATGCAAATAAATGCAATTACAAAATTCTAGATTAGGATCTGCCTGGGACTGCTGCCATGTCTTTCTGAGGACCTGAGCCTGATTGCAAGTTTCGGGAGTCAGACACTATGGGGAAAAGGACCACCACACCCTGCGTGAAGAGAGGCTTCCAGAGTTCTTGACAGCCTGCCGCCAGGCGCTAAGGCACTGCCATTGTAATACTCAAGTTGAGACTTTCTCCCCTCCTGGTGAAGGAGCCAGGCTTTTCCAGGCGGCAGAGGAAGCGCTGGGCTCGGGGGAACCAGCCTTAACTCCTCGCCTGCCGGAGGCGCGGGAAGTTTCGCTGCTGGTGGGCTCTGCCATCTCAGCCCGCACTTCGGTACCTGCGGACACCCATCCATCGGACGCGGAGCTGAGTCAGGCTTTGATCCCATGACATCACTGGGCTCCACATGACCCTTCCCAGGATGCAGCCTGCGAGACAAAGCACTTTCCAGAAACCAGTCTGAGCCGGCGGCAGGCAACCCGCAGCGGGGCTAACCCGGCCGGCACCCCGGAGCATCCCTCCTCCTCCTCCTCAGGCACCGCTGCTCCCCTCCGGGTGCCTGGGGACACCACACACCAAGGGGGTGCCATGAGGGCAGAGGAGAGAAATACACACACCCCCACACCAATTTTTTTAATTAATTAATTGATTTTAAGCATTCCTTCCATCCCAGATTTTTTTCCTCCTCCTTTTAAAATGGATTTCAAGAGTAAGGCCAACGCACCAACAAAGTCTTTAAAATGTTTTTAGCAGCAAGAGATTAACATAATTACACAACATAATTAACCTCTGCTCACCCCCACCACCCCGTTACTCAACAGTGTCACATAAGCTTTACGTGAAATGGCCACTTTGATAGCGTAAGCCCCATGCAAGGGACCACAAGTTTCTCAGCACGGTGTTGGATGAAATATGTATTTTTTAAGGGGTGGGGGGAGAATTAAAATCCTAGTCAATACACAAAGTGCCTCCCCTCAGCTGATCTGCATTTACAGTGTGACCACACTTGAACTTACAATAATGAGAGAAAGGTGTGTTTTAGAGAAAGGCGAAGTTAAATTTCGGTATTTCTGAAAGCGAGTAAACAGCACGCAGCCCAGGCAGGCAGCCAGCAGCACGGAGATTTTCGGTGCAGCTCAGCGTACCCCAGCTGACAGGCAGCAGCCTTTTCCAAACCCCGATCCGGCTCAGCCAGCCCTCTAAAGCTCAGCTTTTAACTACAATAGTACCTCGGTTTAAGTGTCTCTGCTGACAATTCGGCAGCATGACAACTGCTTCTCCCCCTCAACCGGCTGCCGGGGAATCGCAACTCTTCCTCCTATTAACTCAGTGCAAACGCATCTGCACCCAGGGCTAAAACAAAGGACCGGCAGCTATCGCCCAGCTTACGGAGCTGAGATGTGCCATTAATCACAGCGACTTTCTTGAAGCAAGACTGCTTAGTCAGTAGGAAACCTCCTTAAACCCTGATCTGGGTTTATTTTCAGCATCTTCATGCTCTCCAGCCTCACAGGGATGAGAAGCAGCTCCAGCAGCCTGTGCTGATCCGAGAGCTACAGCAGCACTTCAGGCTCCAAACTTTAAGAACATTTACACGATGCTGTATTTCAACTCCTTTGTTTTTTCCAGTTTTGACTGGGATGGGGAAAGGCAGCATCTTCAGCTATACTGGGATAGTTCATACCACATCACACGTAAAGCTGCCAGGCAGAACTGCACACTCAGAGCTGAAGCTCGCTTACCTGAGGAACATCACAAGCAATGGAAATTACCTAAATCTCATATCAGCACTAAGTTTTATTTAAAAAATTAATGCAGCCAAAATCCTAACATAAAGACAGGTAATGCAAACTGAATACCTCACTAAGCTAACCCAGACAGCTCGTCTCGGAGCGATGGAGAGAGGCAGGCACTAAGCTCCCGGCTCAGAGCATTTCCAGGGGCAAACCCTTCGTACACAAACTCCTTACAAAGGTCAGACTGAACAGATTAACAACCCTGATGAAAACGCACAATGTACCTTTCCAGCAAAACCCTCTCCTATTACAAATTCTCAAGGACATCACATCTTGCCCCCTGCAATTCCTTTACGAACCAGCCGTGGCCATTTCCCCTTGTAACGCCACCGTCGCCCCCTTATCAGACACCAACAAGAACTTGATTTGGAAATGGCCTCAGCTTCCCTGGGTGCTCCCAACTCACACGGGCAAAAAGCGATGCCTCTGGTTTCCTTTGAGGAACGGTGCTGCTGCTACGAGAACTTTTCTACAAATCAAAATTCAGTTCAAGTTTCTGTTAAAAATTCACAGTGTCTTGTTGCAACGACGTAGGCTGAAAAGCAGCAACCAGGGACAGTGATTGCCAGAGAGAAGAGTGTTTGTAGCACAACCGAAACGGCGCGTTGGGAAGATCTACGTTACTGGAAAGACCTTGGGACGAGATCGCACTAAGGTTTTTACAGCCAAATCTGAAGATTGCAAGTGCAGGCTCATGTAATAGAGAGATCTGGTTGCACAGTTCCCCTATCACAATAGTGGTTATATTTATTGTGATAGCGATCATACTTACTGTAGATGAGCCCTAAAATCAAGCTCCCTAAACCAGTTTTAACCCTTTCAGGAAATGGTACTGGAAAAGAGTTTGCTAACATGGATACAGATGCAGAGAGACCTGAAGGAAAATTAATGTAGCACTGAGAGAAGGGGAGGAGAAAAAGATAAAATAATGAGAAGGATTTTCTTTAAAAAGGTTATTCTGCCTCTCTTTTCAGGAAGAGAGATGAAAACTGGTGATGTCAGAGATTTTTATGAGAATCACATGGGTTACTGGGCCCCATCTCCTGCATGTCAGAGGGCAGTGAGAAGCAGGTGAACAGTTCAGGCAAGTCCCCAGCAGGATCTATTTCACATGGGAGACTACAAAACTCTTCCCAAAACAGCCTAAACTCGAGGTCTGTAGGAAAAGGTTAAAACCAGACAGGTACCCTGGAAGAGAGGAGGAAGAAGAGGTGCCTGCAGAGACCTGCACCAGCAGGGACAGTGTCGTCCTCCATGGAGAGGGCACGAGCGGCTCCTCTCATGACAGGAGGAGGTGGGAGAAACCCAAACCCACCTGGGAAGAAAACTCTCTCCCAGTGGCAAATCTGGCAATTTGCTTAATCCCCAGCACCCGAGGACAGCATGCCAGTCACCACCTGAGACTTTAACACCACTATTAAACAGCATCTTACCAGCACACTCTGTGACCAGCCCTTATATCTGCTGGATTTACTGAGTTTGCACCGTGACCAACTGATTCCAGTAGATGAGAATAAATCAGGTAGATGGTTCAAAACATCCAGGCTGTTTCAAGGATAAC
Organism: Strix uralensis; assembly: GCF_047716275.1. NCBI lineage: Eukaryota > Metazoa > Chordata > Aves > Strigiformes > Strigidae > Strix > Strix uralensis. Next base: position 5,793,620 of record NC_133998.1, on the reverse strand, counting down.
ATGTAACTTCTGAAGCCGTTCCCAAAATCACCACTTCTGCTTCCCCACCGTTAACAGCAAAAGGAACCGATCAGCACGAACAGTAAACAGCTTCGGTTCAACTCGGTTATACCTTTTATTTGAAAGAAGGAAGAGAAAGCAAGTATTACACAGTAAATTTTAAGTTTTATGAAAGGTTCTGCTTTTTATTACAAGGACTGGAATAGCTCGGGGTGGAGCGCCCAGGACCTAAGCAGCAAATGCTCAGTTGTTAAGTGCTATCACTGTAACAGATTAACTAATACAATAATTCAAAAGGCAGTTGAGTATACCATATAAAACACAATAAACTCCTTGGACTGCAGGCCATTACACTGGTCACCCTGAAGCCTTGTCAAAAATGCCTCCATGCAGCTCCACTGCCCTCTGAGCACACTGACAACAGGAAAAACCCCAAACCTCCTGAGTTCCCAACCTATTTACACCAGCCCAGTAAACACTGTGTATGCTTGTGATACCACCGGTACGCTTTCCATCGGGAAAAGGGTCAAAAGAGCTCTCTTGTTGTCTTCCAAATCCTTCCTCCCTCCAAAGAGCAGAGCAGCAAGACCAAGATAAACCTGGTTTAAATCAGTCAGTGTCTTTTCCAGCAGGGATGTGAAGGACATGTGACATACAGCCCAGGCCCTCGCAAAGGGCTGGGGATGCTGCTGCAATCACCTGCTCTTGCTTGCTTTTGCTGCTGCAGGGAAAAGTTACAGAAGAGGAAAAAACTCACAAAGTTCCAGTTTAAGACTTGGGAAATTAATTACTTTACGCTGATTTTTCCAGATGTACGGTCCAGCCCGGAATAAACCCGAGCAGCTGCAGAAGCCATGCCCAGCTCACCCGGCTGCTGCCTGACCAGGGCACGGACAGGGGAGCGGGGCGGCAGCCGGAACAGCTCTGATGCACACAGAGAACACTGACATGGTACATGAAGACAAAACCTTTTTTTTTTTTTTTTAAAAAAAAAAAGCAGCACACTTTGCTTGCTGTTTGTAATGTACACTTCCACTTTTCCCCACATCCCATTCAGAGTTACCCATATTACCTCCTCACTCCTCTCCCATTCATGATTTATAACTTCCTCGTACAAACTCCAAGTAATTCTTTCACAGAGAAGTAGTTCTGCTTACTTTTCACTGTTTAGCACAACTTGGTGGTTTGAAGTTAAAAGGACTGAAGTTAAAATTACATCCCGATGCTTTGGTAGAATCCTCAGCCGTGCTGGCGAGCCCCGGCAGCAGATACGGGTTCAGCACAGACCATCTGCAGACGGGCTCGAATCCCACTGCAGCCGCACACTAACCCATCCAGCTATGTGATAATCGCTCTTTTTGGTAGCCAAAAGCAAAGATCAACAATCAACCCTCTTCCCCAGCATGATCTGGAAACTTTTACAGCAAAAGAGCGGGGGGGCGGAAATTAAAAAAAAAAAAAAAAAAAAAGAGAGAAAGACCAGACAAGGTTACAGAGGAGGAAAGAGGGAGGTTAAGACACATCCAACGCTCCTCAGTGAGTATTTGCTAAAGGTAGTTGATCAAAAACTTACTGACTCTTGACCAGTCCCTCGCACCCAGCACTGACCCGCTGTGGGCACCAGCCCGACCTGCAGGCGCAGCCCATGCAGTCACCGTGGATCAGCCGCACGCACCAGCCCCACCATGCCTAGAAATTAATTTCTCCTAGCAGGATGTAAAAAGTTTCAATGCAAAGTCACTGCTTCAACTGAGCTGGTTTTCTTGTTATGCCATAAGTGGGTTTTTTTCCTATATACTCATTGATCCTGAAGCCATAAGTGAGATGCCCTGGAAAAAGTAATTAAATTTTTATATGTGCATGTGTGTGTGTGTACTAACTGTGTGCATGTGTACTCACACGTGCACGTGTATAAATGTGCATACACATGCACACACAGAGAAGTTGTTCATGACCTTATCACATAGATGTTTAGGAAAAAAAAAAACTTTAGAAAGCCCAAGTAAGAACTAGATTTTATTTTTTTAAAGACTAAACTAATGCAACAGCAGTAGGACAAGAACACAGGTTCTTCTGCAGGTTGAAAAAAAAAAAACAACCCAGAAATCATCCCGCACCTGAATTCAACTGGGCAACCAAAAATCCATCCTTTGCCTGATGAAGGCAACAAAAAGCGTGAGAGCAGCCAGAGGTGGGTTGATCATTTTGCTGTCTCAGCCATTATTTCCATACCACGAGACCTAAAAAGAAGAAGAACTGCCAGTGCTGAAGCCCCCTCCAGCAGAAGGGACGAGAGGAGGGTACCTGCTCGCAGCCCGCTCCCTGCTCCCAGCGGGGAGAGGCTCCCAGCCCCTGGCTGGCTGAGCACTGCAGCCCACCAAGGGTTAAGCCCTGCCATTTTGGTGCCATTCACTGATATGTCCATTAAGGGTGTTACATAACAAAATGGCAGCCCTTAACCCTTCCCTCACCGGGCTCCCACGCTGCTCAGCTGCATGTGCTCACGCCAGCCGGCCACCACAGCACCTCCCGGCTGCGCAGTCCTGCCTCCCTTTTTTGCTATTATTATTATTTCCCCCTTCTTTAAGCATTCGGGGAAAAATAAATGAGCTTGCTTAGGACTGTTAAGTACTTGCAATTAAAAGGAGACAGAGCCCACAGAAGTTTCCTCTGTGCCACGGGTGTCGGGCATCTGGAGGCAGCAGAGGAAAGTTCTCCCGAGCAGTCCACCAGCAGAAAAGCATCATTTCAGGGATACCAACACAACAAATCGCTGAAGGAAAACAGCTGAAATGTGGGGTCCCAGAACCCTACGCTGTCCTAAAAACAGCCACGACATCCCCACGGCTGCTCCTGGCTTCAGAGGGGAGCACCTGCAGCTCCTTCTGCACCTCCAGCCTCGCAGAAGCTGCTTTTATTTCCATCCGAGTGACCAGGCACTAAGACACACAGTGCCCACGGTGCGACTGCTGGCAGTCATTGTAGTGCAGTAGGAAGCAATTCAGCCCGGGCTTGACTAAATATTTACTAAAATGAACAGATAAACATTTGTAGAAAGGCACTGAAGTCGAGCTTGGAGCACCACAAACATGAAGTTCTGTATTTGGCCAGAAACGGGACTTTGGTAGCTGAAGTCCCACTACACTAGGAGTCACCCTTCTGCTTTCCACAGCATTTGTGTCAACTCATCTTAAAAATCACTATTATGGCTGAGTTTGGCTCCATTTATTAGTCGGGAGTCTAACCACTATCGAAGGGCTCTGCGTGACAAAGAGAGAAGCATTCACAATTCTTAACAGAAAGCTCAATGTGCCGCATAGATTACATTAAACATGTAGATGTTTTATTTTTTTAAAGACTAAACTAATGCTGTTGCATGAAATAGCTGTTGCCTGTAAAAATCAATCTACTAACTTGCAAAATTTTTGTAGGAACTCCAGAGAAGTGTTCACTATCAAGGTGATCTTAGAAAAAATTATAATAAAGCAACTAAAAAACCTGCTTTTTTTTTTTCTCCTGAATACCTTTTGCTAGCGTTGCTGTTCTTTACGTGGAGTATCCAGCCTAAAAAACCCCCCTCACTTCTCAGTCCTGCCACCACGACACCGCTTCCCTGCTTCGCTCCGCACAGCGGGGCCAGTTTTTCACACGCTCCGTGACCGTGAGTCAGAGCTGGAGTTTTCAGGAATGAACTGCACGCTTCAGCATGGAGTTGGTTCATTGTCACCCCTGAGCTTGCCGGGGGAATTCAGCGACCCCCACGCGAGGCAGCCGAAGGAGAAGAATGAAATCAAAGTCATTTTGTTAACAGACACCAGCTATGACTGGAAGCGCACGGTCCGACTCCGCCTCGGTGAGAGTCTGCCTTTCCTCAAGGTTCGGATTATCTGGGCACATCGAGCCTCACAGGTATTAACTAATCATTAAAAACTGTTTATCCAGTGTTTATTTTGACTCAAAAATAAAACCTTGCACTTAAAGGACTGTAACTTGATTTAAACTTTTATTTGATGGGAACAGATTTAAATATTAAGTAACGGCACCATAGATTGCAATCAGATCCTCTCCCCTTCTTCCACCCCCCTCCCCATTTAATGTATGCTGCTTATTAGAGGAGGGATCTAGGTTGGTTCATTTATTTTAATGCAAGAGCAGCAAAATTAGCATCTTTAAATACTCAGTCACAACAACAATCAGCTTTTCCAGCACCACATGCTGTGCATATTATAATACAGGCAATTCCTTGGGTTTTTTCTGCATTTTAAAAACTTAAAGAGAAGGGAGGCTCTCTGTGCACCCAGACCATCCACACTGGCTTCAGCATCACTCCTCTCCAAGAAGTGCTGTGCTCTGGATTCACGTTCAACCCAATATAAATTATTTAATACAGCCACAGGACGATCATAGAGGGAACTGGTGTAAGTGGATACAAAGGCCAAGGTACCAAAAGAAAGATCCGAACAACTAAGGAATTCTCTTATGTACCCATCCATAGTCCAATTCTTTAACAGGGAACTTTAAAATTATATTAATTCTAAGGTCCACTGCTTTGGGTTTAAAGAGGTGTTTTTAGAGGGCACTACTTACAGCCACTACACGAGGGCCTTGTTTGACCTGAATTCTCCCCCAAGTTTTATGGATCTATTTTTGTCTAGAAACTACTGGGCAGGAAGTCTGCTAATGACTATGTCTGGGCTTTGTATTACCAAAAAAATCATGGAGATTCCTCAGTGCAGGAGAGCCGTTAAACACCAGTTTCGATTATGGTTCAGAATGCAGTATTTGGATAACAAGTTGAACTGACAAAATAAGATAGTATTTGTGCATACTGCCCTACAACCGCACAGAGCTGTTTTTCACGTGTTTTATGGTGATAACCCACTGAACAAGAGAGTAGATTAAGAAATTTCCATGCCTATGGTCAATACATCCAAGCGTGAGTCTCTCTGCTACTCTCACTGTTGCTCCTAGTCCTTCACCCCGACTGATGTCATTAAGGTGTTTTTATGATTTCATTTAGCCTTCTGGTCTCATGAAAGATGGCACTGCTTTGTAAGATTTGGGAACTTACAGCCAGAGAACCCAGCGGTGCTCATGGCTGGCACGACGTTAGTTCTGAAGCTGACTCGGGTAAAACACAGTAAATCAAATGAGTAAATCTACGAGCAGAGACATCAACAACCACACCAGGAAAACTGAGACAGGAGGAAAAGCAAAGACCAGAAATGCTTAGCATTGACCACTGGAGCCTTGGCAATACATGTTTTGCGGAAAAAAAACACATTGGGTAAATCCTTAAATTGCTATTTATAAAATGCTTCATTTTGGGACAGGTGAGCACCATCACACACAGGACGGCCGAGCAAGAGAGCTTCACTTCAGCTACACCACTGAGCATTGCCAGAGCTACAAGGTATCGGCAGAAATTTCATTTCCATTCATAATTTTTCTTCTGGGGGTTGCACAAATGATCAAAATATACAGAAAGCCTCAAGGGAGGAATTTCTGTGTGCTTGCTTTTGCTTCTCCTCTCGTTCAAGACCGACAATATTGTGCAGCTGTTGTGACTGCCCAGTTAAAAGGAAGTGAAACAACTTTGTCCCTTAGCAAGGCAGATTTACCTACTTTGGAGCTAAAGTGCTAAATGAAAGGCCACTTTTGGTTAAGGAGCCGAATTCTGATCTGAGTTTGATCTCAGAGCTCCTCTGCAGCTCTTCCTTGTCCTCCTGGATGAGGCAGGAGCTGAAGGTGCAAAAGACCAGAAGACAATTCCACCCTCCCAGGCCACCTCCTCATCTCCAGTACTGAACGAGGGGCAGAAGGGGTGTCTGTGCAACATCAGAGACTCGTCCTCCATCTTATTCACAACTCCTACCTGTCAGTGAAGTTCATGGGTTCCAGGTGGGATCCTGACCAGGCCGAGTGGCTGAAAGCAACTGCAGCGAGGATCCTGCGGGAAGAGACAAGCGGTTAGTATAGCTGGTGACAGGCTCACCACCTTCACCCAAAACTCGCTCGCTGATGAGACAGCTGGCCTGAAACACTGGTACCCATGGGAAAGATGAGAAGACTGCACCCTGTTACGTTAAGGAAAGGAACTGCTGGCCAGGCGTGTGCTCAAATGCTTTTGGATTAAAAACAAAAGCACAGTTAAAACCATTGTAAAGTTACTGTTTTTCTTACTCTGTATTCCTTCAGACTTTACATTAACATGCTAGGAGGAAACCAACTGCTTCTTGCTATCTCTGGTCTGACCCCAACACCTGCTGAAACCAACATTCCCACTTCTAACCGACAGTTTTCCTCGAGGAAGACGAGACCTACGAGACCTGCACTTGTCCTAACAGCTGGTACCACAGGAGCCTGCTCCGGGCAAGTCTTAAAGCAGTTGCTGTGCCCCCTCTTTGTTTTACTTCTTGCACAAAAAGCAGTACGGGTCCACGTGTGCATGCAGAACACCTGAAGACACATCTTCAGAAAGAAGTTCATTGCTTTTAATTTGTCCAAGAAGCCAGCAGGCCCCCAGACAAGCATTTTAATAGCTAGTAAGGTGCAGCCAACAAGGCAGTATTTGTCCAGCGCTACCTACGTGAAGGTAACGCTACTTAAGTGGCAGGAACACTGAGATGCAAACGAAGAGTCATCTTTGGATGTGACATGGTCACACTCATGCTCACGCACGGGCTCAGTTCAGCAATTTAGCGACACTTTGGTATTTTCACTAACAAGACACCAGAGCAAGTCTTGGTGCCAAGCTGGACGCACTGACTAAATCCAGTCGGAGGTTCTGGCGGGCATCACCACCGCCCACACCACGTAACACAGATGGAGTCAGCTGTGCCCCCGTTCCCGGTCCTGCTCGAGACCACATCACTGTTCCCCGCAGAAGCCTCCATGAAGTTGCACATGAAGCAGAGAAAGAAGGGGGAAACCACTTCTTAGTGAAGCTTTTATTCTGTAGGACAGCATATAAAAATAATTCTAGAAGAACATGCTTGTGTGTTTATCTGCTTCTTACTCCAGAAAAAGTTCCGCTGGCTGACGCTTGCTTACGCTTTACAAAAATCCTTTTATGAGCCTGTACACACAGTGTGTGATATCCAAACCTTCCTTCTCCCTCTCTATGAAAACACTGAGGGAAGAAACCCGCAGCCAGTGTACACTGGTCAGTTAGAAAAACCAACTAGTTTTGCCATACTACTGGATCAGCAGTTACCTGCGCCAGCAGCGCAGGCCGAGTCCAACACCCCTTATCCCAGGCTGCTTTGACACGGCACAAAGCGAAGAACCAGGCAACAGCCACAATTTCAGCAGCGGGTCCTGCTCGGGGCTGAGCACGCTGACGCGCCGCCGGGGTCGGCTCTCGGGGCAGACGGCAGCAGCGCTGGGCTGGAGGTGGAGCACAGTAATTGATGCACGCTGGCTGCCAAGACGACTCCTTGGAAGCTCGGCCTCTTATTTCTGCTAAGCCACCAAGAACTGAGTCATTTCCCTCCTCAAAAAGTTGCAGAGTTATTTTCTTTTGTCCAGAAGGCAGGACAACGGCTCACCGACTTCTAGTCCTCCTCTCTGCGATGGAGGAAAGAGCTGACACCCACCCGAGGATTGACCGAACTCCAGCAAGCTTGGAGGTCGTCTTGTCCATGGACGTCTTCTCTGTTTTACTATTTTAAGCACCCCAAAAGGTTCCAATAGGTTAAACAAATTGCTACAAAAGTGCAGATATAGAAACCGCATGAATGGATATGCAACTGTATTCTGGTCCCTGATTAGCTATCTAGAGGGCAGGTCTTGCTAATTATAGCTCATCCTATTAGTCCAATGCTTTTCTAATTAGAAGCCCATTGAAAACCATTGCAATAGCTACTTCAGGGCCTTCAACAGTGCTATAAAACCCGACAGATACTTCCACGCTGCTCCTCATGCAATCTGGCCCGGACACAAACAAAACCACTTCTTCATCGCCGAAGACGACAGAACGCAGTCGGCACAACGCAACCACGTCCCGGGCCACGCCGAGCGCTACGGCACGGCCACGGTAATTGGTGGTTACGACACTATTGCAGCCAGCAGGAAGCCACAAGTTGTAACTCTGCTGGGGGGGGGGTGCGGGGGGGATGAAAAATTTTTTAAAAAAGGAATTATTCTGCCTGGTATAGAGATAATTGCTGAACAGGACTGGTAAAGGTCACAGTGGGAGGGGAGGATCCTCCAGGCATCGGCTGTGCACCGGCTCCATCCGAGGCCGGCTCAGCTCTGCCAGAAGGGCGGCACGCAAGGCAAACGTTCCCCCCCACCCCCCCCCCGAGAAAGAGGAATATGGTTATGCAAACGAGCTCGGCAGCACCCTCTCGTCAGAGCCTCCCCGTGTTTTGGGGGAGTTCAGCAGAGATCGTTCCTTCCGACGTGCTCTGGACGTGGGAAGCCCAAGCTACCGAATCGTATTTCTGAGGCTCTGGCCAGCCTCCATTTTTAATGAACTGTAGCATTAAACTCCCATAGTGCTCGTGTCATGGGACTAAAATAGTTTTCATCTTGCAAGGACACCAGAACAGCAGTTTAACCGCTTCAGCGCCGCGGGATGCTGGTGGTGCGGGGCCGGGGCCACCTCTCGTGCTGACCCACACTCAGCGCGTGGAAGTTTCCACCGAAACCCAACGGCCGGCTGGCAACACGCTGCCCGGGGTGGCCACAGGCCCCACATCGCGCTCTGGCTCCCACACGCCGGCCCTCCGCGGCCGGCTCCAGCGGCTCAGCCTTCTCCCGCATCGCCAAGATGGGAAGTTTGTTTTCGCAGCGCACGCCGCTAAGGAAAAAAAGGTTAAAATGCTTATACAAATATTTTGAGGGATTAACTTTTAAAGCATCTGTCCAGGGAGCCTCGTAGGAAGCAGGCAATTAAACGGTTAATACTCGGAAGTGAAACTCTGTCCAAGCAGCAGCTCTAAGTTTTGACAGCGCTTCCATCGAAAGGCCAGCGCAGGTAGGGCTTGTGCTCGGGTGCTCGGGTGCATCGCTGCTGCGCCCAAGGGCGCCCACGACGGCTCTGCCAGCACCCGCGGACACCACCCGCTGCCCGTCTTGCGGGTCCTGCAGCAGCTCCTCCACCCTTCAAGAATCCAAGCCTTTAGTATCCTATCTCTCCGCAATTTCTTCCAGAAGTTGGATGTTTCATTTAAAAAGAATCGTGGCTCTCATTCTGATATAGCAACTTTTTAAAACCATAATAAGAGAAATATTCAGGAAATTAAACAGGCACTGGACTGAACAGTATCTCTTGCCAACCTGCCACAACAGAAATCAGATCTATTTGCTCGGAGCCTACTTTGTCACTCATGAAGTTTTTTTTCTCTATGAAATGATGATGAAAGCTGTAGATCAGAATAATAAGGACCACATTTTTAGCAACGTTACTGAATCCCATCAACACTAGCTAGAAAAATTATGATCCAGTAAAATTCAAGAGAGATTTAGCCCGCAAGACAGGGTTTTAAAAACATTACATTTTCAGAGGAAGACAAGCTATGGATTCTCTAAGAAGATTAAGGCATGGAAACTATGACACAGGTACTACAGTTCAGCATTACTGCTGTACATACCTCCTCAAACAACCGAGATAAGAAAACTTCTGTACTTTTTGGAAGGCTGAGTGAACTGGTCAGCAGAAAAAAAAAGGAGTCACATTTCAATTTCAATATTGACAGACAAGGGGCTAGCTTCTGTCTCATGTGTTCAGGCTTTACTTCCATAAACATTTTTGAGTACAAGAGTAAAGTCTTCAAAGACTTTATTGGTCTAGAAGGAGAACTCGAAGTATCAAATCAGGTTTTTTAAGCACCGAAATACCAGTTGAAAGCATTTTTGCACACTCCAAAACCGCAGATTCCTCCCTGCACACATCTCAAAAGAATTCTAGGAAGAGCCATTGGAGAGAAATAATAGTCATGGTGCACATTTCACTACAGTGTAAGCAACCATCATGGAGTGGAAAAGCACTTCTCTGGCTTTTTATGAATGTGCTGATCCATTCTGTACCTGGCATACGTTGGTATTTCTCCAAATATTCAAGCATTGCTTTTTAACTTCTGTGTGCCTAAAGATCGAGGTGAAAGCTGCCCAAACACCCTGCACACCCACTCTTCAGTGAAGTGCCACCTTGTAGGAAGGGAAAAAAGCTCCTTTCAGATGCTCATTAATACCACCGCTACCCGTTTATTGTGTACAAGTCAGATTGCAAATAAAACCTGTTACAAATTAAGAGTCTCTCCCACTCACTCCTGAATTCCTGTGCCAGAGATAAAACATCCAACTCCCCTCCCGGGCCATCAATAGCATTTATAATTACACCCTTCAGATCAATGCCTGCGTTCGCGGGGCAGGGAAACCAGGGGCTGTAGTAACCCTTTAGTTAAGCCGGTCCCCAGACGGGGATCACAGGCTGCGCCAGCCGGCGAGGGCATCGCTTGAGACAGCAGCAGAAAGTCAGATATAGGAAAACGACTCACTGGCAACAGCTGTTCCTCAAGCACGTCACCCCAGCACATCCTTCTTCTGGAGAACACTTATTTTCCAGCATTTATTCTCTACTGGATACCAAGGGCTGCCAAATCATATGGAAGTGCAGGCAGGCCTTCAAGGAGAAACCCTGCCTTTACTTCTGGGTCCGGGAGAGTACGATCTACTAATTACACTAGCGGCACCACACTCCACACAGATCTCGTTCAGCAGAACTAGAGTTCAGCTTTACTCTGCCCTCTCAAGCTGCCACTCACATGCACCAGCGTGCAGGACAACAGGAAATCTGAGAGTAAGTTTTCTCCAGAAAATCCAGGCTGAACCTTTTGGAAAACACTGGTATAATCTAATCTCTTGCAATCAAAACTTACTGTTTTGAGACCAAAGTGCAAACGCATTTTGACTTCTCTCGTTCCTCAGTCTGGAGTATCTCGGTGGTAATTACATGACCAAGCTCCCTCCTCCCTCCCCAAACAAGCCTCACGATCTACCTGTGCTTTCCACTGACATTAGCCAGAACTCAGTCAAGTGTGGATACCTGGAAGATGCAAAGATAAAGAGGTTCCAATAATGCAGTTTAGAGAGAAAAATCAACACTAACTGCAATTATGTTTTTCTTCCAGGAAGCCTTGCTATTCAAGACCTTGCAAATCTGGCTTTCTGTAACCAGAGCCTGGAGTACCCAGTTACTGCTGTCCTGGTCAGCAGTTCACAACGCTGAAGCACCCACAGCAAATGCAACAGAGTTTACAGATGCTACGTGGAAAATGCAACCCTGGCCAGCCCTGCGCGGAGTCCCAGGTCAGCACAAAATGGAGTGCATTTCTCTGCAGGTTGATTCAGAAGATCAGGCAGGCTCAAAATACCCAGATCACGATTTGGTTGGCTACTCATGAATAGAAACACCCATGATTGTCTAGGGTTGCACCACTACGGGCTCTAGCAGACACAAGCACGAAGCTTGCTTTTCACTCATAATACAATTTATGTCTTCAAATGGGGGGTGTGGGGGGGGGGGCAGGTTCCCCAGCAAATCTCTGAAAAACCAGTTATTCCTCAAAAAGTTCACAGGAAACAGCTCTAAGACACTTCAGTTTCATAAAAGTAAGAGCAATGTGTTATAAAGTGAGCTACAAAAGCTGGTATTTCGAGATCAAGTTAACCTTAGAGCAACCCTTTGGGTAGACCAATTTCGTTTTGCTTTGGCTTTAAGAGCTGAATTCCCTGGTAGAGAAGCATTCAAGCGATGTCATGTCCTCACTCAAAGGAACAAAGGTATGATAAGGAATTAGGGAAGTCCATGAGTGAAACAGAAAATATTATTTTTGTCATTAATTTCACAATTAGTCGTTTAAACTGTGAAACGGGACTTAAGTCAGAGAAAGGATGAATCCACTGATTAAGAGGCTGCATTGGAGCCAGGTCCAAACCGTTTTATACATCTGTTTCACATCTATCCAAGTTAATCTTTGTAATTACTAAATGGGTAGACCCGATTCATGAGATCAAAATCTTTGCAAGAGGCTGACTTGCAGGAACAACAGAAAACACCCTGCATGTCAGAGACAGCAGCCAAGCAGCAGCCATGAACAAAGCAGTGCCTGCTTCAAGAAGAGGAACTATCGTATCTACTGTTAAACAAAAGGAGAGAACCCCAAGAAGAGCTAAAAATAGATTCAAGAGTTTTGATTTGGGGGTTCTCTGTTTTATACATAGCACAGTTTGAACTATTTTTCAGTTACTCTGTATTTATGGCCAATTATGTTGATCCTCACCCAGGGCCAAGATCTCCTGGATTAATGGGATGAGCACGAAGGGCTCCTATCACTGAATTATTCGTCATCCAGAACAATCCAGATCAACAACACCGGCTCTGACGCTGCAGGACTGACACGCTCTGTGTTTCCTTCAAGATGACTGAGCCCGTCCACCTCATCCTCCGGCCACCCCGAGGAGTTGCCTTCAACTGGTTTTAATCAAAGCGCAATCTGATCGCCCGACAGCGCAGGTCTCTGTGGATTGTTGTATAAACATGTTTTTCAAGAACTGGAATTACTATCTTCTGTTTTCAGACGTAAAATATATTTTTGACAGAGGAAGGGGGTGTCTCTTTTCTATGCAAAGAGGCAGCGTTATGAAATGCATTTGCAGAACTGTTTGGCAGAATATTAAACAGGGGAAGAGGGATGCATGCATGAATTTATCACCTCTTTCACCGAGCGCCCAGCAACCCCAAGGAAGATGACTGCTGCAACTCTGATTAAGAGAGATGGAGACTGAAATGAGTGGCAACATTCAAGTATTATTTTTTTTTTTTAAAAAAAAGCAGGTGGCAAATTGTTATTTCTAGCTCTGGTGAAAAAATCTGATCTACTTTCATCATGGAGTAAGACGTGCTTTTTGTATGCACCGTGTTTGCTCTGGAGTGCCCTATTCGGGGGCTTTGCTTTCATCTGCCTCGCCGACGCTCACTGCTGCCACGAAGCTTTGCTGTGCTCTGCGGGCAGTTTGTGCTCACCAAGTGCCAGTGACTTTAATTGGGCAACCTGGAATCAACTGAGATACGACAACTTGAATCCTCCTGAACAATTTGGTTTGTGCCTACCTGGCTTCAGCATCAGCTACTGAAAACACAGCAGTAACCCTTTTTTTTGTTTTAAATAAATATTTGGGGGGGGGGGTGTGTGTCAAGATACCATCCTCCACTAATGACATGATCTTAATCTCAGTTGTAGGAGTACATTAATAACCCATAAGCTAATAATTTTGTAGCAGCAATTTTAGTTTCCCCAACTATATTATTTAAAAACCTAACCGAGGGTGTGTGTAGAGAATGACACCGTTCAGAAATCCAAATAAGGGAATGAAATGGCAGCTTGGCAGGGACCCAGGGGCCACACCTATTTACAGGGGAAGCCGAGCACAGCCACCATCATTAATTAATTCAGAAGCCTCGGCACACAAAACTTGATCTGGATGCACACTGCATCCCCCACCTGAGATCAAAAGGGAGCACTGCACACCGAACGTCGCCAGCCACGCTTGCACACAGCCACGGCGGTGTGAAAACCAAGGCAGGCTGCGGGGCTGATGTTTAGCCCCTGGTCCTGCACTTAGAGGGGAAAAGGAAACAAAAGTTGTCATTATCACCCGTGGGATCGAGGGGGATTTTTAATCTTGAGCAAACCTAACCACTGGTAAGAAACCTGTCAGGGTCCCTCGACTCAGAACAAGCAGCAAGCAAACAGATTCTGAAGATGAGCAAGACGAAATTTAGACTCGGTTACTTCAGTGGGTTTATGTAAAACATCGTCTAAGTTCCACAAAAAACATGAGCACATTTTGGGTAGAAAACAACCAGAGGTGTCACAATTACACCGAACAACATTTTGCAAAGGAGATCTTCTTATCGAGTTTGTGTATCTAAATGTCCTAAGGGATCAATAACATGCGCAATATTAAAATGAGTCTTATTTAATTACTTCTATAGTCTTCATCATCATAATTCTCAGGCACCTCACAGAAATAAGTTACCCATCAGGTCTTAACCGACAGGATTCACATGCTTTTGTTCCCCGAGCCACTTCTATCACTCAGGAGTTCTGGCTGTTTGTTAAACCATCATGTTCAGGTTTAACAACAGTTTTTGGTCCAACAAGAGGAATTACTACACCCCTCTCTGGATACCTTTGCTGAAGGAAGGAGAAGAAGCAGAGGAATCTTAAATACCTCCCACAGAAACTAATGGAATGAAGATTGAGGGTAACAACTTGGAGGTGCACTCTGCCTCCCGGCCCCCAGCTCTCCCGCAGCGCAGAGAAGCGCGGGAACGCAGTCGCAAAGCTTGCTGTATTTATTTAAAGATGTCCAGTAAGAAGTTTACCCTCTTCAGAATTGAAGAATTTCAGAGCTTTTCCCACCACAATACCTTACATACACGCCATATACCAGACCACCCCCGAAGACACTATGCTTTCCACCCCATATTCTATATTACTAATTAATTTTGCTTCTTTTTTGACTCTACATAAACTTTCCCACAAACAGGATTTGCAAATTATATTAACACCTATTGATACAACAATCCAGAAGTTTCTCTGGGCGATGCTGCCATTGCAGTGACAGTTCCTACGTATGGGCAATCTTCCGTGAGCTGCAAGACATTAATTTAATCCTCGCCTTAACCGCAAGGGCTACCGACTATACTGGAGCATAACTTTAATGAAAGTAAGAATTATTACGCAGAGCCAATCCAGATTAGTCGAGCTGAGCTTCTGAAAGTTACGCAAGGATTACTTTTCAAGTTTTATGGGGAATGTCATCTCCTCATTGGGATCGTTCAATAAAAGCTACACCACGAGCCACAGGTGTTTTGCAGTATCATCTGTTTTCAGGATCAGGTACAGAAAAGCTGTTACAAATGTCGCCCTCCTTTTCCCCCCAACTACAAAAGTGAATTTGAATTTGAAAATGGCCGAGGACATCAAACTCCTGTCACATTTAGAGAGTTAATCGAGGCACTGCGCATGCACGGCCCGCAAAGGAAGGATGCTGCCAGGGCATCCTCAGCTCCTCACGAGCACAACCCAGAGATGAGCGAAGCTTCACTGGACACCCTCCACAGACGCCAAACAAAAGCAGGCAAAGGTTCTTCCACTACCAAAACCACCAGGCACCTCCTTCACACACAACATCTCATGAGCCTTCCAAACAAACAAGGAAGCCAGCAGAAAGCAGAATTGGAAATCCATACTCAACAGCATCCTACAGAGAGTAACACTAGCACTGTGCCTGCGACTGGCACGTATGTAATTTCACTATTTTACAATGAAAACCAGAAAATTTTAGATTTATATTGTGTGTGGATCTCAGTGTGTTTGTACATACCACAATGCTAGGGACACATGCACGCTGCAGTACTTAATTCTGTTGGAGACAGGATTTTCTAAGATCCTATTAAATATGAATGCCTTCAGTTTACTTCCTCTAATTCTTGCAAGCATTTCAAAGCTCGTGATCACATGGCTATTTCAGCAAATGAACATACTGGGCATAGCTGACAGGCTGTGGCAAGGAAGTTGCTCCTACTTACAGCAGCAGGTAAATCAGCATTAGTGTGAAAGCTAACAATTCCATTTTCTGACTCATTTTAGTATCTGGAAAGTCTTTGGTATTTGTAGCATAAACCAAACTACGAGAAAAGCCACCACTGACCATCTTCAGCAAGACTTCCCCTACGAAACAGTCACAAAAGTGACTTTGCTGCTGCAAGGAGGCTTGCCCTGTTTCAACAGCATCCCACACCAGCGCTGGGCTCCGGTCGGTCCAGCCACGCTCTGGGCATTTACAAAACTGTTTTAAGAAAACCTGCTGCTGACCACTGTGTTGGCAACGGGGTAATTGTCTGGTGCGCAGGAGATGGGAGTTTCAGCTGCCAGTACTGACAAAAGTCTCTCCATCTAGACTGAGTTAGGAAACAAGAGACAACCAGCATCACTCAACTGGAAGTGTTCTACTGAATTTTTAAAAAAAAAAAAAAGCTAAGCTTTCCTGAATGCCAACTCCTATAGTCTTACAGGTAGTAAAACTGGGTATTTGTATCCCAAAGTGAATGAGACAGGTCATGTCAAAATCAATTTCAAGAGTAACTGAAAATTCAATCACAGCTTCATTTTTTTCCTATTGAAAAGCGACAAAATAAGCCTTTATTCCTTCAACTCCATCAATCTGGCATTTTAATGCAAAGATCCCATCATAAACTTCTACTTATTTTGGATATTTAAGAGAGAAAGGAAAAAACCCCATATACTGCCTTGAGAGCAGCTCACTCTTACCTTCCTATCACCATGTTCATCTGGTCTCCCATCAAATATGACTGAAAAAAATAACCTCCCTTTTGAGGTGTCATCTGACATTCTTAGAAATTGTTGTTACCCACTTTTGTCAGAACTTTGAGTAACATTTACTGTTAAAGAATTAGTGATTATGATAGAGTTAGCAGAACCTCTTCCCGGAAGGTGAGGCAGAGTATCTATTTCCACACTCTCTGCTGGAAGTACCCACTGTACTTTACACATTTAAACAGTGATGAGTTATTTTCAGTTGATGGGGGTGCAAAAAATAAGAAAATATCGTACGGCCTCACTTGCTGCTAGGTGGTTTAGAAACTTCTTCAGGTACCTGACTTTTTAAGTATCCATTGATATTCAGCTGAAGAGACTGGAAGTGGAGGTAGAGGGGGAGGAATGGTGTTTACTTCGTGTCAGGGCTTATCTCCTGCCTTGTGGGAGTGCTCTTTTATAGGCTTCATTTTTTTTGTTCCCATCCTTCCAGCTCCCATTCACACCGCTGGAGCGAGGGCAACAAAAAGCACATCTTGTTATGGATGACTGGAAGTGCGGTGGACTGCCTCCCCACTCTCGATCCACACGGCTTGGGCCACCGGGTCCAGAGAGATTTGGGTATAACTTTTTAATTTAGTTTGATTCGTGTTTATACAGGAATAAGCCCAAGTCAGAAGGTGACGCATAAGACACCAAAACCAGAAGACGAAGCGCTCACACACTGATCCCTTTCATGCCGCAGCAGAGTTCACTACAGGGCACCACAAATTAGCAGGGAAACTGCATTCAAGTTATTAGTCACCTCATAATTGTTAAAGGAATTGGACACCAACTCTTCTTCCAAACATGGCAGGAGTAAAGCCTTTCCGGCAGAGCATTAACTTAATGCCAGATCATCTGGAATGCCAAACTTGCCAACATCTCTGAAGAGGCAAGTCGTGGCCAAACTGCCTCACCTTGAGGGTCACCCAAAAACAGTCATGAAAACTCCTTTACTCTTGCAAAATACTGATTGATTTTCGTTTGTTGTTCTTTTGGGAGAAAAAGTGGGGAGGGAGGGTGGGAGGGAGGGGAGAGAGAAGGAAACAAAGAAGCAGGAGAATGAATAGAAGCTGAAATGCTCAACTCACTCATAAGAGTTAAAAAAAGAAAAAAAAAGGTCAAAACCAGAATTGAGTAAGAAAGAATACAAGCAGAACAGATCGATACAAACTCAGAGATGTGCATGTTAAATAGCTGATACCTAAACGCTCCTGGAGCGCTTTAAGACTCCGATCATTCTCATGATACAGATACAGACCATCCAATATATTCTGCTTAACGTGAGCAGCACCTGCTCGAGCCGCAGAAGATTTCTAAATGGGAAAGGACCCCCGTCGGGTCTGGGTCAGCACATCGGTCTGTTCTGTGCACAAACCAGAAGTTGGAGGGAGGATCCGAGGAGTCCAGTCAATGCCCAAGGGCTCTCCAGGAAGGACAGTGGTGGGAGGAGAAAGAGCCTCCCGAAATTGAGCTTTCTTAAAAATAAAAGGCAAAATAAACACTCCTGATCACAAGCTTCCGCACGTCTCGGTTAAAGGCGCAGCCTCGACCCTGCCACCGGGAGAGACCTGCTGGTTATCAGGGATTTACAGAAAGAAATTCTGCAGAGCAAAAAAAAATCCACCTGACCTGAGCACATCACCTACAAACACACGAAGCCTTGAAATAACGAACGTGAGAGTCAGGGGCGCTCTCCCTGCTTCCCTCGGTCTAGGGGTTTGCCAGCTCCCCGTCAGACACGTGACACTCCTTCCCCGTATTTGTCTGGCCTTCAGCGCCTGTGACTGGCTGTTAAATTTTACTCTCCCAGACCTTTCAAATGTTTGCATTTCCTAATACAACAAACTGGCATTGCGGATTGTGGGGTAAATGCGACAACTCTTTTTCCCCCTCTTCTCATCTTAAGTCCTGCCAGCAATTCTCATTTGAAAACACAAGATGACATGGAGTTAAATCATTTCAGAGATAAAAGCTAGAGAAGATGAAGATTAAAATAAAAGGAGTTGTTGTTACAAGCCACACTTTGCACGCCTCCTTTGTAACACAGCTTATACCCATTTTGCAGATGGGATAGCCAAGGCATGGAGAGGTTTAAGTGACTTACTCAAAGCAATATAAAATTTCTCCTCCAGGGAGGACAGGGAAGCAATGATAAAGGTGACAACAAGTTCCTACAGCACACAGGACATCAGCTGGTCCTGAGCAGTGTGATTTTGAAGATGCAGTAACAGGGACAAACACCTGGCATCTGCCTTCCACACCTCCGAGCTGTGCTGGATCCAAAGCTCTGGCCAGACACCGACCCGCTGCCGACCAGCGCTGCCCTGCAATCCTGAACTGTGTCAAACCCTCCTGATAATAAAGGCAAAGAGGAAAGAAAAGGGCATTGCTGCAGCTGCACGTGGCAAAGTTTTTCCACTTTCTGCCTTATTTCAGAACGCTGAAACAGCAACACATTCAAACATTTTTTCTTAAGAGTCGACACATCAAATGCAGGCAAAACTTTCTTGCTAAACCTTGATTTTGTCCCATTCAGCCCAAATGGTATAATCAGATTTTTATTTTTTTCTCCTCCAAATGCCCTCTTCGCTCAAAGAGAGTGAGCTGTGCTCCTGAAGCGAGTCACGACGCTGCTTTCCAGCCTCACTTGCACTAGAAAGAGAGGAGCATAGCGGACAACAGGTGAAAAAGCCCCAGCACAATGAAGAGGCGCTCTGTAATTAAGAGGAAGGAAAGCTGTATGGGAGAATTCCTCCCTGCCCCGTGGTAGCCACAGTCTCCCGAGGTGATGCCGAACAGGTCACACAGACACACACACACACACACAAACGCTCGTTTACTGGTGCCCCACTGGAGTCTCGAGATCTGACACACCAAGAAGTCAAACACCAAAGAACGCAATTAAAGGCAATGAAAGGTAGAAACGCCGGTACCTTCAGCAGTTGGGGAAGGGGGAAGGAAAAGTGCTGAACAGCAAAAAGCCAACATAGGAAACTGTGTATTAATAAACCTTAACTTTGTTCTGTCCCTGTCCTGTAATGCTTGCTTTGGGCAATTCACTCTCCTTTTCCCCACCTGAAAATGGACACACGATTCATCTGACAGCGAGGGTCACTGCTGTACACAGGGCATTCAGACTGAGCGGTGCTCAGCAGACAGAAAACATCACAAAGAAATGAATAACCTCAGAAATTCCAGGTGGTACGTAAGGAATAAAGCAGGAACCACTAACTGAGTGAGGGTCAACATATTCAACAGATGTCCCGTTCCCCAGGCGAAGGGATGCCACAGAAATGCAGAGACAAGAGGAGGGGGAAGGCAGCTAGAAAAGCCTAAAAAAAAAAAAATAAAATAAATCCCAAGCAAGTCTTTACACCAATCAATCATAATATGAATGCATAAATAAGCAGAATGTCTATATATAAAGTGCCAAACTCTAGCTTGTAAGTTTTAAGGGCACAAATCTAAACCAAGCAGCACGGGAGAGCAGGGACAGCCTGATGAAACTACCCAGAACAGACTTTCAAAGAACACAACTGAAGGGCTGTCCTGGAGCTTCCCAGTCCATCAGCTCTTCTCTGAACACTTCTTTTGTCTAATGCCAGGAGAAGAGGAAAGAGTGCTCACATGCCATTTTTTCCCCCAATCAACAAAATATGCTAACTACATTGCACTTCACATACTGGTCTACAGACCGTGTGCTGCGCTACCTCAAACATGAATAGCATTACACAAAAGCAAACGTTACTTCCCCAAGTCTAAAAATAAGTCTACCATATTTTCAGATACCACAGTCTCCAGGAACATTTGGAGTGAAAAAAACCCCAACACACCATACAGTTCTACATTACTTAAGATTATTACTGAAAAAGACATGAATTGGAAGTCAAGAAGCGCCTGGAACAGGGCTGCAATGTTGGTCATTCTAAGAGGAGGAATAAAAAAACCTCCACATCACAGTTCATTTTTCCTTTTATTTTGTAACGACAGCTCAGCACGTGTATTTTAATTCAAAAGGGGAACGCACACACTGCATGTTTTCTTTCCAACTTTGTCGTCGTGACCTCTCTGAGCAGTACCTGTCCGCAGGATGACAGCCCGTCCCTGCACAGGTGCGTATCACACACGTGAACTCTGTACAGAGCACGCGACTTTCTACCTCCCAAGACACATAAAAGGGAAACAGTGTTTTGTGAAACACAAGCAAGATAAGCACGCGACTACTCCCCTCAGAGTATGGCAGTAAGAAACCAAAGCATTAATGGTAACTTGAGCCTGGGAAGAACTCACAGTTCATATGTGCATAGTGTCAAAAAAAGTAAGTTCTGATGCCCAAAGATTCGAATTTTTAAATGCTGAAGTACACTTAGGTACACTACTATCAGTGAGTAACGTCTAGAGATTGCTTCTAGAAGTTTGCGGTTCAAAACATGCTCTATGAAAACATTTTCAATTTAATCATCAAAGCAGCATTTTCCACTCTGAAGTTACCCACGAAGCGAGTGCTCCATCAAAGCAGAAAAGCTGAGCTCTGACCACCGCAGCACCTCGCCGGTTCCGTCCATCCCAATTTCCTGCAGATTTTGGTTGGTTGGCGACTGGCCAGGGACTTCACAACATGGACACCATTTCAAGAGGTACCGCTGAAAACGTGTCTCAAATGTGGCCTCATTACATCTGAGTGAATTTTAGACTTGATTTTTAAAATACTTCCAGCGCTATCCAAAAGACGTCACAAGTTGACTTCCTTTGTCCCAAGCATCATTCCTTCTCCTTCCCCCACTAAAGCAGCACAGCAGAAGTGATTCAGTAAGGAAGTAAGAATGCTTATAGCCCACACGGACAGGTAGGGCTAACGAAGAGCACACCCAGAAATAGAAGTGTAAGACCATAAGACAGTAAGCCCAGAGTTCCTCCCACAATTATAGTTCCTTTGACAGCAAAGGGATAATTCCAGTTCAAACCCGAGGCCGTGCAGAGGTACCTAAAAGGGCCAAACATTGGACCTATGTACATGTGCTTCTGTCTGACCAAAAAAGTGATCCAAATCCTTCATCGTGCCTTGCAGAAGCGTCACAAACATCACACAATACACCAGCACTGTCTCAATTTGAACCAATGATTTTAAACAGCTCCACACATGACTACCGGCCTGTAATTACTACAAAAAAGTCGTAACGCAGCTATATTAAGTTACAGTATTAGCATACTGACACTGCATCATATGCCAGCGGTGTTGCATCATCACCCATTGATGTAACCTCATGACTATGTAATGCTGTTAGGGATGGTATTAGCTACTCCTTTGTGCTTCCATCTCTGAGGAAAGAGAAATATATTGGGCTACCTGCATCCCGCTCCACTGCTGGACACCGAGTGACCACAGAGATACAACTCTCTCTCTTCCAGTGAAGCTCAGTGAGGTGGTTTTCACTTCAAGCACAGAACTCGGTCCTTTTCACACTCAAAGTTCAGCCAGCACATGCTAACTGGTAATATGTTCACTCTTTTTCCAAGTTAGAAGAGTATCAGCCTGTTGCTGACCCCCAGAGAACGCACAAAGGGGTGAGCTCTCACAGCCTCAACGCCAAGCAGCGCTGCCCTCCCCATTCTCAAAACCAGATAGTTGTGGGGAGGGAAAAAAAAAAAAAAAAGAAACTAAATAGTTTCCAGCCCTGAAACCAGCATATTTTGTGATCCTATCTGAGATACTTAACTGCAGAGCCTCGCTGCCTCCAGGATATCACACCCCCGTTTTTTTGACCAGAGCCTGACAATCCAGACGCACCGAAGGCGACGCCAGCGGCGAGTGACGGAGCGTGATGTACGGGAATACACCGTTCCGTACGTGTCACAGTCTCGGATGGCTGTGAGGTGACACTCGGGGGCAACGTCCCCGCCACCAGCCAGCTCTTCCCCCCACCAAATACAGCACGGTCCCCGCTTAGAGCGCTCGGGGGGCTACCGGCCTCCCCGTGGCCCAAATGCCAGCAGACATCGGTGCGTATCACCGCCACATCCCACGATCTGGTGGGACCGACCGTTTGTCACCAGTCTTGGGTCTGCAGAACGCACGTGCCCGGCAACACACCGCCCAGGAGACAGCTCTCTTACACAAAAAGCTCTCCACGGGCTACACATCCCTTTATTTTGTGCTTTCTGCTGCCTCTGGTCCCCTACCACCTCGTCCTCTCCACTAACAGCACATCTCTTACACTCCTGCTTCTTCCTACCCACGTCTCCATCCACTTGAGACGCTGGTCAATAGTTTGTCTGAAGAAAGGAAGGTTTCGTTCTCTTCTCCCGCTGATGCATGGCAGCTTCCAGCCTACTGGCATGTCTCTTATTCCCAAAGGCCCCTCTTCGTTTCACTTCCTGTGTAACTGTCTCTACAAGCAGCTCTGCTACCTCTGCTTCCAGCTGCATTCGCAGGCGGGCAAGCGAGAGAGAAACATGAAAGTCAGACACCTGCAAAAGAAGCTGGAAACAAGGATTAGGGCCATGACTGCAAATTAGTGCTCTGTGACAGTCGCTGCTGGGTCCATCAGCTTGGGAACCTCTGTCTGGGGAAAGGAGTCTACCTCATGAAGTACAAAAATAGAAGAGCGAGGGGCAGCCAGAAAAAAGACAAGTGAAAGTAAAACCTAAGCCATATAGAGAGCGTAAAATAAATTTTAAAAAAAAGTAAGCAGATGCTCTAGAGAAGTAAGTACGTGCATCCCGACTTACGGGCTTCCCCAGCTTTGTGGTTCCAAAGCAGCGACCGATGCCAGACAGTTTTCAGTCACCGAGCCCCCCCCAAACGGCTCCTCTGCAAACGGGAGCGGCGATTCCCGGGTACCGGGGAGCTCGACGCCTGCGTGCGCTCGGGCAGCGCCGCTTCCCGGGGACTATCCTGACCGGGGCCAAATCCTGCCCGGCCCCTCCCGCAGGCGCCGGGAACGTGCAGTAATGGAGAAACCGGGGCAGGGCGCCCAGCCAGAAGAGCTTCCACCCGCGGCCCCGGCCGAGAACCCCCCGTTACCGACACGACACCCCGAGGGAGGCGGCGGCTGCGCCCCCCCCGTCCCCCGTCCCCGCCTCGCTGCGGGGAGGCGGAGGGGTGGGGGGGGCGCAGCCCGGTGCACCTTGAGCCGCAGGAAGGGCGGGCGGGCGGGCGAGGACTCTTATTGTGACACGGGCCGCAGCCTGGCCGCCAGCCGGGCCAGTGCCACGGCGGGGGCTGCCAGGGGCGGGGGCTACCCGGGGCGACCGCTCGCCCCCCCGCTGCGCACCCCCCCCCCCCCCCCCCCCCCCCGGGGCCGGTCCCGCCGCCGCCACCACCGTACACGGGGGGCAGCGGGGGCAGGGGCGCTCCCAGCCCCGCACCGGCCCGGGTGGCGACAGAGGAGGAGGAGGAGGAAGAGGAAGCAGGCACGGCGGAAAGCCCGTAACAACTTTCCGAAACAAACGCCTCGCAGGCTGCCGTCCCAACGCCGAACAAAAGCCGGCGGCGACCCCGGGAGCTCGGCCCCGGGCTCGGGGGACGCGCCGCGCCGCCAAACTTTTGGTTTACCGGCAGGATCCACCCCGGGAGCCCCCGGGAGCCCTCTCCTCGCCGCCGCAGGCAGCGGCACGAACTCCTTCCCTGGCAGGCATTAATCAATCAGCCCGCCCGAGGGCTGGAGCCCGGCGGCCGGAGAGCAGGACTTTGCACTTTTCCCGGGCTGCCCGCGGTCCCCGCACGACCGGGCTCTCCCGGAACTTCCCCGGGAGCGCACCCGCATCCCCGGCGGCCGCTCTTCACAAATAACTCTGCCGCCGCCTCTCCCTCCCCAAGACAATAAACCCAACGAGAACTTTTAATCTGGGAACTCACACGCCGCGGCACCTCCCCGCTGGTCCCCGCGCATTCGAGCGCCGCCGGTGCCCGTTCCCCGGCCGCCGGTTTCGCTTCCCCCGCGCCTGGCCGCCCCCTTTTTCCGCGCCGCCAAGGGATCCCCCGGTTAATCCTCTCCGCCGCGGCTCCCTTTGCCAAATAATGCGCTTCTCACACATGGAGTCGCGGCGTCACTCGGCGGAGCATGCGCGGGGCTGTCCCCGAAACACAGGGCGGCCCCGTCCTGCGCCGCAGCGGCGGTGGCGGCGGGGCTGGCGCGGCGACAGCGGGAGCAGCAGCGGCGGCCGCAGCGCGCAGGGGCCCGGCGCCGCTTCCGGGCAATGGTGGAGCAGGTCTGTGACCCGGGGCGCCATTGGCCGGAGGGGGTCGCGGCACATGGTAGGCGGGCGGGGATTGGCTGCGGCGCGGGCGAGGGGCGCCGCCGCGGGGGGCGCGGGTCCCGCCGCGGCGCTCGGGGCCACGTGGAGCGGCGGCGGCTCCGCCGCGGCCTCCCTGCCCCGGGGCTGCGGTCGCGCTGGGGGCCGCCGCCGCCTCCCGGGCCGGGCGGAGGGGAGCTGCCGCGGTCCGGTGCGACGGCAGGACCTCCGCTGACACGGATTGTCCCGGGGGCCGCTTATCTTATTCCTTCCTGAGCGTCTGGAGGCGCTGATGAAGGAAGCGGATTAGCGGCGTGCGGCTCCCGCGGCCGCTCCAGCCTGCGGCAGGACAGCGGGGAGCAGGAGGAGGAGGAGGAGGAGGAAGAGGAGGAGGAGGAGGAGGAGGAGGAGGAGGAGGAGGAGGAGTAGCAGCGCACGGCAGCGGGAGCCAGCCCCGGGCAGATTGCGTATTCCGGGCAGGGCTACCGATAGTCGGAGGCCTGGCTACCGAGTGGGGACGGGCGGCGGGGAGGCACGGACTCGGCTCGTTTCCGAAATCCGTCCTGAAGAGAGGAAAGTCCGACCGAGAGGAGCCGAGCTCCGCCGGCTGGGGAGAGGGACGCTCTGAGCAGCCACCCCGGAAATCGGTATTTTCATACACCGGAGAGCTCGGGGTAGCTCCCGCCAGCGCTGCCGCCCGCTCCCGGTGGCTCAGCCAGTAGCCGAAAGCAGCCGGAAAATAACTTGAAACACCCCAAAACCCAACTCCTGGCCGCGGCAGGACTCGGGGCCGCAGAGCGCGGCCGGGCCCGAGCCAGCGCAGCAGCGCGGCTACCGGCCACCCTGGCTACCGGCCGTCCCGGCCACCGGCCACCCTGGCTACTGCCCCGGCCCAGGTACTGCGGCGGGGTGGGACGGAAAAGCAGCGTTTGTGGAGGAGCCCTGCTCTCCTGTGCATCTGATAGGAAACTTTAGAAGGGCTTTCGGAAGCCACGTTCACCAGATCTTAAATCCAGCAGGTAAATTATTTTAGAGCAGAGTAACAGCAGAAGAGATGCTGAACTGTTTTTTGTTGGTGTTTTGTTTTGTTTTTACCGATCCCGTTAACACACTTGCAGATCCCTGGTGTGGTTTTCCAACTAACTACCCAATTCCGTCCTGCAGCAGAGGCAGCTCCCTGAACGCTGTTCTCACCCTCGTATTTCTGTTTATAATATTCCCACTGGGCTGTAATCCCCGGACAGGTCTGCCGGGGGGGGGGGGGTATACGAATAACCTTTGCAAGTTACCAAAAGAGCCAAATTCTCCTAGATTTTCTGTAGTAGACTAATGCCAGCAAGCCTCAAGACCTCCAGATTTCCACATTTCTGCAGACAGGTTATTTTTTGGATGTGGTCTGCCGGCTCCTAAGTCAGCAGCTCGACGCCATCTTCACTAAGCCCTGTCAGTCTCGGGTTAATAATTTTCAGTAAGGCTATACACCATCCTTCAGGGTCCTCCTTCCTCACTAAAAGCTTCTCCCTATGAAGCTTCTGGCTCCACAGTCATATTTCTGACATGATTTCTAAAACCTAGCTGAAGCCTGAAGTTAAAAACAGGAGGGATGTCACAAGGAGTTAGGGAAGAAAGTTACCCCAAAAGCAATATTCTGCCAGACCTGGTGTGCGAATGCTCCCCGCCAACACATCTCCCAGTGTGATACTTATTGACAGAGATTTAGAAGCAGAATAATTAGCAATGGGTTGGGTTTTTTTCAGATTGTGATGACTTCATTCTGAGACTGATAGTTAATTTATAGGTCCTGTGAAAAGACAGGGGACCCGCTTCTGCCTCTGGGTGGGTTACATCCCCTTACTGTACCCCATGTTCAAGCACAAAGGATTTCGACGGTGACAGCTCACCCGTCTGCACCATTACTTTGCCTCCCTGTCAGCACATCATCCAGACTCTTGCCGATTATTTTTTTCACATTAAAAATGATGGACATCCCCTTGTCAAAAGACTGGAGGTGCCCCCTCGGAGAAATGCAGGGGGAGAGCCGGCACGGCCCCGTCACCCCCAGAGCTGGCTCGCTCTCCGCCTGCCCGCTGGCGCCCAGCAGCGGGACCACGCATCAAACCTCCCTCCTGTCCCTTTTCACAAGAAGACCACCAGGGAAAATTGAATTTTAGTTGTTACGGGTCAGGTAACTGTAAGCCCAGAAAAGCAAACCACCTGTCTACAGTCCTTGGAACACGATGCACGGCAATGCTACTGCAGAGTGAAGAGAATGCTTTTTTATGTTCTTCTTTCATCAGCTTACTTAAAACATCAAAGTAAGTGATTATTTAGTAAATACTTTAGAACTGTGTGTGGTTTAAGACCAGCAACTGATTTTTTATTTTTTAATAAAGACTGGCTTCTCTTTGGGGGCAAAATTCCAATTTTAGCAACGAGGTGTTGCCGGGGGATGGTACAGGCGCAGCATCAAGAGGGACTGTTGATAATTCAGTCACCTGGAAGGTGCATCGGTGTTGTAATCGCTTAATAGAGACACAAGCTGATGTCATTTCAGTGACAATCAAGTGTGGCAAGTCGGTGGCTCTACCAGCAAGAGAAACACCGATACCACAGACTTGTGTATTCCTAGAAATATATACGTACCATGAGGCAACTTGTTCACACATTTATGTAAACTGCTGCAGTGAAGCTAGTCCTAAACTGCTTTCAGGAGGAGAGTTCTATGAAACTGCAACAAATTAAGGAAAAAAGCTAATTAAATTAATCTACCTCGTATCTGTCAGACTTTGAAAGAGTTGGGATTTGGGGAAGAATCTGTAGGTATGTTAATCTTGTGTTCAGAAAAAAATAAAGCTGACGCTACTTAGGTCCAAACAAGGGAAACCAAACATCTGAAAGAGCAATTGATAAATGGTACCTTACCCCTATTTTAATATATAAACATCTTTGCCAGGTAGAGAGTATTCGTCAGTGAGAGAGTATTGCTAAAACGTGATTAAAGCAGTTCCCTCTCCTATTTAAAATAGCACCTAAAACCTTCACAGCCAAGTGTCAGTGCACCTTTAATCTGAATATATCCCTTTTTGGGACTCTCCACCTTCTAACTAAATACTTGGGCGCTATGCATCTCCTTTATTAAAATAGGCAACACGGTATTATTAATATTATTGGATTTTAATCTAAATTAAATACTACATTTAAATTAAAATCCAATAGTTCAAAATTAAAGAAGCCATTTATGTAAGCAAAGAGCTGTACTTTTGCGAATCCCTTCCTTGCTGTGAATCAGACGATGCACAGGAAGGCAATTCCAGAGTATTACCTCACCATTTCTCACCTGGGCCTTGATTAAAGCTACTCAATTAAGCGCAGGGCAGAGCGCCGTGCGTGTGCGGTCAGCTGGGAGAGGGAAGGCTGGAATTCAGCCGGCTGGCTGGGCCGGAGCTGGCATGTCTTGGGTGTGTCACTAAGGTGACACTGTTTGGAGAAGGGCATCAGCTGCACGGCGCTAATGACGCTCCCCGGTGCCCGGGCTGGCTCTGTGTGGGTGGCTCCAGAGGGAACCGTCCCCGTCCCCGTCCGCCTCCCCAGCCAGCGGCACGCAGCAGGCACCTGCTTTGTTTGTATCAGTCTTTTCAGTTTTTATAAAAATGTATCACAAAGATCCAACCTAGCAAATGGCCTTGAATACTTACTCGCGCCTGGTTTTCATTTAAGAAGGCAGCATAAACCCGGAAAACGGCATAAATACTCGTCCTGATAACCCGAACTGATGTGACGTAGCCTAGATTCTACTCTAAAGCTGAACATCTCATCACAAAAGCAAAATTTTGCTGGAGCCACAAAGTCCAACTATGAAGTTGTTCTTCCAAAGGTATTTCCCACACTCCAAATGCAAAGTCCATAGGTAATATGGATCAAATACTTCATCCTTCCTATCTATTTTAATACCACACTATCTCCGCTCCTCATAAAAATACCACCCAATATAGCATATGTTAATTTTGTTGTGACAAGAGCAGAATTTGGTACAGGGATGTGAGAAAAAACCCCAACAATTCAGGCAAAATTCACAAGTGTCCCTAAAGGAAGAAAGAAAAATGAGATTAAGCCTTTTCTCAATGCACATCAGAATGTAGGTCAAAGAAGAAGTAAAGCTCAAGCCAGATCTGGAAGCCTTGGTCATCGTCCTGCAACCAACAGCAGATGTAAGACGCATGGGAACATGCTAATATTGGCATCCTAAACAGGCTAAACGGGTTCTTAAGCTCGGTAGCCGATATGTGTTTTAGTAAAGGTAGAGAACACAACTCTGAGGTCGTTTGATGGTCTAGAGGAGCAAGAAATCAGCACAGATGCTTCTGAAAGCTGCTTCAGATCGGCATCTGTGTTACATTCACCTAATTTCCACCGTTCAGAAGATAAACTAGGGGCTACTGCTGAGGGTGTGTTGACCAGGAGTCTGACACTGGGACAAGACAGAGGGCAATCCTCTTATTTTTTTAAAAAAAGCAAACCCTAGCACCTTGTAAAGGATGGGTTTTTTTAAATCTTTTACATTGCTGGCTATAGGTTTGAAATTAAGAGACTACATCCTCAAATAGTTAAAGGAAAAAAAGGATAAAACTGTAAGCATGCTGCAACAGTACTCAAAATCTTAAGAATACAATTTTAAGATGGTTTATGCTAAGAATGAAAGGAAGTCCATAGGCTTGAGACCAAGAGATGGTCCTTTACTTATTTTCTGGTGAAACTGTTTTTTTCTGGTGGAACTATTTTCATGCAAGTGCGAGCTGCAGCTCCCACCAGCTGCTCGGGACAGAATTTCTGGTAAGTAGTTCAGGAATAGGATGAGATGGTAAACTGGTGCTTTTTGACGAGAAGAATCTGAGACACTTCAGAGTCACTCTGTAATCTGTACCGCCGGGTCTGTTTGCCTATCTCCCACCCACCGGGAGCGACGCTTAAATGTGAAACGGTTTCTGTGGCAAAGCAGGACACGAGATTGGAAACAGTCAGAATTCCACGATCTAAGCAGTGAGGTGAATGACCCTAAAGAGAAATGAAAATGAATCTTTCTGGAACTGAAAGACATTAAAGATCAGTAAGTTACTGAGGAAATGGGGAAAGCAGCGGACGCATGCAAACACTGCTTGGCCCAAGATGGTGCCTTCAGTGTGATATTATCTGACCCTGTCTCTAATAAGCACTTTAATGGCTGGAAGAGGATATATTAGGAGCTTTGCTCCAATTCAACAAGCGCTTCATGGACTATCGATTTTGCTCACAAGTGGGAGAGAACAAAGTTCACCCTGCATTGCTGTTATTTAAAGATCTGCCAAAGGACATCTCAACCTCCTGAAAACTGGTCCACCACCGACTGTCTCAGATCAGTCAGTCTTGTGATCTGCAACTTCGGACACAAATGTTTTGCTGGCAAACAGTGAGTCAGACCCACGGAGCCATTACTGGAGGGAACGGCTGTAAACAAGCACCTCTTGCTTGTTTACTGATCATTGTCACATGGCTCCTCAGTACTTGACCCTGATTAAAGGAAGAATTAACCAGTTGCGGAAAACTCTACAAACTTCTGGTATAATTTGACTTACTGTAAGTTTTAACCGCCACAAACGCTCCTATGAGAAGCAGGAACTCAAATCAGTGGGTCCGCACCTACAAAGAGATCTCAGGCTCCCTTCCTGCTGATTGTATCAGTCACTGAATATCCCCAAGAATCTTTTTCATCTGGACCTGCCAGCCTATTTTTAACTGTCTGCAGCCTGTAAGCGTGATACACAAAGAAAAACCAGGAGCCCTCACGAACCTCACTGGTTTTATCATTTTGTGCAAGAGATAAGGCTCGGTCCCTGAGCCTTTTCTCTAGCGTGGAATCCTTCTCCAGAACAGACTATGGGATACTCGGCACCGGGGGAATCTGCTTCCAAGAGGTAACCAGCAGTGGCTTGTTCTGCATCAGCTGGTCTGCTGATCACTTAACACTGCCCTTTTTAAATGAAAACAGGGTTGTGCCACGGTCCACACATACAATCAGATTATTTTCTTATTATCTGCTAATTTCCCCCCCTCTTACACACTCGCACTGCATTTTGCCTCCTCTAACCAGTAAGCTCGTCAGGGTGGGGGCACTCGAGGTGCTACAGGACCACTGTGCTATTAAACTCTGTAGTTTTAAGAATGAATGGCTTCCCGAGTGCAACTTCCAGCTGTGTATCATTTTCTTGTTGCCTCCTGATTAAAAAATATTTAAATTACTAATTGACGCTAGTATCCGTGTCCATATACTCTGAAACCCCAAGCAGTGAAGGCAGGAGAAAAGAGAGTTCACACACCAGCGTTACTGGGACGTACTCGTAGAATGAAAACGCGTAAGACATTTCCTCCATCGTGGAGAGCGTTTTGGTCTTTACTGCCCTCCAAATTAGAGGTAATGGGGGAAATATAAATATGACCTCAATAACTGTTAAGTTTTAGCAACTGTGGAAGAGAAGGGATCAGAAGCTCTATTTGTAGTTACCCCATTTTCTAGAAAACCAGCTTTTATCATTGAAGGCACCAGTTAGGCTGCCTGGTATCCTTGGGGCTGAAATGGTTCACTTCTCAAGGAGATTAAGCAGCAGACCTGAAAGTCGTACAGTATCATAGATGCCACGATTAAAACCTCGCTCTCTCCCTCTGACACACGTGAGATGTCCCTGCACGGGGCTGTGGTGCTGTTTTCAGCAACTGTACCAAAGATTTTGAAAGTCAGATTGTGCTGCTCAGCCACGTTGTGGATTTTCAGGTTATCAAACTTAAAACTGAAAGGGTTCACAAGTATTTTCAAGTAGGATGTGTGTTTATCTGCCCGAGTGTCTCGGAAATGGCAGGAGGTGGTTGTTACTGACTCCGGGTTGTCATTGTTAATAATACATCGTTGTTAATCAGATTTGAACAAACCCCCCAGTCAGTGTTTACCAGTTGGCAAACTGGACACAGAAAAGCCTGATTCAGGAAAGATTTGTTTTTACAGTTCAGACCCTGCAAACGAAAGGTTTCCGAGTGTGTAGGGAATGCCTTTCACAAGGTAAACGGGTTTGTAGTTGCAGCCTGAAGAACTCCACCTAAATTCCACAGATGTATTTGAGCAATTCCCAGTAGTTTATTCTCTCAATCCAGCATCAGACTAGATTCCTAACGGAGATTAATGCTCGCACAATCAGATATCTGTCTGTACGGATGCCGTGACATCCACAGGTCTCTGTGGTTTAACAGACGAGTTCTGGCTAAAGATCCTTAAGGACGGGGTAACCGAGAAATAAGGAGTTGATGGAATGCTATAAATTCTGCCTGTGCAAGACCATCTTTTTCCAGTGATACAGTTTTGATGAAAATAGATACAAGATCCTCCAAAACATTGTCAGGTTACTCTTACTTTAGATTTCTTTAAATATGCAGACAGGCAAATGATTCATGCTCTCCCTGTCGCTAAAACCCATACTGTGTACGAACACTGAGGCTGGTTGTGTATAAAATCATCTTTTAACTGAATTAGCTTCAGCCTTAACTTCTTTTTTTACTGGAAGTAAAGCCCTTCTTGCCGCAAAGACCGGGGCTACTGGTTGGCTACAGGCAAAAGCATCGAGCGAGGTGGTTGGCACGAGACTGTGATTAACCTTAGCACACCGAACCTCCAGGACCAAAATCAAGGTAGCCTTGGAGGGAGCCAGGCAGAGAACTGAAGTCACACGTAGAGATCTCGCAACAGAGATGAAATGAATCCTGGTTTAGAAGTGACTGCACTGAAAGGTAGATAAAGAGCAAAACGTAGGAATTTAGAGCAAAACAGATTGCAGAACACTGTGCCTTCGATAAAACTGAGCACTTTATCCTTAGAGATGTGAAAGGGAGTGCCCGGTTGTTCCTGGTTTCTCAAGGCATCCACCCAGGGATCAGCACTGCATTGAAACTTGCATTGCATCCAAAGACAACTGTGCCATTTCGCTACGAAATCATCTCCTTGATTATAATTAGATTTATTAAAATTTGTATCGTGTCAAGGCCAAGCAAGTTATCTGTACCTCTCAAACAACTTCTGTAGTGAATAAAAGTTTGACAGTTCAACATGACCTCAGTTTACTATAACTCATGTTGTTATTTTTGAAAGATGAATACTCCGAGCCCTTTGTTACCTGTAATTCTCAAGGACTTGACTGTGCTATTTGTAAGATGCCAACAGAGCCTTACCATAAAGTTACGTTACAAGCAATCACGGGCACATTGATGTAAAGCCAAAGGTCTGCACAGCCAGGTTTTACTGATCTAAATAAAGTCAACTAGACAGATTGTTATTGGAATACGCTGCATTTTGAAAACCTCTGT
Organism: Strix uralensis; assembly: GCF_047716275.1. NCBI lineage: Eukaryota > Metazoa > Chordata > Aves > Strigiformes > Strigidae > Strix > Strix uralensis. The sequence goes on along the minus strand of NC_133998.1, from coordinate 5,760,606 downwards.
ATTTTCACGAGGATTATGAGAGTCTTATACCATGTTTACTATAAGCATTTATTAACATTGTTCCTTCTGGTAATAAGATGTTTATTATCAGCACATAAAAACCGCCAGTCTTTTCCCCTGACCGCCTGCTAATTCTAACTTCAGTTCTATGAAGTCGCCTCTCTTCCCCCAACAGCACTATACTAGGTCAGTTCCATAACCTGCTTTCCTGCTGAAAAGCGAGGCTTATAAATTAAATTCATTTCTAAATTTAGGATTGATGGGATCAGTCATTACTGGTCTTATTTTTTTCAGGCAGATTTCAAGGGAAAAGTATTCATAAAGCAACCACTGCTTCTCGCTTAGAGTTTGTGAGAGTCCTAAACTGTAACTCTCCGCACATTCGTGGCATTAGTTGCTGAGACCACCTTTCCAGAATTAACAGGACCAAGATTAGGGGGTTTTCTTCTTCCAGAATAATCTTATATTTTAATAGTACGTCACAAATTGCATATGCGGTTTCCCCGTGTCTTTACGTTAGAAAATACAGGCTGTTCAATAGGAACTAGAATCAGTTGAGGAAGAAGGAAGAACACTTAGTTGTGCCGACAGGCAGACTTTGGTAAGCTGCTTTCCAACCTGAAATCTGACCTGGGCAACGAATCCAACTACTTCTACTGAGCAAAGGCAGTGGGGGAGATCCCTCGCAGCCATCAGATGCTGCTACCGGTTACACGCCGCTCCCAATGCACTGCCAAGAGATGGCTCTCGGGGAAAAAAAATCCCATCTCTGTCACCAAAAGCTGAAGCACCCTTTGTTTTCCTTTGAAGAGGAGGCCGGTCCTCCATCACACACTTACCCAGCCTTGCTCTGGGTCTGCAGTGTGCAGAGGCACAGGCAGCCGAGAGGGAGGGGAGGGAGTGCCACAGAACCGCACTCCACGGCCCCCGCGCTCTAATGCCTGATCATATACTTGTTTAATAACTGCAGAAAAGGACAGCCCAATTCTTATCATCAGGCTCTCTGGAGATTTGACATCCTTGGCATTGTATCCTAAGAGGAAGGAAATTTCTCACTTCCCTAGCTATTTCAGTTATATAAATCAATTGTTGAAGGATAGTTTAACTGGTCTGCACATAGGAACCAAGGCAACTGTATCTGGGCTCCAATGCTCTTTGGAGATACTTATCTATAAATTAAAAATATAATGCTTTCTAATTCATCAGTAATTATATGCATGTACGTTGAAAAAATGGTGAAATCTAATAGCTAGGAAAAAAACCTGCTTGATTTTATACTGGCAGTCATGATGCCCGGCTGTGAAGCCGTTTGATCGGGGCCCTTTGGACCCAAAGGCCAGAAGCTGTCACCAAACACCGACCGTCCTCCCCTCATTTTCTCCAGCCTCCTTGGAACATCCACGTCCTATCAGCTGGGCAAGTGGGTTCAGTTGCATAAACTTCAAGAACTTATAAGAGACTATTAGTAAGGACAGTGGATTAGAAGATGGGGTTTTCTGGCAAAGAAAAAACTGCTATGGGCTGCAAAAACAATTAAAAGATGGAAAAACCCTGAAAATACCTCTGGTAGCTCCGTGAGCGTAAGGCCACTGGTTTACTGTGCCAGGCAACCAAAAAGCAAACACTGCAGGTATCGTTCCAGTATTTCAGCTTGGCACTAACACCCTGATTATTCACTTGCAGCAAGAAATAGATCTGTCCTAAGCCACAGAAGCTGAAGGGTGAACTGATGTCATGGCTGACAGAAGGAACCTCTTGTAAAATGAAACGATGATGAAGGTGCAATAGCTCACACACGGCCACAGTACGTCCGTGTGTCTCCTTCTAGGGAAATGGCGTGTTCACAGAGCATCCTTCACAACTAGCATTAATTTGCTTATTTGGCAAATCTAGAAACCTATTTGATTAAAAGTAACGACTCAAGTGAAAAGGCAGGGAGGACTCGGTCACACAATAGTGATTCTGTCCTCCTGCCCATACTGATTTTTAAGCTTTCTCCTCTAAGCCTGCGGAAGACCCAAAGAGTAGTATTTTCTCCTGTGACTAGGATGGGTCAATGGATTTGGTCAATGCAGTTTATTTTACTCGAGTAAAAATATTTATTATCCTATTCTGAAAGGAACTTATGGCATCTCTATACATAACCAACCAACCAGGCAAGACCGCTGGCCTCCGGAGATGCTCTCAGATGCTCTCCAACAGCCAGGCCACCTCTACGTACATGGTACGGCAGCTCAAATGCCTTCAGCTTTCAGAGCTGGGCTACTAACCGCGCCGGTAAGGATTCCAAAAACGTACATGCCACCTTGCTCCAAAGAAAAGGGAATTAGTCAGCAACAGGGGTATTCTTATAGTGTGTTTTCTCTCATTGTTCTTTGGCTGCAACATCCATTGATATTTTTGGTGGCACACCAGAATTGTGAAACTAGATACTCTGAGTCAGCCCAGAAGTGTAGATGAGATCAAACCCCAGCGTTCTGCAAGGAACAGAGGGCCGACCAGCAAGCCAGGATAGGTAAATACTCTTCACACATCTTCCCAAAGAGTTTTTTTCTGAGCAAGAATGCCACAGAGATATGCTCCGAGTCCTCGTTCCACAGCATCACACTACTACTAGGAGACATTTTAGGGTTGTCTCTCCTGTTCCCTCAGGGGTGCTGCTAAAAACGTGGCTGTGACCCGCTGCAGAAGTCGCCACTACTCCTTTTAAATTCCGTGCCTGCCTTTGGGGAACTGTGACAACACTGTGACAACATACAGGCCAGTTTCTCTGGAGACTCAGCGGACTCCCTAAATTCATGCTGAGGATCGCGGGGTGGAAAGCAGTTGATCTCCCCTTGGCCCAAACAGCTGAACTCTTAGCGAGAGAAGAGACATTCAGTTATACCTAAATCATCGCAATGCCTGATATTTTTTGCTGCACTAAGGTGGTTCTGCCTCTCATGTACAATCCCTGAAGCACCCAGTCTGTCATGATGGCAACTGGATAATTAACTTTGGATGAAAGCTAATTCACATTCTTCAAGCAGCTTTCAAAAGCAAAGCTGGTGTGATTGTGTATTTTTTTAAACAAAATTTTGTTATTTGTAGTCCCCAATTTGTGGCTTATAGACGAGTTTCTTCCTGCAAGACCCTCTGAAATTGCTCATGGCAACAGGGAATTAAGATGGTTAAAACGAAGCCAACTGGGAGACGTGAAATGGCTTGCAGCATTTTGCTTGCTTCAGACAGTAGCCCACTGGACAGCAGGATTTAGGGACACAGACATAATTTCAGTTATAGTTGTGCGATAACAACATCTGTTTTACTCTCTGGAAGATTTAGTCACCGCTTGAACAGTACGCGTGCTCAGGTAAGATGTGTCATTAAACTCTCGAGAAAGTCTGAAAAAAGGAGTCAGCTGTACCATTGAGATTGAGATTAGAAGAAAAACTCAATCTACAGTTTAAAGGAAGACTGACCACTAAAAATTCGTTTTCTTTCTTAAAACTTTGTGCTTGGTACAGTCATGAAAAATACTGAAGTATTTCACACAGTTTTCTTTGCATTTAATAGTGCTTTGTATTCAGTTCATTCAAATAAATATTTGTGCCACCAATTTCTAAGTTGTTTAGGAGTTATATTTACGGGTCCTTCTCAAGGTAAAGCAAAAGGAAAAGCTTTTTCTTCCCTTACACTTTTTTCTTGTTTGGAATTTGCTCCTAAAAATGTCGTGAAGAGTCAAAATTTGTAAAGTTAGTTACTTCCAAATACTCAAACTGACAATATTCTTTTACCTATAGCAACTGCCACAGCGTACACAGCTCGTACATACGCTCCCTTATACTCCTCTAGCTTTTCACCACTTATCACAAAGACGGGGAAAAAAGTGGAAGATAGATAGAAAATTAATAATGAATTAGATTTTTAAGAAGCCCTCTAGATACACTCTGTGAAACATGGCAGATAGCTGGGGGTGAGGAGAAGGTGGTAGACCACAGACAGGATATAACTTTATTTTGAATAGAGCTTGTCTTGCGTACAAACTAAATCCCCCCCCCCCCCCCCCGAAGTAGTACAGAGATAAAACACTGCCAGAAAAAGAAAGTGATCGAGGCAAACGCAACAGTGGTGTTTTCAAACTGGTGAAAATGAGCCTGGCTCTCAATCTTTGAGCACAGAACCTCCACGCATCTAGACACAGGGGTATAAGGACTCCTCTTTGGCATCAGCCCCACAAAACACCTCCATCTTAAGTCCTGTCGTGAATTCAACCCATCTGGCCCTCTCCAGCAAGCAACCAGTTTTTTTGTTCCTGCTTAGCAGGTCCCCTCCGTAAGTGGCCTCACCCTGCCTGCATCCACCCTTTCTTCCCAGGGACGCCTCATCCAACGGCAGACCCTCGATTTTTGCTGCCCCGCGACAGAACTTTGTCCATTTCTGGAGCACCACTTTCTCTTGCAGTGGACGTCTTGTTCCCCCCGAAGGACGCACCACTGAGGCTTCTCTCAGGAGTCCTGGTACCTTCGTTACCAAAAAAGCTGCCCTCTTGTTTCTAGCAGCACCCTTCCCTCTCCAACCGCCGGGCTCTCCCCCCGGGGTGCCCCTTCCCCGGCCGCTCCGGAGCTGGTTGCCCCCAGCCCGGCCCGGTGGCCCCAAGTTCTTCCCCGGATGCCCCATCTTTAGCATCGGTAGTTCCCTCCCCTCCCCCACTTCCCCTCCCCCGCCTTCCCAAGTCTCTGGGACTAATAATCTGCCTTTGCTGACATGCTCTGGTAGCTGTGCCTATCGGGCAACTCCCAGGATGCACTCTTCGCTCCTCCCTGGCACCCCCTCAGCCTTGCCCACCCTCCGCTGGTACTTCCCCAACCCTTTTTTTTAATTTTTTTTCCCCTCCCCCCCCCTTTCCCTCCCTCTTTCCCGCCCCCCCCCCCCGGTTTTGTGAGCGCCCCTCCCAGGCCCGGTCCTTCCTCAGGCCAATTCCCCAGCGTCCCTCCGGGCCTTCCCCTCCCCCGCCGTGCCCGGGCCCTGCCGCCCCGGCCCCGCCGCCCGCGGGGCGCCCACACCCGTACCCCGGGGGGGGGGGGGGGGGGGGCGGCCGTGCCTCACAACACACCCCCCCCCCCCCCCCTTCCCACACACACCGGTCCGCGACCCCCCCAGCGCAGCGACCCCCGGCCCCTCTCCCCTCGCCCTCCTCGGCTTCTCCCCTCCCCCCGACCTCCTTCCTCGCCTCCTCACTCGCCCCTTCCCCTCAGCCCCGCTGCCCCCTCGGGGTGTGTCCCCCCACCCCTCTCCCCCAGCGCCCCCCACCCCGTGTCCCCCCCCCGCCGGGTCCCCAGGGGCTGCGGGGGGTGGGGATGTCACTCACTCTCCTCAGCCCCCTCAGAGCCGCCTCCTCCTCCTCAGCGGGGCCCGGGCCGGACTGGGGCCGTGGGGGGAGGGGAGGCGGCTCCCTCAGGTGGCCACTGACAGGAGGCGGGAGGGAGGGAGGGAGGGAGGAGGGGGCTGCGCGCGCAGGGAGACCCGCCTCGCGCCGGGCTCCCTCCCTCCCCTCCCCGCTCCCCTCCCCTCTCCCCTCCCTGGGCCGCCCCGCGCTGCCGCCGGCGCGGGACTCCCGGGGCGCCGCGCGCGCCACCAACCGTCACCTCCTCGGGACGCCTGTCCCGCCCCCCCCCCCGTTGCTAGGCAGATTTGGACAAACTTGCGCCTCCGCGCGCCTCGCCCCGCCTCCTGCCCGGGCCTTTGGGGGTGTGTGGGGTGGTGGGGTTTGGGTCTTGGGGTTTTTTTGTTGGTTGCTTTTTTTTTTTTTTTTTTTTAAGGGGGGGGGGGGGGGTGCGGTTTTTTTTTTGAAACCAGGTACGGACGGCTGAGACGGCCAATGAAAAGCTGGGGTTGCCCACCCCGCGAGCCAATCGCAGCCAGAGCCCGCCTTCGGCCCGCCCACGTACTAAGCGGTGAGGAAAAGAGGCGGGGCGGCCTCTTGATTGACGGCGGGGCTGGCCAGTAACGTCCGCGCGGCCCTCGGGGGGTGGGGGAACGGAAGCCAATGCGCGGCGCACGGGGAGGGGGTGTGGCCCGCGGCCGGCCCGGGCTCTGAGGTGCGGGGCTCAGCCGCCCCCCGCGACCCGGGCACGGCGGCGGGGCTCGGCCCCCCCCCCCCCGCCCCCTCATCCCCCGGCACCGCGCCGAGGCCGACTGAGGTGATGCGCTGCCCGCGGGGAGGGGCCGGAGCCGCCGGCGGCCCTTATCCGCCCGCGCAGGCCGGCCTGGGGCCTCAGATAGGGGCCGGCGGCGGGGTCGCTCGCTCGCTCGTGGGGGGGGGAGGAAGGGGCCGGCGGGCCGCACCTCTCCGGGGAAGGGCCCTCGCGGTCCCCGAGCCGCCGTAGCGTCGCGGACCCGTCCCCGCGGGGCGGGGGGGGTGGGCAGGAGCCGGGCCCGGCAGCGGCAAGCCGCGGCAAGTCGCCCGGGGCCCGCGGGAGCCCGGGGTTGGGGTGAGTCAGCCGCGCTTCCTCCGCGGATCTGGGTCAGGGGTGCGCAGACGTTTTCGTGCCATCGGCCGCACCTCCGACGGGGCCCCGATAACGATCTTTCCTGCGGGAGCTGGCGAAGGGATGTTAACCCCTCTGCTGCGGGCTCCGGGGAGCCTTGGCCGTGGTCAGGGGCTGCGCGGGGCTCGGCACCGCCGCGGGGGGGATTATCTAAATCCACCCGGTCAGGGCAACGCATAGAAACGGGAACAAAGGAATTAATAAATTAACTTTCCCCATGAGACTCCCTGAACAACTGTATTCGTACAAAAAAATGCCTTCTGAGCTGCCAGCTTGCCACCTACCTTCACTGGCTCTGCTGTAAGCTTCAGGACTTCTTATTCAGCGTTTTGAGACACCTGCAAGTGAGCTTGCTCTTAAAAGGAAAAAAAGAAAATCTTGGGTGAAGCAAGTTTATAATCGAGGGGTAAATAAAGTGAGGGGAACTGCCCTTTATTTATAATGCCTGCACCAATCTTTCATCAATTATTTTCCACATACAGCTTATTATAGGATTAGATGCAGCTTCGTATCAGGTTACTTAAGTGCTTGTTTCAAAAGACTAAATGTGAGATAATGCTTATTATTTTCATTCATAATCGTTAATAAGCATAAGTCAGTGTGCTTCCCATGTTACTAGGCAGGGAAGTGAAGGTGGAAGGCACGTAATCAAGGCTTTTGCAAGAAAAGAGCAGCAGAACCAGAGCTAGAATCCAGGCCTCGTCCCTCCCTCTCCAGCACGCCCGGAGCGTGTTCAGCCTACGGTCAGGAAAGTGCCAACACACTCCACTTCTCAGCTGTTTTCCACTCTAGATTGAAGATTCACCATTTCTCTTAACAACTTTGTGCTCAATATCCTTTATATAAGCCTGAACCCGAGTCGTCTTGTTACAAAGCACCTTCCTCCACCCTTTGTATGAGAGTTTTAGCTACAAATAACTTCAGGGTTATTTGTGCAGCTCGCAACCAGTTTACTCTGGTTAATGACTTAAAGCACTAAAAGCCACTGGCTTCACCTCAGGCCATTCAAAACCTTATGGTTAAGTACTAAGGGCTCGATCCTTCTGAAGCGATGCTTTAATCCACACTTTAATCCACACACCTGTGCATCTCCACTTGCTTCACTCGCTGTGTCATCGGGAGAGTTTCAAAACAGGTCTAGCCCAAGATGCATTTTACTACCTAGAAGTAATTTCCAGAAATCTCTTCAGTAACTTTTTCCCCTGTCCCGGTTGGGTCAGAACTTTACCGAGGTGACAGTGAGCTCTGCTGTCTGCAAAGGCAGGATCCAGTGGTCCCAAACACCGGAACATCCCTTTTCTCCTTTATGTTTCAAGCGTGCAATAAGCTAAATAAGAGCAAAAATACTTCACAAAAGAAAACTTAGTCGCTTGTTGTGCAGCAGGCTGGCATCTTAATTTTGCTTTGTCAGCTCACAACGAGCCTCTACGCAGTAAAATACAAAGAGGATCTACTCTGGATGCGTCTCCGGATCTATCAGGCCAGTACCAAAACTTTCGTACCTCTTGCTAACGCATTTTAGATGTGTTCACGTGGAGTTTTGCCACTGGGTACCTCCTCTGCGAGGAACCTGCTTCAGAGGAGATCCCAGAGTCGGCCCTGACAGCAGATGAACAAGGCAGGACGGAGGGAAGGAGACGACAACTCGGTTTATGCCAGATACAGGTTTTTTCTGAGGATGGAACTGCACATAACCAGGGTGAGGAGACTGGAGGGTCAGCAGAGCCAAGGCTCATTGTCGAGAGGAAGCTGCCATTTGGGTTTAAATTTTCATCTAGTGAGTAACTTGTTGGAACAGAACCTACTCGGCTTCTGTGATGAAATTCAAGGGACTAGCTGAGCAGCTCAGATGATGTTTTGGAAAGGGACCGTCTGCAGTTAAGTCTTAAAATTTTTAGTTTCGTCGAAATTTCAGACAAATTAATTCAGCAGTTTTCTTCTTCCTTTTAAATTTAAGCTGCAAATGTAAAAATACCTGCCAGAAAATTTTGGGATAAAAGACACAAAAAGCAATCTTCCATTAAACCAGATCCCATTTGTGAAGGTCAGATATACTCAACGTCCTTCGTGACTGCACGACTGCCGTGAGAAATACTCCTGTTCTAGACCAAGTAAGAGAAATTCCAGGCGTTTGACTGATCCACAAAAGTCTTGTTTCACCCTAGAGGGCTGCCGAGGTTGCGGCCGTCTCCAGAGCCGGTTCAGAGCCACCCTCGGCCATCTCCAGGGTGCGAAGGCGAGCGCTCGGTGGACATTTGCGAGCAGGAAATTCTGGTTCTCGTTGCAGGCAGGAGCCCTCAGCCAAGCTGCGGGCAGAGCATGATCCAGCCCCACTCCCCGCCTGCCCCCCGGCACCCCCAGCGCTCTGCCCAGGGCCTTAAAACAGCTTCTAAGGCCGGGCTGGGCCAGGGGGTAACTCACTGTGGCCACCTAAAATGTGTCTTTTGTAGGGAGGAGCGCCTGCAGGTCAACTAAAGGAATTAGTATTCTACAAACTGCTAGAAGAAGTAAAATTAAACTTTATTTAAAAATTCTTCTAATATAGAAAACGAGAGGAAACCAAGGCAACAAAGTGATGCCCCCGGTTCCGTCTCATTACATGAGTTACTGTATTTACAGCTTGGGGAAGGAGCACTGGCAGAGGGTACGCGTCCTGCTACTTATGGAGAACTACAAACACTTAACAATACATTGTACAAACCTGACGTAACATTTAAAGGTTCACTGCAGGAAACAATTAAATACACTTGCTAAGACAGACAGTAGAAGAGCACAGACGGGTGTTATTTCATCCTGATTTCTCCAAGTGTTCTGTACAGCCTAAACTACCGACACGATTTCCTTCTCACTTCTCACCACTGTGGCAAGAACTGCCGTACATTCCGGAGACGGGTTTATTCAGCATGATTTGGAGAGGTCAGTAATCTCTGAAGTGAAATGGGACATTACTGAGCTCCTGTCATCATTTTACTTTCTGGCGAATTTGGAAAAAAAAAAATGAATAAAATCAAAGCAGTGAAGTAACACGGAATACACGGTGCTGAACTCCACGTGTCCACAGGCAGCTTTGCAGCAGAAGGCCCTGACATTCTACCAATGTCGGTTCTCGCTCCTGGTGTCACAGTGAGTGCACAGATGGGATGACGGGGGATGAAGTTCACGATTTTTTTTTTATTTTTTTTTTTTTTAATTCCCCAGCCGCCAGATTGATCTAGATTTCCTGTGTACGTGGGCCTTTCTGATGTTCATAGTGTAGGAAATGAAATACAACAGGCAAACACTTCAGACTGCATTCTCTATACATATATAAGTTTTTACACTATCTACAAAACAGTGATTAGATGCTTCTGTGTAAGTTCTTGCTACTCCTTTAAAAATACTAGAGAAAAAACTGTACAGTTCTCTAAATTACATCTTTAGAAGAATAATTTTTTTAGAAGTTCATAAAAGACTTCATGTTTGTTTCTATAGAGAATTAAATGATTGGACAAGAAAGATTAGAAATAGGTTGTTCAAATCAAGTTAGACAGACCAAGCACTTAACAGAACATTATTTGTAAACTGTAAACTTCTAGTTTTCTGTTCAACTTTACATACGCATTCGAAAATTAGGAAGAACTTCAGTTATGAGGTCCTTGTTTTAATCTCTGCTACATACAAAAGATACTGAAAAGCAAAAACTATTAAATAATTTAATATACAAGTGTAGTTAAAAAGCACTGTACATTGTAACAAATGTACATTGAATTTTAGAGATAGAAAATCACCGAGTTATTTTCAAATTTACAGGATTTGTGAAATTCTGTGATGGGAAGAGGACTCTGGAAATGGAGCAGAGTTCTGGCCTCCACAGGCTGCGGGGGAGCGCGGCCGAGCGCTGTTCTGCACAAAAGCAAAGCCCAGGCCAACCTGCCTCGTCACAGCCGAGGGAATCCCGGGTTGTTCCTCCTGACTTTACCAGTTCAGCTCCCACATTCAGCAAATGGTTCCTGTTCAAACCTGAGCGCACTTCCATCAGAAGCAAGCAGGCAGCTTTCCCTCAAGTACTTCCTTCCCTCCGAGGACAGACCGGCAAAGGAGCCGAGCTACAGAGCAGCCTGGTCCGCACACAAGTACCGACAAGGAGAAGCCAGAAAACTGCCACTGCAAATCGCTCTCCCCCAACACAATCTTCAGCTCTGCAGGTCCTCGAGCAGCAGGAGAAGGTCAGGAGATGCAGCTACCTGGACATCTCACTTGCTGCAAAGTGCTTTTCTTAAACTCAGCCCAAACCACAGCTCTCTAGAGTTGGGATTTTTTTTTTTAATATTGCCTTATAGAAGCAGCACTTTTTTGGCCAACATTTAAAGCAATTTATAGTTGCGATGAGCATGTAATCAGTTAAATAACAGCCTCAGATTGGATGACAAAAGACAAAAAAAAAAAGAGAATGTTTGGATGACCTGAATGGGACTCTAGCAGATTTTAAAGTACTTGTTTTGCAGTTACTAGTCATTCCTCAGCTACAAGAAAATTTAGGCGCTTAAAACCAGGTACTGAGTCCTTGCAACTCAGTGACTTCTGGAGGGAGCAGCCAAAGGGAGATACTGCTTCCCATACACACACACCAAAAAAAGGGAAAGACTTAAAAATAGTCCCTGTGGTATCGATATTCCCCGAGGTAGGATTTACCCGATCGTTCCCGATCGGAATCCGAGCACACGCCAGCCGTTGAGCTTATGAAGTTCTAACAGATCCCCGTGGCCCAGCCAAGCTCAGACCCATGAACCCTCCTCCTCCTCTCGCCATGACCCGGGGCCACCACAGTGCTGCCATGGGGACGGGCTCCTGCCCCGGCCCCAGGAACACCGCAGCAGGGCCGGGGGCAGCTCCGCAGCCCAGAGCCTCCGAGGGGACAGGAGGCTGTGAGAGCCGGGTGGTGACACCCACCACGGTCTCAGTGAGCAAGAGATGCAGGACGGGGCCCATCTGCGTGGATTCTCCCTGTATGTGGTACCTCCAAATACCCTGTACGCTAACTCACAAACTTCTTTCCTATTTTTTTTGAGTTTTAAGGGAGATTTTAAACAGCACTGATTTTTTTCTTGCAAACCCAGTAATGAGACTCTCTCCCTATACCAATATTGAGGCCGTTTTTTCCCCTGGTGGAGACCGAACAAGGCCTAAAATACACATGGCTTCTGCAAGAGTACATGTCTGAGAACAGGACCTAAACTGGCATCACATGTCCAGTAGAGGAAACATAAAATCCTATTTGGTAACTGGACAAGCACTTGTCCTCTTAATATCATTTAGTGGTAAAAACTGAGGGGTTTGAATTACAAAAAGCAAGTGTGTCCGAGCAGTTGCTAGACAGAAGACTTTGAAAAAGAATGACCACTGGAGGTTGGACTAGGTAATCTTTAAGGTCCCTTCCAACCCAAACCATCCTATGATTAAAGACAGATTTCACAGTATTCCTTCTGCAGTAAGTTTTAAAGGTTTGAAGGGGTCAAATATTTCCTCTAAAATTTTCTCCTCCTCCCCAAGAAGCAATCACAGAGAGCCCTGCACAAGTGATTTTTCTAGCAGATTCCTTGTCCCTACCCCTTTTAAGTTGGGAGATAAATATGCAGAGCTACCAAGAGAGAAAAAGACCTTTATTCAACCCCATGAACCTCCCAAGCTTTACATGGCACTGAACGGACTGGCACAGATCCTTGCTATAAAGCTGCTGCTGCTGCTTCATGGAATTAACAACTCTCACACTGTTTTCTGCAGAACAAACTTGGGCCTCGTCTCTCCTGTTCTGAGGCAGCTGCCGAGGCACAGGCAAACGCAGTGAGAATTCACAGCTGAAGAGTTCAAAACACTGAGACAGAACAGGAAAGCCAACACAGAAAAGTTTGGAAACGTTAAGTTTTTGCCAAGGGCAAGACTATAGTTTTTATCATAAGCCTCTGGCTTATATTGGATTTGGGTTTTAACCACCTAGTTTAACTCTGACTTGTAAAAATCATTAAGGCACAGATGCTGCCTTCCCTTGGTGAGGCTGCAGTAAAGATGCAAAAAACGCTGTTTCCCAGCTGCTTGGCCAACGCAGGACTAGCCAGGAGGACAAGACCTTTCCTCTTTCTGTACAAATCACACCAAGTGGCAGAGATGGAGAGAGCTGTGGTTCTGCCTGCCCCTGGGCGGGCCCGCACATCAGTGCGGGGAGACAGAAGGAAAAAACCCTCCCAGGGATGAAGTGGTGGCACACTGTCCCACACTCCTGCATCCGGGAGGTGGAACCTGCTGCTCGGCCAGGGGGGGACACCCTGAGGACCTCGCACCCCCCCGGCTGCGAACACCCCTCAGCACTCGGATCGCGCCCATCTCCTCCCGGCCTTCACTGCAAGGCTACAAACAGCACTGGCAACGACTTGCAGACAACGAGAAGGAAAGAATATTACCTCAGAAACTAAATTTCAAACTTTAGGGCACCCTACAATCAATCATGATTTAATCCAATTATTCCCAGGAGCGGAAGGGCACAGAAAACATTAAAACTGGCATGCATCGTACTCCAGGGAAGGCTTGGTATTCAAAACTGCATGAGTCCTCTTCATTTCTGTGACAATTTTTAAAAAGTAGATACCTAACAATTTAAGGAACAAGTGTCCTTTGGACTAAACCTTAATTCTCAGTAAGAGGAAAGCAGATTAAAACCAGTAGGTATATACACACTAGCTGTATATTCACACACATTATGTAAAAGCAGCTTAAAATGCCCTTCTCACTTCGCAAGTCTATGAAATGTACGTTGTCTTTGCAATCTGTTTCCTACAAGGCCCTCGCTAGAAGAGGAATTTGCTGCCTTTTCTTTGAAGAAAAGATTTTGCATGAATTTTTTTTCTCCTTTTTTGGCATTTTTTTTTCTTTTTCTTTTTAAACACACTGTCCTGATAGTTATTCTGTTTCACAGGAGACTGGCCAGGCTGGTGGTGGGTCCGTTCTGTGCCTGGAACTGTACAGGAGGTGGTCCATCTGTCCACTGAAAGATAACAAACAGCATGAAAATCCTACAGCCACTGCCCGGGGAGGGGAGGAACGGCAGCGAGGCCAGAGGAAGGAGCTCGCCATAGAGACGTTCGCTACCGGGAGATAATTAAAGATTTCATCACGAGAAGTTGCGTATCAGGTTTGACTTTGTTTTACATGCGTGGAGCTCCCGTCATTCCAAACCCAGCTGACTCCTGTGCTGGATCCAGGGTCAATGGCGATCAAGCAAAAGCATTTCCTGCTCTTACAGGTAAACCTCTGACCGTCCAAACGTGGGAAACTGTGACTTCCACCACCGAGGGACTAACTTTGGATGTGTCTGAGCCCATTATGCACTGCAGCTCTGGTGTTCCCAGAGCAAGTAAAGCCTCTGATTCTCTCATTTCGCTACTAAAATATTTTTCTCTCACATTGGGCAAAAATCTTCTAAAATGGGCAGATTTAATATTTGGTTTTTTTAATCTTCTTCCCCCTCCAGATTTCTAATCCAGCACAGATTATGCCACGGCAAGCAAAGACAGGGAGGCGGGAGCGGTGGCTCGTGTCACTGGGCCGCGCTCACGGGTGGAGGCAGGCGCCTGGCCGGGGGGTCTCGACACTTTCATCCTCACAAGTCTGGGGATCCCTTCGTGAGCAAAGCCAGCAAATAGCATCCTCCTATCGGCCTTTTTCCCCCCTTTCTTCTCCCCAAAAGGGAATGTTGGGAAAAAGACATCAAGTTCCTTGCAGCTCATGTTCCCATTTGGACATTATTTCAATCCAGAACATTAAATTATGCCATTGCTGGGTTGCAGCTTAGGAAACATTCTATATTTTAAAAACAGTGTTAAAAACATTTCTGACAGGAAGGCTATCAATATTTGAAGTCTAAAGGAAGTTGCACCTTAAGGCAACGGCTACAGAGACATCAGATGGTGTAACTGGAATATTTGAATTTATAGATAAGTAAAAAAACCCCAAACCTTAGGAATGCTAATGTATCAGTAAAAAATTGTACTTTTAGCAGTGTACAAACACTCCCCAGAACAAGGCAGACTGGATGACCTCAACATTAAAATTAAACCTGAGAACATAGTAAGTTTGTTTCAAAAGCAATGGTTGTCAAAGTGGCTACCTGCTACAAAAGCTGTTTAAAAAAAGAAAAGTTCTGGTTTACCAAGAAAACACTTCTAAGAAACAAAGACCACGCCCCACCAAATAACCTTTATAAAAATTAACCTATTACACTCCCTTTTTCTGTTATCAGTCCAGTTTAAATACTAGAAGTAGACTGAATTTTGGCAACTTACTGAGGCGCGCTCAGCAGAAGGAAGGAATAGTAAAGGAAAGCAAAGTTTTGCCTTAAAAACAGCTCATAACTGCAAGATGGAGGTCGCTTACCGTGATGAGATTGTGTTCTGGAAGACTGCACGCTTCAATGTGGTCCTGGAGGAGCTGCTGGGAGAAGTTTTGATGCATCTGTGCTGCCTCGTGTGCATCCATGGCGTTTCCACAGGCTTTGTTCAGGTCTGAAAGACAAGAGCATCGTGTGCTCACCAAGAAACACCGGCTCTGCTTGTGCTCAGCTGACCAGCTCTCTTATCCAAAAAGGCTCTTCCCTGTATTTGATGACAGAATCATTTAAACAGCCAATATACCAAAGTTTTATCACTGCTTTTAAGAGATTATCACCACTTTTAGAGAAGCAGGGGCATTTGGGAACCTGAAGCCTCCCCTTTTCCAGTAGCGCGGCAGCGCACGTTGCAGGATTTGGTGTTAGTTTCCAACTATTAAAAATAACATTACGGTAGCTCTAAAAGGAGGAAGCAAGTGTCCCACTCCAATAAAAGCCCCTTTGCCGTTTGCGTTTGGATTTTGAGTTTCCAGCACCATCTAGTGGGGACAGCAAAGGCTCACTGCTGCGGGATTCAGCAACACCCGTTTCAGACGTCAAGCAACACTTTTTTTTTTTTGTGAATCCTTGCTTTTGGGGGACTACAGAAGCCTGCTGCTTTGTGTACACCGAAAGCTGATCTTAGTGTCTGGTTTTCTGTGAGATTTACTCACAGTTATCAGCTCAGTCAGATTTAAGACTGGTAACCTACTAAGAATCACCCAATTTCAGCTATAAAATTACAAGCAGCAGTGTGTTGGGCTGGGACGCTGCATCTCCTATCGATGAAGATGTGGTTGTATTCTGGTTCTCCTCATCAAGCACCTTTTCTTCAAGAGTAGTTAATTAATTCTATAGAGAAAGCTCTTAGGAAAAATCAAAGCAGAACGGGAACTGCCTCTCACTGTTCCCAGGCTCGTGGATACGACCGGAGGCAACAGCAGCTGAACACGGGGTGGTGTTTCATCTACAGTAGATTCATCATTGTACTATCGGCAGGTTTTGTACATCAACTACTACTTGGAAATGAGTAAGAAAAGTATTTCAATCGCCTGGAAGCGATTTTGTAGCAAAGGCAACAGCAAAGCAGAAAATAAGCCTGGCTCACAGAGCTCGATGCAGAGCACTGTGCTTATAGTAAACATGACAATTTAATATAAATGGAAGCTGCGGGATAAGTTCTTGGAAAAAGGGTAGAGTTACAGCTTTATTTTCTAGTGAGAGCAAATCAATTGCAGCATTAATGTTGACGGTCTGCCAAGAAGCTAGTCAATATTTGAACAAAGCATCCTGGGGCCTGTGTAAGTCAGATTAAACAATATTTATGTATGAAGCGATATAATAGTCCCTTATATTTATTAGAGCCCATACACAGAAGCAAAGCCTAAGTGAAACTTAATCAAATGTTTACTACAATTGGAAGTGCAGTCGAAGGGAAGCAGAGCAGCAGCAGAATAAATGCTACAGGGGTGCGAACCGGGGCCCTTCCTGAGTTCAGGTGTCTGCATCGGGACCTGCCGTCCAGCAGCCGCAGGAGAAACGCGACAGCCGCTCGCACCAGTCACACGGGGCCGGGGCGGGGGGGGATGCTCCAGGCCCTTCCCGCCCCAGGAGTCTTACACCCCCCCCCCCCAAAGCCCCCCGGAGCATCTGACAGCACTGCCAGAGCTGCACACCACTAACTGGAAGAACCACCTCGCACTCTGAGTGGTGTTTTGCAAAGCCAGGCAGCGTTTCACTTCGCTCCCAGCGAGGCTGGCGTCGGCCTGCACCCCCCCCACTTGATCCCCCACGAGCAGCGAGGGGCTCCTGGCCGCTTTCTTTAAGTGCAAGACCTTTCCCTAACTTACCTCTCAAGAGAGCCGAAGACCACAGCTGCACAGACATATCTGGTATCTTGCTTGCAAGCTGCATGGCTGGTACTACCATATTATTACTTTCCTGGTGAAGAGCAGATATCAAAATAAAATGGATATTTTTTTCCCCCCCTTGCGAATACACATTACATAGAGATGTTAAATTTGTGCTGAAAATTTGTCTAATTGCTGCCACGCTCTAGCTAACGAGTGGAAGTGCTTAATGGGACAATAACGTAAACATCATATCTAAAGCTGTCTGGAATTTTGCTCTGTCCTAGGAATTACAGTGTCTATGTTGTGCAAGATAATAGAAATATTTCATGCATTCTGGCATACGGTGAGAATTAAGGAGCTTGTACCCACAATTCCTTCCAAAACAATCCAGTTGAATGATGTTATTTGTCCTTTATTCAGCTCCTTTGTTCAAGTGATTTCAGGCATTATAGAAACACACCCTTCTAGAATAGGCTTCAAACACTACTACTTTGTTAAAGCGTTATTAAACATGCAAATTACAGCTACAGAATTATGTAAGTCAACAAGCTGCCAACTTTTAGCGGGATACCAATAAACAAGCATTCTTAAAATAAGATTAATTTCACAAAATGTCCCGATTTTCTTTGGCAAATGACAAGTCAAACATTTACACGGTAATACCGGCGGCAGCGAAGGCTTACCCTGTGATTCCCTAACACATAGAATATATGACCCAGGAGTACGAGAGAACATGCTGTTAATCGATTCAAGTCTTCTGCATTTGACATTTTCAGCGTCTCTCGCAAAAATCGTCTACCAAAACAGAGCAAAAATAAAGCGTTTTAAAAACTCCAGTACCTAAGAAACATTATTAAGAACTGAATTAATCCGACTGGCAAATATTAGCACTTTGGAATAAACGCGTGCTGCAGGTGACCTTAAACAAAGCACTTCATTCCCAACCCTCACCTTTCATTTAGCAAAAAAGGAGTCTAACACGGGTCCTCCTTTAAAAAGCTTTTGTTTCAGGCGTGCCGCTGCAGAACGCTGCACAAGTGTTATTCTCAGCATTCAGAACTAAAGAGATCTAAAACCAAACAGCTTCCTGGTATTTTCCTCTAAGTGAAGCAGAAGGTTGACTAAATCCACAGGGAGAAGAGCTAGCAGGTTTGAAAGCAAGGCCTCGGGGTTTTCATTTTTATCTTAAAAAGCTTGATTTAGTCTCTCCTTTTTTTCCCCAACCTTCCAAGTGCACCGATTTATACTCACTTTGCCTCGTTGTATCTTCCTTGAAAGAAGGAGAACAGACCTCGGATGTAGAAAGCTGCTGCTCGAAGACAGTGAGAGCTACGGACAAAGCAACGCATTGAAACCTCGGCATTGTGCAGCCCTTACATGCATTACAGACAGATTTCTAGGAATTTGCCTAATAATCAAATCTCCGAACAAAACATTATATTTAATGCGTGGTCAGAACTTCTGCCTTGAAAAGAAGTTGATTTTGTTTTCTTTTAAAAAAAAGCCTGCTACAAATCCAGTATTACCGTCACCAATGCAACATCAGCATGTAGATAGGTTCTGGAATTCTCACCTCACAGGAAAGTTATGGTCTGGATTTATCCTTTCCAATAAGCTGTAAAGCTACAAAAGTAGGAGGGGAAAAGAAAGATAATCAGTGTTTCTCACATACAGGCTTACAGTACCGACAGCAAGTGTTTTTGTAAGAAGTGCACGTTAAATCAAAACGGTGCAAGTCACCACAAACGCACTCAAGTTTACTTGTACGGGTTAGGTCATCGCACAAACGTTCCAACATTGAGTTTTCATGCCCATTCCGATCCTAACATCCACTTTTATATAAAATATGCTTTCTCAGACTTCACAGAACTTTCTACGCAGTGTTAGTATTCCCTCAGAAAAATTTTAGCTGTCATATCTGAGCAGTTCAAGACCCAAATGAGTGCTGTATCAGTTTTGCTATTTAATTAAAACTAGAAATCAACCAGGCAAAAAAAAAAAAAAAAGAGTCAACTTCTTTAATTATTATTTTTGCTCTCTAAGCTTTTTAACAGAGTCCTGTGTGCTTGGTGAAAAAGTTCATTTACAGCCTCTTCAGAAGAGACCTGCGTGTCTCTGAAAAGTTACTGCCGAGGGATCCGACGTCAGAGTGCACACAGCTGAATTTTTGCATTAACGTGGCTTCAGGCACCGGGCCGAAGCGAAACGAACACACACACACACACGCACATACCTATTTCTGGCTGTTTAGTTAAACCTTGCTAGGTTTTATGTCATCTAATAAAAGCCCTGAACAGATGGAAACCGAAGCGCACAGGTTGAATGAGTCAAGATGACAGAGTTAACCACACACCACACGTTGGGAACTTGCCCTCCCAGCGCTGCAGAGAATTCTGTGCTGCATCCAGAACACTCCGCTTCGGTGGTTTGCAGCGAGGCCAGCTGATACCACTCGTTCTTTACCATTAATTGACATTACCCTGACGAAGGAGTTTGCCTGGCTGCCAGACAAGGCACCACTTTGCAAAAACGCTCAGAAAAAAAGAATAATCCAAGCACAGTGGTTTTCTCTCCAAGAAAGTTCTGATTTTTAGAACAACAGTCAGAAACCAACTTACCTCTTGATGCCGGTTGCCTTCCCTGATGTACACACTGGCTAAGTTTGTCACAATAAATGCCCACAGTTCTTGATGTGTAGTGAGCTAAAATAAACGAGATACCAACAGCAGAGTCAAATATTTCAGCATCTAACCCAGAATTTGCTCAGCCCATCTAAATCACAGATTTGGTGTCTGATATTTTGCTGGTAATAAATCCTCCTGACCTGCGCTGTGCTCAGGGTAGAAGAAAACACAAATGAACTAGTGCAACTAATACAGACAATCTCCAGATTTCCCTTCCAACCTCAAGTGTTTGGCGACCCACACAACAATTGCAACAAGCCCATTTCCACATTGAACATCCACAGTAAATAGTTTGGGAAGAAAGTCTTACCCTCAGTGCTGTAGTAAATTGTGCTTCTGCATTGTCCATGCAATTAACAGAAATGCAGTAGAGCCCCTGCAGAAGACACAATATTTCTAAGGTAACACATAATATAATTATAGCAAGTCAAGAATGCAAAGAAGAAAGGACAGCACAAAACCAAAGAAATCCAGGATATTAGCAGGAAAAAAGATAACCAGCACGTCTTAGTTTTGCTTGGCTCTGGGAAAAATAAGCAATTTCTACACAAAGTTCTTCAAAATAATAAGCTCCTGTAAAAAATGCCCCATTTATCTAAAAAACACCCCTTAATTTAATACTCAAACAGCAACACTACATAAATTCTTCCCCTTACACAGTTCCCACAACACACTGTCTCAAACGCGCACAGTACAAATCTCCTGTACTTACCTTACACACTAACTATCACGTTACACATCATTTATTTTAAAAAGGGACTTAAGCCTCTGACAGCCTTGGGGGTGAGTCACAGGATCACAGAATCATCTAGGTTGGAAAAGACCTTGAAGATCATCCAGTCCAACCAGAGCAGGGCTGGCAATCGGTAACGCAGCCCCGTTACTCAGCAGGAAATCACTGTCTGCCTCTCTACGTCCTCGTTAGGTCCCGGTGACAAGTACGAGTCTTGGGTACTGTCTTCTAGAGTCAAAAGTTTACTGGTAATCACAGGCACTTACTAATAGAGTGTGCAGCTGGGCAGCGTGATTAGAAAACAGTCTGGGAGACTGCTGGCAGAGCTGACAGACTTGTGAAATCTGTTAGAAAAAAAAAAAACAACATATTTTAAGATACTTTTTCTCCGTTTCTCTAAATCCACCTACTTGCATCATCCACCTCATTCCGTACGTTGCAGCGATTGCTTCAAGAACCCCAAGTCATGCTCCCAGGTAACAGCAGAGGCCAGCCTTGCCTCCAGCCAAGGTACACACGGCTCCATACACACACCTCCCACACAGACGCACACTCAAACTGGTTTTGAATTATTTGCTTTGCAGCAGCTCCACCATATGGTGGCACCACCTGCAAACCTAAGTCAGAGCTCTTCTGACACGCTCAGAGATTGAGTTGGCATGCAACAGAGAAACTGGGATCAAAATCTTCCACAGGGTATGTGCTTGTGATGAGTTTTATAAGCCAGAACCGATGACTACTCTTTTAGCAAGCTAAATTTCCCCCCAACGCCCGAGTACATTCATGAGAAGGCTGACAGCAGAGGTTGAGATGATACAGCAGCAAGTCCTATAAATAAGGGATTGATGAACAGGATTTAAAAATGACTGTGAGAATGGAAAAAAAGCTCAGTTCTTTCTTGCATTAAATAACACTGTCCCTCTCTTCCTTCCCCCCAAACTATCTAAGAGGAGGAAAGGACAGAAAGGCAGGAAACCTTAAAAACTAAGAAATACTTGGACAGGACAGGAACACTAAGAGGCAGTTAAGAGCCATTCTGTCATGAATCTGAGAGAAAGGGAAAAGACACCAGAGTCAGACTGCGACACCCGATCAGGAAGGTGTCCGATGTAGCCACTGATGAATTATTGTTGACTCCACGAGCTCCGAAGTGTTCTGAAATATTAAGAAAAAGCTAATTCCACGGCTTCAGAGTTGTGGTATCCTGAGCACTGTTAGGCCTGACTATATCTGTTAGTAGTTTAGCACTGCTGGAATCCCCATCTGAGCCCAAGTATCTTCCTCAAAGCTGAAACTGCCATGTTTTAAAAGCTATCACTGCACACATCCACAACTAGGGAAATGATCAAAGCCCATTTTTACCTCCTGCAGTGCTGTGGCTTTGTGCCCCGTGACAAGCCGACACATGATAATGTGTTCCAACAAAATAACTTGGAATGATGACAAGATAGGACTGCAGTCCAACACTGAAAAGGGAACAAAAGTAACTCAGTAAGTGAAGTTAAGACAATATGAACATCCCATGCACACAGCCTCCCCCGCACCCAGCCAGCTTCCTCAACTGCAGGGGGTTCTGTGAGACCTCAGTACAAAGACTCCTTTGTGGAAATCTCAAGAGTGATCCCTTTGGCTGGACCACCTGGTGTCAGAAGAGTCAGCATACTGCCCAGCTCCTCTTCCGTACGTCACAGGTTTAAAAAAAAAAAACAAAACAAAGAAAAACCCCCACAATCAAAAAACCCACACCAACACCACAATGCCTGAACTGTCAGGAGTGGGAATCTGAGCACCAGTAAATGAAAAACTCCTTGGGAACACACACTCATTTGAATCAAAAACTTGGATAACCAAATACACGGACAATCAGAAAGGCAGCATGAAAATGCAGGTATTTACAGCCCCATTTACTGAGTTACAATGAAAACCCCCAAAACTCAATTTCTGTATTCAAAGTAACTATCCAGTTTTAAAACAGAGCAAAGTTCTTAGCTGCAGCAGAAACAGCAGGCTGCTGCAGTGAGCTGAAGAAGGTTGCTGTAGTTTGGTTTTAATTTAAATTAGCAACAAGTAATGGAATCTTGCGGCATCAGCTAAATTATAATCCTTATCCTTACTTTTTAGCTTCTCTAGCTGCATGAGTGCTTTGTCTGTGTACTTCTGAGCCTTCTCCAGGTATCCTGCTTGCATGGAATGCATCACTGTCACCTGCCGGAAAATATGGGAAAGATTACAAAAAATTATCTTCGCAAAGAGGAAAGGTCTGGGAGTTTTCACAACTCCTCAGCTACCAGCTTTTCAAACTAATTTTTGACATCAATCAGGAGCATAATCATATTCAAGAAGCGGGGCAACTAGTTTCAGGAATCTGAAGTCACGACTGTCGCTGTGTTGGTAAAAATAAGCCAACGTAGCTCTACTTCGTACGAGTTAACCTGATTCTATTTGGCTTGGATATTAATAAAGTTACATGCCGGTTTCCAGACTCCTCGCACAGTCTCTTCAAACACCGACATCACTGAAAGCAACAGTCTCACAGATGCTGTGGCAGAATTAAACTGTCAGTGTAACGTAAAGCAGCATATGGTCTGCAGAATCTATCGCTGCTGGCTCCAAGCAATTTTTAACCAATTCCTCATTAATTAGCAATATACATTAAGTAAAAAAGAGCTTCTCACCAAGTAGACAAGCACACACATGTGTTCCTTGGGCAGCCAGTGAAAGAGATCAGCGGGGTTGCTGGGCAGAATTTCATCATCGTGCAGCGTGGATATGGTCTGGATGCACTGCTGAAGCTGTTTCAGGCATGGCTTCACACTTTTCACCTGCAAAAGATGATTCAAATCAGACATAGCTGCTGCAGCCCAGATGCCTGAACATTTACTTAGTTGGGAAAACTTGCCCGGCAATAAATAATCCCCACATTCAGGAAATTAGTTCGTGCATAAATCACAACGCTAGCACGACACAACAGTGACTACTTTAGGCCCATTCCAGGATTAACAACAATCAGCCCTTCATATTTGCATATACGACCAGCAGACACTCAAAATGTTTTTCAAAATTATACACAAAGCCTCTTATCTCCACCGACATGATACAAAAGCCAGAGGGGCCGCCACGGTTATAAGCGTATCACAGCAAACCTTTCCTCGGGGAAGAAGAAATGACTAATTTCTTCACTCCTCATTTCATTTGTGATTAAAGTCTATAGAAATTAGGTTGCATTGACAAGAAGCACAGCGCAGCCAAAAAAAAAAAATCCCCCCAAATCACCTCAGTGTAATAATTAGCTCCTTTTGAGGCAGTACTCCTTCTCCCCAGTTCCCACGTGGGGACTCTAAGCAGCACAACCCACACGTACCTGCCCAGCATCCAGGTAGTGCGTGACCTGCAGGACTAAGAAGAATACACGTAACGACTCTTTCTGGATGGGGTTTCCTTGCCAGTTTTCAACTATCTGCCCGCAAAGAGTAAGGAGAGGGTGCACCTCCTGCAGCTTCCGTTCCATTAGAAGGAGCTATAAAAGAAAAATTAATTCTTTTTGCGCTAAACGGTTTAAAGACTTGGAGACCCAGAGGAGCGCCCCAAGTACATTGATCTATTTAAAACAAAAACAGACTCAAAGGCATCTTATTGCACTTTTCACACGACCAGACTTTTCATCCCTAATTACAAGGGCTCTAGTGACTATTTGAAGTTATCGTTTTTCCTTCCAGAAACTTGTCATAATTAATAAAGAAAAAAAAGCCGAACATATTCACAGGAATCCTGCAGACTTAAGGCTTATCCCAGATATATTTTAATACTGTGCTTGCTCACATGAACAAAACACAATATATAAAGCACAGGTAAGTGCAAGATACCTTGAAACAAACAGCCTATGTTCAAGCAAGTTACATTCTATTGCTCTGTAACTTGCATTATACCAGTTAAACAAGTAAATAGTTTATTTAAAAAGTACATCCTACTTACCATCCCCTTGCTTAGCAGAAACAGTGCTCTGAAAGGAAACAAAACAACGTCACACTCAAAAAAAAGTTACTCAAACCACAACTGTAAATAAAAACCCTGGAGAATAAAAAAATCTGCCATTCACCCCCTCAACGACAACAGAGAAAAGAGTATTAAAGAACCTGCCCCAGAAAGTACATTTAAAAGCTAAATGGAACGGTTCAATCAGCCCCACGAACCAAAATCCCAGCCTCTCAGGTTTGTATCCAAGCTTTGGATAGTCCCAGTTACAATAGTTTCTAAGGTCAAACCAGGCTACTGCGAAAACTTTTGCTGATAAAGACCATAAACAAAATTCAGTGGGAGAAAAAGACTCTCCAGAGTCTTAGTGGACATTACTCGTTTTAAAAGGAAAGAGCTGGAGAAACTTTCAGAAATATTGGTTTGCTTTTAAAACCCACATAGCAATCACATCTCTAAATAAAACCAGAGTATCTCTAAAGAAAAAGGAAAGTAAAATATTTACTGTGGGAAGAAAAAACAAGTCCAGGGAACTCACCTGGTATACTCTGATCCCACCACCCGAGCATATTCTGCTCCAACTCCGAGAAGGTCACATGCAGATACTAAGTCTTTTTCAAGTGTATGTAGTTGCTGAAATGAAAAAAAGTCCGTAAGAGATCGGCATTTTCTTTGTGAACTTAGTTAGCATTTTTTTAAAATGTAATTACTCCTGTGCTTTACACGTGACAAGTTCTAAACTGGTACTTGTTAAATGTATCATCTGATTTTAGACACATTTTCCAGGAACACCTGGCATTCTCCAAAAAAAATGTCTGTAACATTTCAAAGAAAATGTCTCAGCCCAGTTTCATACCACGCAAAGCTGTTATAATCCGTTAAGATCATGTGCAGATCAGATCCCAACAGCTCCAATATAACCATGGACCTGGAGTAACTGGAACAACAGAGCGTGTTTTCCAGCAGGGAGAGCAGAGAGTCTGCGAGGTGTGTTTCCGGGGATGGGGAGAGGATGATGCAGCTGCCAGAGCACCTCTCCCTCCCTCCTATGATTTTCTGAGTTCTCCAAAGTCAGGTAGAAAGCCCCAGGGTTGTAGAACAGGCACCAAGGCCATGAGACACACGGGCCTCTGTGGTCAAGCAAAAGCCCGAAAGGAAATAGCAGACAGAAAGGAAATCAGCAAAGAACATCAAGCTTCAAGGAAAGATCCTATTCAGAGGGAGGCACCAACAAAAACACTTAAGCTTCTTCTGAGTACTCAGGCATTAACTCATCGCAAAGTAAACATTTGTCCTTTAATCGATAGGAAAGGAAGGCTCTCCACAACTCACTGTTCCTAAACTACACAAAGGAGCCTGGCAACTCCTTCTCAACAAAGTTGGTCTGCTTGTTTAAGCTCATCAGGAAGGGGGAAAAGACAAGTACAGGTGACTATTAAGCCAGTCTTCAAAGATAAAATTGCTTCCTAACTGGCTCTCTGCTGCAGAATACCTTTAAGAGCAATTAACTCCCTCAACTCCCGCATTAAACACCTCGAGCCTCTTTAGGAACAGAGAAGAGGCATAACCTGGAAAAACGGGGAGTTCTTCAGCAATAATCTGCTCGTCCCACTGATAAGTTAATATTCTGGATACGGCCCCCACCTAATGCGCTGGATCACTCAGGACAATCAGCACTTTAAGACTAGTTTCCCAACTGATGTAAAGACTGCAACAACTGTTAAAACACTGCAAATTCCACCATGTGCCAGTTTATTTCTAGAAGCGAAGACGGTCCGACCTGTGCAGCTGAAGCCAGGCTTGGAGCATACTACAGAACAGGAAGAGTAACGCTGCTTGGAGGCCTTTGCACCAGCTGCTCTTCCCATCCCAGTTCTGCTCTGTGTGCTAATTAGGTTGAAAATAATCAAACAAACACTTCAGGTCGGCAAACTCCAATTCCAGCAGGCTTTAAAAGAACATTTGCCCTTCCCGCAAGCCCTAAGGTGGATTTTATTTTGCTCTGTCTCTTAAAGTTGCGTGTTACTAGAGCCCACAGAATGATCCTTGCTGCCTTCTTCCCTAAGAAGTGGGCCTTGATCCAATCTGTAGCCTACCAGTGCATCATTACTTTATAGCATGAACTTTTCTTCATCTCTTAGCAGCAATGATTGGGGAAAGAAAAAGAAAAAAAAAAAGACATCCAAGCTCTTTTTAAGAGGAACACAGATATCTTCTAGCCATTTTTCCAATCACAGGGCTACAGTGTAACACGGTCATCAATACAAATCACTTACTGCAAGTTGAAAAAGCAATCTACAGTGCCAGTACGGAGTCTGCTGTGAAATCTGAATGGCTTTGCGTAACAGAGGTTTTGCTGTATCCACTGAATTCTGAAACAGAAACATGCACCATAGTCGACATAAAAAACAGGCCACTGGGAACTTCATCCCTAACAATAGTAACTTTTAAACAAGTTGGATTCTGTGTTGATCCCTCGTTAAAGTCTCACAGGTCAGGAACCTTAAAACATGAAAAGTAACAAAGCCAAGTATTTAACGTTTGGGCCCACACATCTACACTTGACTGAAAGTCTGCTCAAAAGTATTAGCTATTTAACTCCTTTGGCCATTATTCTAATATACACTTTTCCTGCGAAAAGAAAAGCTAACATTTGCTTCAGAGAAAGTAAAGACTAGTTAAAGCTTTTCCAGAGAAAAAGAATAAAAATAGCCTAGGAACACAACAAAAGCCTGAGGAAAACCACCTACTTCCCTCCCTCCCCCCAAATTAGCCTGTCTTTGTCTAAATGAGGGCTAAAGAAATACTTTGGCCAAGTAAACTTCCTTTGCTGTGCAAGACCTGCGTTGCAATTCCAGCAGCAACTTTCATGATAAGAAAGACCAAAAGTCTTTCCAGCTTACGCTTTAGCACTCTATTTTTACATCGCAGCTGACCTCTAAAAGTTTCATAAATCCTATTAGTAATAGCGATACACTACTCCAAGACCAAAGACACTCAAACGCAGCAGCCCCAAGACACCCGACAATTTCTGAAGCAGTCTCAGCACACTCACCTCCTGACAATACAGTTCGGACAGAAGGCTGGCTGCCTCAAACTTAACATCTTCAAACTGAGGAATCTAGCAGCACTAGAGTTAAGTAAATGTTAAACTGTCTGGAAAACAGCAACAGCCCGACGTCCAAAAGCCCTTAACAGAATATACATGTTAGGAAAGCAGCTCCCAACCACGGAAGTAGATTAAAAATACCAGCTAAACCCCCAGCCCCAGGGCCAGGCTCTCTCTCTGAGGAGGTGTTCTGTTATGGGAGCCCTCACTGCGGGAGCGAGGTGGCCGGGCAGCGACGCTCCCCGCCCGGGCGGCCAGGAAAAGGATACTTGCTGGGATATCAACCACTGCAAGAGAAGACAGCCGGTTAGTCTGCAACCACCACAGGCCGGCCCCGCTGACAGGACCCCCTCCCAGCCGCCCCCCCCTCGCCGGGCTCACCGCCTTCTCCAGGTGCCCACGGGCCTGGTCGCCGTTGCGGGTGTGGTGGTAGAGGACGGAGCCGAGCTGGAGGTGGGTGCGGGCCTCCATGCGGGCCGGGGGCTTGCGGGGCAGCACGGCCTGCAGGCAGTGCACGCAGAGCCGCACCTTGGGCGGGCTCGACGTGCGGAAGTGCTCGGCCAGGCCCAGCAACGCCAGGTACCACGACTCCCCCCCGGCCGCGCCGCCGCCCGACCCCGACCCCGGTGCGGGCCCAGCAGCGCCGCCGCCACCTCCTCCGCCGCCGGCCCCTCCGCCGCCTCCACCGCCCGCTTCTCCGGAACCCGCCGCACCACCCGCCGCCGGCTGCGGCTGCTGCTGAGGCGGCGGTTGCTGCTGTGGGGCCGCGCCGGCCGCTGAGCCCGACGCGCCCGCCGCCACCGCCGCCATCTCAGGGCCGCCGCGACAACACGGGCGGGAGGGGCGGGGCGGGGGCGAGGAGCGGCGCGCGGGGGCCGACGGGATATGGAGTCCGCCCCGCCGCCGCCGCCCGCAGGCCGCTGGGAGGCGCCTGAGGCGCTGATGGGAAATGGCGGGGGGCGCGCGGCCTGATGGGAGTTGTAGTCCGTCCGGTCTCTACCGCCGATCTGTGTCCGGGGGGGCTGGGGAAGGAGAATGGCGGCGGCAAAGCCCCCCTCAGCGATCCGGTTCGGCCCCTTGACCGGCCCTCGCTGCCGCGGGAGGCGCGGGGAGGGAGGCGGAGGCCCCCGCGGGACTACGTCTCCCAGAGGCCTTTGCGGCAGAGCCGCCCGGCACCGCCCGCCCCGCCAGCCGCGGTGCATTGTGGGACGGGAGCTCCAAAATGGACAACCCCAGGGATGCGCCAGGTACGGTTGGTCCTGCTGCACCCCCGGCCTTTGCCACTGCCCTTCCTCGGCCCCGCGGCCTGGCAGTCGGCTGCCGCGCGGGGGTGGCGGCGTACGGTGCTCGGCGGCCTTCCTTCCGCTGCGGGAGTTGGGAGTGGGTGTGTATGTGGCCGGGGCAGGGCCGTGGCATCGCCGTGGCATCATCCCTCCCGGTCGGCGCGGTGGCTCAGGGAGGCCCCGAGGGCCGCAGCTTTGATTTTTACCCCCCCGTAGGAAAAATGAGAAAAAAAGAAATTAATTTTCCCCGTAGGAAAAGCGAGCCGGTGGTTTGGGGTCGCGCAATCTAAATCGGCCAAGACAAACGTGAATATTCTTCACCAAGAGGAGTTGATAGCGCAGAAGAAGAGAGAGATTGAGGCCAGACTGGAGCAGCAAGCGAAACAGAATTACCTGAGCATACAGCAGCTACCTCTGTTTGGAGAGTACGTGTGAATTACGGTGCTTTTAGATGGGAGCTTCGCTGATGGAAAAGGGGCATGTTTGTCAAATGAAACTGAAGAGACAAGCTTTCCAAAGCTCTCGCACTTGGAGGCAAATACTGAGAAAGCTGAAATTGATAACTGAGTAAAGGCTACTTTATTTGAGCTAGCCAGATTTTTCAGGTACTAGTGAGAACAGATATATGCTGACAGCATTCATGTTTTTAACAAGGTATTATTACACTTTCCTTCTGCTTCCTGTTATCTTTTACTAAAAGTTAGCACAGTTCTCCAGTTAAATGATTCTCTGTGGTTCTTGGAAGCAGAGTAGCATAACAGAGCAAGTAGCAATCCTGTTTCAACAGAGTGAACAAACCAGGTGGAGGGTGTGGGTAAATGCTGTAAGCAGCAAGCTGAATAGTTCTTGTGCTTTGGAAAAGGTAGGTGTGTTTTCAACCTTGGGTGAGAGAGATTAGTAGTCACTGGCATTTGTCTTGTTTTCTGTTCAAAATAGATGCATGTGAAGGGGATGGGGGAGGATGATGAGTACCATCACCTACTTTTCTTTTTCTATTCAGAGATGACGGTACTGACAATGAAGCCTGTGTTTCCAAC
The DNA here is from genome assembly GCF_047716275.1 of Strix uralensis. Classification (NCBI taxonomy): domain Eukaryota; kingdom Metazoa; phylum Chordata; class Aves; order Strigiformes; family Strigidae; genus Strix; species Strix uralensis. The sequence continues at coordinate 5,731,010 of NC_133998.1, read as the reverse complement.
AAGTTTGTTAATGATGGCAGTTTCCTCCAGCAGTTTCTCAAGCTGCAGAAGGAAAAGTCAAGTACTGGTAGGTCGACTTCTGAACCACAGGAGGCCTTCCTTCTCCTGGTGATACCAGCTTTGTGTGAGCTGCCTCCATGTATGTTCACTTTAGAAACCCTGCTATGAGCTGTTACGAGTACGAGTAAGTTCTAAAGCAATGATGACCCCTTTAAATTTGGATTAAAGTCTTCGAGATGCGTCAGGGAGGTTTGCCCTCTTTCCCTCCGTAGGTGCTGTAAAGACAAGCATCTCTCTTCTAGCTTGAATCTCACTTAGTAAAAAGTCATCACAGCTTTCACTTTGTTTTGCAGCTTTTACCAGTCAGTGTCTTTAACTTACTCTGAAAATAACGGCCTGTTGCAGCTGTATTACTGCCTGAGTTGTTATTTGTAACCTGAGATTAAAACAGTAAGGATGCACAGGAATTATTTTCCCCTCATTCTTTTCTAAGAACCTCCCCCAAGTTCTACTAATAACTCGGCAAACACTTCAGCATCAAATGTTGGGAAGAAACCGATGCTGTTTGGGAAGCGCCCCGGTCAGGTCCTGAGCAGCATGCTGCACCAAGCGAAGAACTACTCCCATTCCAAACAGACCCCAGTCGTTAATCGCCTCAGTGTGTTTCAGTCGCCAGATGAAGATGAGGAGGAAGATTATGAGCAGTGGTTGGAAATTAAAGGTAAATGACACCTTGTACTACGTTGTTTGCTTTGGGGTGCAGGTCCACTTACCCTAGTGGTAGGAGTTGAGTGTGGGAACAGGATTCCTTCAATATTTTTCCCCAGTGAAGGGTTGGGGGTTTTTTTTGCCTTATGCTGTGAATTGGTATTCTTAGCACAATTCCTGTGTGCAGACTTCTGCATCATGAAATATAAATGACAGCAGTTAATGCTGGTGGACTCCTCCAAAGCCAGCTTCAGCAGAAAAGCTGAGAACTGAATGCTGTGAGATACTACTGATCCCACCTGAGCTCAGCATGGGAGAGGGGTCACTCCCCATAGTTAGGACGGGTCTGTTTTGTGCCTAGGAAGATTTATTTTCTCTGAATTACCAAGGCAAGTGCTTGACCAGTCTGTAAGTCTCTGTGAAAATAGAGAAAAAATATGTGCTGCCTTTAGTGGTGCTTGATTGTTTGCTAATCAAAAGAATTCTGCTTTTGTACAATCAAAATGTATTATGCCTAGTGCTGAGTTCTCTAGAAAGTATATAGACATAATGCTTGTATTTAAAACGGAATTTCAGTTTTTTAAATGATAGAAAATGAAAAGTCCTCAGTTTGAGAGTGGCTGTGTAGGGGGAAAAATTGTGTGTGTTAATAAATAAGATAGCGTGTTAGGCACAGAGCTATGATGAGGTAAAATCAAAGTTCCTGCCCCTTGTCAAAGTTACATTAGAAATTCTCATCTCTAGGTCCTGGCTGCTTTAAGCAGGATAGAAAACCAGTCAAGAATATTGCAGCACTTAGATAACCAAGTTTATCTGGATAACCTAGGCTAGGAAGCCAGAAGGCAGATTTGCTTAATAATCTGAATTTCATGCATGCGTACTAAGTATAAAATTAGATTGGAGTTGCTAAATAAGTCACACTAAGCTTTGTGTCATAATTTATTTCATTATATGTTTACAAAACCATGCCTAGCTATTTCTGGTGGTATTTATAAAAGCATAAGCTTAGCAAGTCTGAACTCAAGCGTGAAATGCACTGCAGGAATGTGAGAAATAGCCGCTGGCTGCGGGGAGCAGAGATGGAATATGGACCCTTAATTCAAAAATCGTGGGTTCAAATCTAGTCTGGATCAGCGTGAACAGCTCTGCTCCTGCGTGCTCTTTGTTCAGCGCCCTACCCAAAATATTGTTGTCTAGACAAACGCCTGCATTTAGTTCCCATTGAACGTGTCCTGCATCAGCTCCGTAACCGCTCTCGGTGTTGGTGGGTCCCTTTCTTGGCACAGAGGCTGCAACACAGTTTCTTGGAGACTGAGCTCTCCTCTTAGCTCTGGTGGGATTCCCTCCAAGCGAGGGCTGAGACATGGGCATATGCCAGTAGGAAGAGCTGTGTGCTCCAGCTCCACAATCTGTCTCCGCTAGTTGGGTACAGAGCAATGGCTTGGGAACTGGGATCTGTAATCTTTAGCGAGTAATGTGGTGGCTAAAACCAAATTCCTGTTCTTCCCCGTTGTGTTTTGTATGGAGTAGAATTGTCAGAAGCAAATTGTGTTGCAGTTGAAGTTGCAGCCTAAGCTGTGGTGATCCAAATCTTAGGCTTTTCCTTGTGGGAGAAAATCTAGACAAAATATGAACTTCCTACTAGGGGAGTGCAGAGGCTGACAGTAACCTAGGGATTGTAATTTGTACAGCTGTGTGAGACTGGATCCCCCATTTCATCCTTTTTCTTCCCATTCCCGTTCTACTTTTGTCTGCCGCCGTGGTTCTTAGAAGTAATGTACCTGTTGCCTGTTTGGTGTGTGAGTTGAACCCCAGTACTGACAGCCTGCTTAAAGTTTTACCCCCAGAGGATGCGGAGACCCGACAAGTGGTGGAAAAGCTGGCTAGGTTCGTGGCTGAAGGGGGACCAGAATTAGAGAAGGTCGCTATGGAAGACTACAAGGATAACCCAGCTTTTTCGTAAGTGCAGTGATAACTCTTGTCTTCCAAAGCTGAACGTTGTCTCTTTGTAGGAGAAAAACATCAGCCTTGTGTCTGTAGTTCTGGCGGATGTGTTTGGTTTAGTTTATCGTTTGGTGGATTTGAGCTTTGTTACGAGTAATTGTTTTATAGCTGGGGAAAGTGAGGCAGGAAGGGACACTGTGGTGGTGCTGAGGCAGCACATCAGCTGGAGTTAGGAGCACAGTCGGGGGGTCTGGCTGCCTGCACAGCACCTGGGGAGACTGGACTGGGTCTCGGGACGGGTCTGTCTCCTCCGCCGCTGACACGCTGCGTGGCTGCGGACGGAGGATTCCCTCCTCTATCAGAAGAGACTGTTACTTATTTCCTTTCAAGTGACACAAAAAGTTTGGCTGCGAGTCCTTAGATTAAAGCTCTGTATATTTGTACATGCTGAAGACTCTGTAATCCACATTTTGAGTACATTCTGAGTAGTTTATCTATTTTGTATCTCTTTTGATTTTGAGCTGTTTATATCGCAGAGTATCAATGTTTGTATCGTTGTCGCTGATGCATTTTTTTCTGCCCTTTTTTCGTCCATCTCCACCCCAGGTTTTTGCATGATAAGAACAGCAGAGAATTCCTTTACTACAGAAAGAAAGTGGCAGAGATAAGAAAAGAGAATCAAAGTTCTCAGGCATCCTCTTCTCAGAAAGGTAATTAAGACTGGGATCTGAAATATGAATTACATAAGTTAAATTTTACTTCTTCACTCTCTGTAACTGCTCGTTAGCTCTGTTCTGGAAACAGTTGGAGTGGGTATTTGGCTGTCAATCTGCTGCTTGTAAATAACACTTCAAAATGGAAGGAGATGGTGATCAAACATCACCATGATGGCGTCAAACTCTTGTGCCAAAAATGGTTGTTTCCCACGCCCACAGCATGTGATACCGTGCTCTGGGTAATGGGCTCTTGAAAGAGACTTTCCTTGTGTTTCTCCAAAACACTTAAAGAGAACTCAAATGATTCTCCATTGTGTGTATTCTGGAAGGTGTTTCAGCCGTGACAATGCATTTAGGAAAATTTCTTGTTTGATTTGTAAAATGAAAATGGTTTGTTTGTTTGTTGAACATAATCCCCATTTCTGCTGCTGTTTCCTTATCTGAAGCTTTTCTTTTCTGCTTGGGACATAAACCCTTGCAAGTGAGGGACTGTGTTTTCAGGTGGGAAAACAGCAGAAGTGGATGATCTGCCAACAGACAGGTGGTGTGAGCAGTGGAATCTGGTTAACTGTGTTGAGACAGAAATTATTTAGCACGTGAAGTGTGGTCTGGGGGCCAGGCATTTATCACTTCTAGTCCAGCCTCTGTTTCAGGCCTGCAGCGTGGGCCTGGCGAAATCACTCAGCCCCTCCGTGTCAGCTTCCTTTTTTGTGGAGAGGAGTCTTAATGCAATTTAGCTGTCACGCTGATGAGTTAACAGCTCAAACAAATCATGGTTTAATAGACTGTAGGCTGAAAGAGCTTGTTTCCAATATCAACTAACTGATGCAGTGGTTTGGAAGCTAAGCAGTATTATCCATACTTTACAGGTGTGGAATGTTGAAGCAAGGAAAGGTTATGACTTGTCCATGGCTTATAATCATGTCTTCTGCCTCCTGGTCCTGTGCCAGCACACTGGAGTACTGGCACTGGTACTGTGCAGGTAGCAAATGTCATATAAGGCTGTTGTGGCTAAATAACATATTTGCCTGGCTCCTTATAAACATCAAACATGCTTGAAATATTAATGAGCCTTCTCTGTGCCTTTGGACGAAGGCTGCAGTAGCCACCTTTTCCAGGTGAGGATTGGGACTGTTCCCTGGAGAATTTCCTCTGTTCTACAACCCTCCCCTAAAATGGCTGGCAGATGTGCAGTGACAGTAGGTCCACGTGGGATTGCGGTGCGGTATTAGTTTGCCGCTTTTTCTAAGGCCTTCCTGCTACTCCTGGGGACATCAGTGGCAAAGCCTTTAACTAGAGATAATTGCAAGTGCTGAAGTGTAACCCTATGGAGAAGTGCCTGACGCAGGGAAGAAGCAGACTTCCTCTGCAGTAAAGAGAAACGAGTGTCCATCTTTGGAGACAAAAGCTGGTTTGTCTGTTAATCTGCTCTCATCTAGCTCCTGGCACAGGGGAAGCTGATGTGTGAATGGGCACTCCTCTGGTTACAAAGCTGTTGTACAACCTTATGCGATATCATGTGTTTGTGATATAAACTCTTATGACTGTTTATGTGTGATATTTCTAAAAATTAAACTCGACCTTTTGCCCTTATTCTGCTCTTGGGGTTCTTAGAACAGATAGGCTTTGACTGTTGCTTGTGTGAGTTGGGCCCAGTACTGACAGCCTGCTTAAAGTTTCACCCCCAGACGACGAAGAGACAAGGAACTCTGCTGAGAAACTGGCCAGGTTCATAGCAGACGGGGGTCCCGAGGTGGAAGCTATTGCCTTGCAGAACAACCGAGAGAACCATGCTTTCAGGTAAAGGAACAAACCTGCTGCTCAGTGTAATGGGGATGAGTCTTTTTTTGTTTTTTAGGGGGAATTAATAGACAAGCTTGTGGTAACTCTGAAGTTACAAGGACCGTGCACTTATATAGCACTGACACTTCTACATTCTCAAGCTTCACAGCTTAAAGCAAGGCTCAGAGAGAAAGAAATCGATTCGCTTTCCCCAGAATTAATTTACGACCTGCACCCCTCCCCACCTGTTTTCTGTTGCAATGTTCCAGTAGAATTCTAACCTTTATACTTTTCCCTCTAGCTGTGTTTTGGTGGGGGCCCCCATCCACCACTCATACCACTGCTGTCCAATTAATTTCCTGGGTTGCTCTTTACACAACATCTTCACTACCGTACAGGTAGCACTCCTTCACCATTAGCTCCCCCTTTGGAATATCTTTTTCAGCCTTTCAGACGTGCATTGCTCTTGTCAGTGCTCACTGACAGCTGTGTAATGTCTCCCTTTGGTCTCATCCTTGTTTTATTTTTCTGCTCTTAGAAACAATTTGGTGTGTTCCCTGGAAGTGAAGTGGGGCTCAGCAAGCCTTATTTTGTTGCTGATATTTTGGCATTTTATTGGCTGCCTTCTGGCCCTCTGGGGTGCTCCCCTTGTGTTGTGAATCACATTAGACAGATGCGCTAATATCTGAGCTGCTTCATTATTTACTTTAAAACACCGCTGTGATCCCACCCGAGCATGGGCAAGTTAAACACAATCTCCTCTGTTAGGATTTCATCAGGTTTGCCGTGGGGAGGGTCCCATCCTGCCCTCTGCTAGGTCCTGAAGCAATCCTTAATGCTGTTATTCAAATGCAGGGATGTGAGACCACATTGAGTGAATTTTAAAATACATTGGAGAGCTGTTTGTGTTCGCCTGTGTGTGTTGTGCTGCGATAGGTGGGAAAGGCCTGTCACCTCTTATGTTTTCTTGTGGGAGCAGGCACTATCCTGAGGAGAGGTTACATCAAGTGTTAAACTGCTCCTCTAAAAAGGGAAGATTGTAGAGGAGGTAGGACTAGACAGGTTTTCTGTGTGAAGTATTTAAACTGGAGTGAGCCCAAAAAGATAACATGTTTGTAACAAACATGACTATATTGATTTTTTTAATTTTTTTTTTGCATAGCTGCTAGTTTGAGGATTGTTCATGTTCTTCCCACAGAGACTAAGGAGTTTTATTTTACCCAAAAGGTCAGAGATGCCTATTTCTGGAAGGGGTAGCAAATAAAGCAATGTTTTTTTGTGTATGAGGGAACAGAAGGAGGAGTTGTGGTGTAATTAAGCAGACTGGTAATGTCAACGCTTCTAGCTTGACTAGAGGCCTGGGAGCAGTTTCTTTAGGCAGTGGTTTGGCATTCCCAACCTGAATGTTTGTTTTCCTCTGTGAACTGAAACCCGACGTGTTGTTGGACCCCTTGCAGTTTTTCCAGACATGTTCTGGAAGGCAGGTGAAGTCTGGGGGAGGACCTTGCATTTCCACAAATGTAACATGATCCTCTTTAGTATGTTTATTTGGCACCAAAAATAACGGTGGTTTGCTCATGAATGGGAAATATGCTTCCTGATCCCAAAGGCACGCGGAGCCCTGCACTGCATGCACATACACACAGGATGGTGCTGGAGAGCAAGGAAGCGTGGGGGATGGCTAGTTGTGCAAGAGCATTGCAGGAAAGAAAAGCCCTGACCAAACTGTGCTACATCCAGCCCCTGTGTATGATTGTTACATCTAAACTTTTTTTTTTTTCTTTATAGGTTTTTGTATGAGCCAAACAGCAAAGGCTACAAGTATTACCGGCAGAAACTGGAGGAGTTCCGTAAGGCCAAAACCAGCACTGTGTGTGCCTCCTTGCCTGGAGAGTCCAGCCTGAAAAGGAAGACGAGTCCCGAGGCATCACCGTCACCTTTGTGCTTATCGTCTTTGCCTCTGCCCGTTCCCTCACCTTTGCCTCTGCCCTTGCCCGTGCCCTCACCTCTGCCCTTGCCCGTGCCCTCACCTCTGCCCTTGCCCGTGCCCTCACCTCTGCCCTTGCCCGTGCCCTCACCTCTGCCTTTGCCCGTGCCCTCGCCCTTGCCCGTGCCCTCATCCTTGCCCTCACCTTCACCATCATCCTCTACAACTCCACCGGATCAGACAGCTACAACTACGGCTGCAACACCAACTACAGCTGCTGCTACAGGCACTACTAAAAAGAAGCGGAAGAGCAGGTGGGGGCCCGAGGAGGACAAGGTTGAATTACCCCTCCCGCAGCTCGTCCAACAGCTGGATTCTCCCTCCCCTCTTTCAGGTTAGTGGGGCTGGATATTGTGTTGAATAACTTTTTCCTGGGGGGCGCATTCTGCCTTAGCCCAGCTGGCTTTGTAAACGGAAAACCCAGTGAGTCTTATCTCTTGTTGTAATCTCCTTGGTTGCCAACCCCCTATCTTTCAGCTGGGTCTAGCAGCTAACTCTCCCCTGTGTGGAAGCCCAGATAAACCACTTTATCTCGCTGACACCAGGGATTGGATCTTATCGTTCTCCAGCTATCTCTAAAACCCTGCTGTGCTATAGCTCATTACAGCCTCAGCCTCTACGCTGTTTAGGGCTATTTCACTTCAGGAAGAGAGTCTGTTGGAAAACAAATATCAAAGGCTGAACTATGCTTATTCCCCATGGTAGGATAAAAACCCTGGGCAGCGCTTCCATCTCACTCTAACTGATCAGCTATTCCCATTTAGCCTTCTGTTCCCCAAGTGCTGGCGGACGCGACTATAATTTCCCGTTCCAATTTATACCCGTTTCAGTTCATTTGATTACAGACGGGGTTCACAGTCCTCATCCAGCATCGAGGCTCATGCTCCTGTTACTTCACCTGCCAGGATCGCCCAGGGGGTGCAGCTCTCTTCGAGCCCTGGAAAAGAATTCTTCCAGTTGAGGCACTTCTCGGGAGCTCTTGGAGGTTGAACTCTGGTGGCTCATCTGTCCATGTGCAGATAGGTCATTAGGCAGGCAGTTAGAGATGCATACAAAAATCGAGTCACTCAAGGGTGACAGGTGAATGCAGACGTTTAAGATGGCATCTTTGAATCCTTTGCCCAATTAGTGTGGTATGGGGAAAGGATGTGAAAAATAGAAGACGTAAGATAAGGCGTGTCGGTGTTGGCAAACTGAGAGAATTAATAGTATGGGGCTGGAGTCACAGGAAAAGTAATAAGTACCTGTCTCAATAAGGACCTTTTCCAAAAAGCAGAACAGATGAAGCGGGACAAGTCATAGAAAACAAGCTGTAATTTTCCGAGTTGCAGGGTGAGACCACAGATAATTTTCAACACATGGTCATCCTGTACAACTCAGTGCTCCAGCAAGTCCGTGGGTCCTCTGCTGTGGCTGGGTTTTAGAGGCGGTAATTGCTCAGCTGTTAATAGCTTTGATTGTGAGGCTTGGGGAAGATGCAGGGTTGGCTGTATATGTGCTGTGGTGTCTGTTGGCTCTGCAGAGGTCAGGAAGGAAGGAAGGACTCTGTCTTCTAATCCAGCACTTCAAATGTAGATGAAGAGAAGTTCCTATGTAATTCTGTCTTCTGATCACAGCCCTGTACAGAAGTCTTGGCTCTACATCTCGTATGTACAGGACGAGATACCAACCTGGGTGGCTTATTCATCTGACCTTGAATTGCTGCTCATAGTAAGGCAGAAATCAGATGCAAAAGTCTTTCCTGATTTTGTGCCTCTGGAGTAATTTTTTTTTTCTTGCAGACAGTAATGAAGCTTCGATGATGAAGCGGGGCAGGCGCTATCAAAACAAGCATCAGATTCTGTCTTAATACCTTCTGCTGCAGTGGGGGGGGCTGCAGGGGTATCCATGTGCTCATTCCAGCACGCTTCCTGCTGAAATCTCCCCTGGCACTTTTAGCTTCCTCTTAATTAGACAGGGACATGCTAGTTGTGTTCATGCTCACTTTCTGCAGGGCTTTGTGTCAAGTAGAAGAAAAGGACAGCAAACAATTTGCCAGGCATAACAAATCAACTGTTAATGCGCTGTTAATGCTCTGCATGGGGAAGGATTTTTTTTTTTATTGGTTCAGATGGACTAATCCCTTTTTAGAATCAACCTCTTCAACCTGACAGGTGAAGAGAATTCCAAATTACAGCCCTGGTCCTGTGGAAGGCTAGATTTGCACAGTATGCTTTGGTACCTAAATATCTATGTCTTAGTGCTTTATCCTTAGCAATTGGTTTGGAATTAGTGGAGGACTGTTCTGATTCTTTTCCTGTCTACTCTTAGTAATAAATCAGTATCGCGGAGAGGAGAAAGTGTAGCCTGTTTGGACAGAAACAAGGCTCCTCTTAAATGTATTGATAACAAACCACTTAACTGCATACGTACTGCAGGGACTAATACATCTGAAAAGCTGAACAGAACGGAGATACTGTGATTAGTGAACTCTGTGGACTAATGGGAAATTACAGGCTGTCATTAGAATTTTCTGAAACCTGATATTGGATTGGTTGGGGTTTGATGAGTTTTAATTCAGTTAGATCTTCAGACTATGAAGCAAAAAATCAGGCACTTCTGTACTGGGATTTCTCCTGCTGTCCTTAAAGGACATTTCCTTCTGTAACAAGCTCCTCTTTGGGCATGTGGGAAAGGGATAAACCTTCAGGTAGTCTTCTGCCAATGCTGCAGATAGACTGCACCATTAACCCTGTAGGCAAAGCTGATGTCATTCAAGGAAAAAAATGTATTCTTCCCAGGCTTGCTGAACATGAGACTGAGAAGCAACTCCTTATCTTTTGCGAGGCGTTTGCCTGGTGCTCGACTGGTGGAAGGAACTTATAAATCTTATCTATTTTTATGTAAATTCATTGACTGATCTTATTTATGAATAGACTTTTCTATCTTCAGATGTGAACTTGGGGTGGAGCTTTGCTTTTTCTGTCAACTTTCCCTGTATTGTGATACTTCGGGCCAAGCCTACAAAAATATCTCCCAGAGCTGAATTTCTGCAGTGACTTTCAGCATCTCCTAGCATAAAGTCTGCAAGGTACCAGAGCAGTCAGACAAACCAGATGTAGTTTTAGCACAAGAAGGAGCAGTGGCATATGCTTTCTGGGAAGTAAAAGAAGATGCTCCGGTCTCACCTTTCTCCTTTAAGGTGGTTATATTTGCTGGCAAGGCACCAGCTTGCGAGGCCTCTAGAGCCATGCCTGGCTCTTAGCCTGAGTGTTTATGCAATTCAGAGCTAAGCCAAAGAGCTGCTGACCTCTGTGAAGGGCAGAGAGTCTTCCTCGGTGCATTCAGAGAAAGCTTTCCCATGCCCTGAGACAGGAGGTGAATCTTTGGCTAGAGCTGATGCTGAAGTGCCCCAGTCTCACGTAACGTTTGGAGCCAGATTCTTCTTTACGTGGAATAGGTGTAGCGTGTTCATTAAAACTGTTCCCAAATCTTACTCCCCTCCGGGACAGAAATTGGGCTGTTTATCAATAATAGATAGGTTTATTTGTCTATTCGTTCTTATTTCTTGGGAGCTGAAAGTGCGTATCCTAGCACCAAGCCTAGCATAACACAAATTCTTGCTTCCCTCCTCTTGGAAAACCTCTTGCAGTGTTTTACATAACTCTTCCTGCAGAGTTGACTCCCGGTGCTGGTGCGAATGTGCAGAGGCTGTAGCTGTGTGAGGGAGGGTGGATGCGCTGTTGTGTGTTCTCCCTGGGAGCCGGGAGTGAAGGAGGCCCCTTCCCCAGCGTGGAGTGCTCGGCCGAAAGCGTGCGGGAAGGGAGGGGAGATAAGAGTGCTCAGATCAATTGCCCTGCCTGCGAATAAGAGGAAGGGAGAAGATGACCCCTGGGGCCTAATTAGCATGCTGTGTAGACATTTGGTGTCATGAACAATGATCCTATTATTATCAGGCTTCATAATTAATAGATAATGAATAATTAATGAAGCATCATTTAACTGTAGTCTGGACTTACATTCAAATGGAGGTTTTTGCAGTCATTAGGAAGAAATCTGTGTATTAAAAAATGCAATGCGCTTTTCAAGTGCGGTTGTGTGTCTTCTTTAAACCCCTTAAATATTTACCTGTTGGGATCTTAGCTCTGAGGTGCTTTAGCTGGGAGCTGCCAGGTATTTATGAACCAAGTTCGCAAGGCAATCTCCATTGTAAATCTCTTTTTTGCAGCCCCAGCAGTATTTCTATTACTTTCTTTCATGGTGCAGCAATTAAAAATAAGCTTCCTTTTTTTTTCCCCCTCTCTCTTCCCTGTAACTTGCCCTTTGAACTCAGAGTGCCGTATGGTCATTTTAAATCAGTAGGTGCCCTGCCCAGATAGTGTTAGTATCTAATTTCAGGGCTTACCTGATAAAACAGCAAAAATTATTCCAAAGGAGGAGCTTCCGAAAAGGGATGCTTCAGGAGAAGGAGGGTACATCAATGGGATTGTCAAGCAGAGGCTTAAAATGCCCCCTCTTTGAAAGCAGGGACAACATCCCTGGCAATGCTGCTCTTGAGCCTGTAGATTAGAAACTAAAATCTCCTTGGGGAATGGCAACTTCCAAAAGCAGCATAATGCTCATGTCTTTATTCTAATGTGGTCATTTACTTTTCATTTTGAATGAAGTTGCTGTTTACATAGTAATCAGCAGACACTTACGTGCACAGATTGGCCAATGTGCTGACAGGCTCAGATCTGCCTGTGACTCAATTCTGAATAATTAAGCATCGCGCTCTGCAATGGCCGGGGTTCACGAGGAAGCCTTATGAGGAGAATTAATCTTAAGGAGGAATAATTTTTAAAGCACGGTGTAGCAGATTGCCATGCAGTGTGACCCCTGAGGATGTGAGACGTGGTTTGCGAGTCTGCTGACGTGCTACGGGCAGAGCCCTGGGCCGGGGTGAGGGAATACTCTGAGCTGGCTGGTGAAGGAGCTGCGACCCGGTGGCTTCCCTGCCTCTGTGGTTCCCAAGTCCTACCAGGTGGTTGTTCTTCACTTAAGGGTCTCAATGCTGGAACGAGGAAATAAATGTAAAACTTCATGTGGGGATCTTGAGATAACGGTTTCGCTGGTCTCAACAGCTGTCTCAGATTTTTGAAAGTCTTTTAACATGTGCTTATTACAGTTCAGGACCTCAAGGGTCTTGGTTATGAAAAAGGGAAACCGGTTGGTTTGGTGGGTGTGACGGAGCTCTCCGAAGCCCAGAAGAAACAGCTGAAAGAGCAGCAGGAGGTAATGCCCTGAAATGATTTCCAAATTCATCTAGTGTTGCAGTGTGGCTGGGTTAAATGCGAAAATGGAGGTGGAGGTAGCAAAGAAACTTTCCCAGTTGGGGAAACTTGGCCCACAAAGAAATCTCTAGGATTTGTGCTGAATGCCTAAGAATCATGTGGTGCTGCAGTCAGCAGAAATATTAGAGGACTTTGGGGAATATGAATTAAGCCAGCCAATTGTTGTCCTACCAAACTAAACCCCAAAATCTATAAGGTCTGTTGTGTCACATCTGCAGCTGGTTATGTATTGCTTCAGCAGTGGGGAGAAAGTAAGTGAATACTTGCAAGTTTTGGGGGAAAGAGAGCAGAATTGGCTTTTGCCAGAACAAGAGCGTGATGTTTAAACTGTGTGGGGCCAAGCGGATGGCAGCAGTCCTCAGTGCTGATACCAAGGTACCTCTGTTAGAGGAACCAGCACATAAATCCTGTGAGGAGCGATGGAAGGAGCTGGGACTGTTCAGTGTGAGGAGGAGAAGGTGAGGGGAGATCTCATCACTCTCTACAGCTCCCTGAAAGAACGTTGTGGAGAGGTTGGTGCTGGTCTCTTCTCCCAGGGAATTAGTGACAGAACAAGAGGGAACGGCTTGAAACTGCAACAGGGGAGGTTCAGACTGGACATGAAGAAAAAAATGTTTCCCAGCAAGAGTGGTCAGAGAGTGGAATAGGCTGCCCAGGGAGGGGGTGGAGTCCCCACCCCTGGGGGTGTTTAAGGGTCGTTTGGATGAGCTGTGGGGGGATGTGGGGTAGGGGAGAACTTTGTAGAGTCGGGCTGAGGGTTGAACTCAATGATCCCGAGGGCCTTTTCCAACCTGAATGATTCTGGGATTCTGTGATAATGCTCCTGTCTGATGGGGAAAGCGAGCGGGTCGGATCAAGCCGCGGCACCGCCCGTTGGGATTTGTAGTTGCCAACATGTACCCCGTAGGGCCGCCGGGGCGGGCGCTGCCGCAGAGCTCCACGTGCCTCTGGGGCAAAGCGCTGCTGGGAACGGGGGCGTTTCCCTGAGCGCGCTGTCACCTCTCTGCCCCCAGATGCAGCAGATGTACGATATGATTATGAAGCACAAGCGAGCCATGCAGGAGATGCAGATGATGTGGGAAAAAGCAATTCAGCAGCACCAACATGGCTATGACAGCGACGAAGAGGTGGACAGCGAGCTGGGAACGTGGGAGCACCAGCTTCGGCGCATGGAGATGGACAAGACGCGAGGTGTGTGGGAGCTGCCGTGCAGGCGTCTCGCTCTGTGGTGGTACAGAGGCCTCCAGAAGGAGATGCCTGAGATCACGTTGCTGGCATGGGAGTTGCAGGGTCACTTTTCACGGATCTGTGCTGTTGAGTGGAGATTCATAACTGACTGTTGGTGTGAGGCTTTATGCTTCACAAACCCTCCCAATTTCCAAGTCAAAGAACGCTGCGTTATTGCTGTTTTCTCTCTTCTGTGTCTTGGGCAGAGTGGGCTGAGCAGCTGACCCAGATGGGCAGAGGGAAACATTTCATCGGAGACTTTCTTCCACCTGACGAGCTGGAGAAATTCATGGAGACCTTCAAGGCACTGAAGGTGAACTAGCAGAGACTTCGCAGGGCGGGGGCGATGCTTCAGACTTGTCCCGTAGCAGGAGGGAGACATCTCAAGCATGCTTAGCCCTTTTCACAGCAGGTAGCTGCCTTGCAGCCCTGAGGAACTTCTGCCCTTACAGTGGGAGCTCTGTTACTTCTGCAGGAAACAAGGGCTTAGTTTTTTGCTCTTTGCAGAGAAACGGCTGTAGCAAATTAGAGAACAGACTATTGGGACAGGATTTGGGGGTTAGCTGAAATTACAGACAAGCCTCTCGGACTACCCACTGTTTGTTGCTGTTTTGGATAAGTGGTTGCTGACGCCAAGCAAGGAAAATTTGAAATTTTATCCAGATGATTGCAGTAAAGTGAAAATATAAAGCCTACAAAAAGCTTATGCAAAGCACTTCAATACCTGCCAGTTCCTCCTAAACTAGAACTCCTTGGTGCTGGCGCATCCCCCATAATGTTTGCATGTAGCCAGCGTGGGGTCTGACGTTCCCTGGAGATCCTGGCTTAAATAAGAACTGTATCTGAAGCTTGATCCAGTGAGCAACTTTAAATTCAGGAGCTAAATATTTCTCAGCTTAATCTCACAGTAGCACTGCTTGCTTCTTGCAGATTACGCTATAGGGCTGTGCAGTGCTTTATCATTTACCCATTTCCTTCTCTGTGGTGGTGCAGAACTGGAATCCCAAGAAATCGTGCTAGTTATTAATTGCTTGTCAGAACCATCCTAACTTTGAGTAGCTGAAGCTGGTTTTCCCCTCCTCTGACCCACAGAGATGGGTGCATGTAAAAAATAACCAACACTACCTTTTGTGTCTCTGCAGGAAGGACGTGAGCCAGATTATTCTGAATACAAAGAGTTCAAACTGACTGTGGAAAACATAGGTTATCAAATGCTAATGAAGATGGGCTGGAAGGAAGGCGAAGGACTTGGCTCGGATGGGCAGGGGATTAAAAACCCAGTCAGCAAGTAAGCAGAGTTCTTCTACTATTGATTTAGTCCTTTCCTCTTGGGCTGATAATTGATGCTCCTACCCTAGCCTACTGGAAGCAGCTGCAATAAATGTGACTGTAATTCATCACTTGAACAGAATATGGAATCCTCACAGGAAAGGAGAAAAATCGTTTCAGATTTCTTTGGGGTTCCTTTTCTCCCAAGACCTGATTTCGATACTTTCAGGCAGGAGATATGACCGGAGCCAAGAGCATTTTGTTTCTAATCTCGATTTGTGTGGTGTGTTCTTCCGAGAGGTGCCTTCTCCCCAGTTTCCCCATCTATAAAATGAAGATAATACTTGTCTGCACCTCACCTCTCCCAGGGCCTGTGAGGATATAGTCATGTCTTCAAAGTCATAAATTTATTTAAGTATTAAGGAACATGCCTTTTGCATCCGAAGCCTCGTTGGTGCCTGCTGGCGGCTCCCTGGTGTGCTGTGGGTGAAAGGCCACCAATATTTGCTGCTGCTGGACCTGTGATTGAAAGATGTTTCGGTCCAGGTCAGAGCGCTTTGGGTGTGATCATGCAACTGTCTTGACGTCACTGTTTTGCACAGAAATTTTCTGATTTGATCAGACTTTGTATAAAATAAAGCTTTATCAGAGTTCTATCCAAAAATAGATGAGCATCTCTTTTTAGGTGGATCATCTGTTGGTAACATATGCTGAGCTTCAAAACCAAATATTGGGGATAGGAAATACTCTAAATTGTTTTTTTTAGTGTTAGATCCTTTCAGAAATAAGTTGTTTGTTTACTGCAGGATAGAAAGTATCTCTGTAAAGCACTTCTGCTCCTCTTTCGCCAGATCTCCCTGGCAGGATGTTTATTGGTTCAGAGAAGCGCTGTGATAAAAGATCGCTGTAATCAAAGCAGCGTGGCTTACCAGCGACAGAGGGACGGCCGTTTCTGCCCATCACAGGCTTCAACAAGGGTTGTGATTTGCTGGGGCTCTACCATCTCTGATGCTCTTAGAAAGGCTCAGAAGGTGCTACTGCAGATGGAAGGGAATTACTGCCGCGTTTGGACCGGAGCGAAGGAGCGGGAGGCAGGCGCAGTGTTTAACAGTTGGTACAAACCAACCCGGTGTGTTGCCAAGGGTTAGTCTGCCCATCAGAGCAGCGTTCAGCAGGGAGGCACCCAGAGCACCGAGGGTATTTCTGTTCCAGCTGGGAAAGGTTAAGCAAATACATGTTGACACTATTGCTTCCATCTAACAATAACAAGCATCACTGGTGTGGAAGGGCGGTGCAGAAATGTGGCAGATGCAATCAGCTGCTCGGTGTCAGCTGTCTGTCTCGATGCAGCGCGCGCCCAGCACTCCCCCATCCTTGCTCTCCACGGCAGCAGGCGCTTCTGGTGAGGAGGAGGGTGATCTCTCGCATCTGCTTGGTTGATCTGCTCGCACTGGGTAGGGAGGCCCTGCAGAGAGATCTGGACAGGCTGGAGCGATGGGCTGAGGCCAGCTGGAGGAGTTTCAATAAGGCCAAATGCCGGGTGCTGCACTTCGGCCACAACAACCCCCAACAGCGCTACAGGCTTGGGGAGGAGTGGCTGGAGAGCTGCCAGTCAGAGAGGGACCTGGGGGGGGTTGGTTGCCAGCTGGCTGAACAGGAGCCAGCAGTGTGCCCAGGTGGCCAAGAAGGCCAATGGTATCCTGGCTTGTATGTGCTCGGCACTGGTGAGGCCGCCCCTCGATGAGTGGGTTCAGTTTTGGGCCCCTCACTCCAAAAAGGCCATTGAATGACTCGAGCGTGTCCAGAGAAGGGCAACGGAGCTGGTGCAGGGTCTGGAGCACAGGTCTGATGGGGAGCGGCTGAGGGAACTGGGGGGGTTTAGTCTGGAGAAGAGGAGGCTGAGGGGAGACCTCATGGCCCTCTACAGCTACCTGAAAGGAGGGTGCAGAGAGGGGGGAGGAGTCTCTTGAGCCAAGGACCCAGCGCCAGGACAAGAGGGAATGGCCTCAAGCTGCGCCAGGGCAGGGTCAGACTGGCTCTTAGGAAGGATTTCTTTGCAGAAGGGGCTGTTGGGCGTTGGAATGGGCTGCCCAGGGCAGGGGGGGAGTCCCCATCCCTGGAGGGGGTGAAGAGTCGGGTTGACCCAGTGCTGAGGGATCTGGTGGAGTTGGGAACGGTCAGGGTGAGGTTCATAGTTGGACTGGAGGAGCTTCAAGGGCTTTTCCAACCCAGATGATTCTGGGATTCTGTGCTTACCTCAGAGGCTTTGTTCCCTCTTTCCAACCAGGGGAACTACTGCTGTGGATGGAGCTGGCTTTGGCATCGATCGTCCCGCCGAGCTGACCAAGGAGGATGATGAGTACGAGGCGTTCCGCAAACGCATGATGCTCGCCTACCGCTTCCGACCGAATCCGCTGGTAAGGGGGTCCCGAAACAGAGCCGTGACAAATCCACTGAGGCTTCCGTGCGTATCTTGTCAGGGTGGGAGTGTTCCTAGGAACACTGGAACAGAGCAGGTGCTGTGAAAGTTTCTCTTTGATTCTGCTCTCATGCTGAATCAAATTATCGCTACCAAAACATCCGTGGACGCTCTTTCCTTGCCATCTTTTTTTTTTTTAAATACAAAAGCCCCTGGTTTCAGTTTTATCTGTGCATACCAAGTATAAATGCTGCACACAAAGGAAGCAGATGGGCTGTCCGTGAATCCATGGTTTATTCTGAGTAATCGTTTTCCTGTTGTAAAAGGTGTGTAAGTTTGCATTTGCCTCTTACTTTCAGCGTGCCAGCACACCTAGCAGCCACACACACACAGCTACACTTGTAATTTTTGATGGGCAAACCTCAGGTTTCACTGTCAGAAATGTCACGTTTCAGTGGCTTTTTCAGATAATTAAGCTCAGGTGCTCATTGTTCTGGGAAGACAGCAATTCTGATTAATTTTCTCTTGTTATTCCCCACAGAACAATCCACGACGACCTTACTACTGAGAATGTTTTTTGGGACAACGTATTTTCAAAACAATTGTAATTTTACTGTGAAATGTTATGAAACCGCATTATCATTCTCTTATTTGCTAATATCGTAAAACTTACGAAGCCACAATGCCATCTTTCACCCAGAAGAAGGGCCTGCAAGCCTGCTCACCGCACACTCGAGTGTCGTGGCAACGCTGTTGTAACGAGGCCGGGGTGGTGCTCAGAGAGGAGAACGCAGATCTTACACGGTGCCCTGCTGACAGTGGAGGGTAGCACCAAAGATACCCGTAGGACTAGTTCAGGGACTCCATTCGTGGTTAGCTCGGTGCCATCTTACAAGGAATGCTTTTTTTTTTTTTTTGCCTAACAGCAGATCCTCTGTTGTTCAGATACGCAGCTTGTGCTGCACGGGGTGGGGGGGCGGGTGGTGGTGTTTGTTTGTATTTTTTTCTTTTTTAATTGCAAATACAACAAGGGACTGTCTCCAACCCAACTTTTGGGGCTGTTGTTCAGTCAGGCTATTGTTCCCCGAAGAACTGAGTTCTGATGCTGTTGTGAAGCCCAAAGTCTGCTCTGACCTTCAACTGACATTGCAAACCCAGTGCCTGGTGGTTTCACCTCTGCCCTGTGGAAGTCGAGGCGCCGGTCAGTGCGTGGCTGCGAGGGTTGAGGGGTGCAGGGCGAGTTCATTCAGCTTCAGAGGTGACAGCCTCTTGGTTTCCTGAACACTAAGTTCACCCCCAGCTTCCTGGCAGAAGAAGAGACTTGCCACCGCTTTCTGCGGATGGGGGTGACGAAGAACCAAGCCTTCACGCACAGTTTGTCAAAGGCCATTTGGATTTTGTTGTCGTAAGAAACCCCTCCAAATACAAATTTTCTTCGTTCAGTCTGTAAATATAATAAAACTCATTTGTTCCTTATATTTAATCACTGAATTTTTGGGAAGAGGAGTCTTACTGTGGGGTTTTGTAGGCTGAGACTGCTCTAGGTCTCTTTCCTTCCAAGCACCTTAGAGAAAACAAAGTGCGGTCAGTTGGTTTGGTTTCTTTTGCATTTGTTTTTCTCTCAGTCCAAATACTTGGCGTGTGATTCTCTTTTTTTTTTTTAACAACGTGGAGGCAAGGACTTGGCTTTCAATAAAAATGGGGGAAAGGATGAATTCAGTAGAGGTTCATTCTGAGAAAAATCAAGATGTGGGAGCGCCTTGTGCACGCACGGAGCTGGGTTTGCTGCTGCGGGGGGTGCGCTGGCGTACGGCTCCCACAGGGGGGTGTTGGGGTTGGGGTGGTTAATCAGTGTGGGCAGTAATTGTGGAAGATTGGGAAATAAAGAGAAGAAATCTGGCCGGTCTTTGGTAGGGCCTGGCTTCTGCTCAGGTGATGAAGGGCACTGTGACAACTGCACCGTGACGGTTCTCCCCGTCCGCTGGGTCTGGGATCCCGCTGGCACGAGCCGGAGCTGCTGAGCTGGTTTTCCAGAATTACCAGAGTCGGGAGCACCGGGGGGCTGGCCCTGGGCTCCCCGTTTCGCTGCTGTTTTTTTTAATAGAAGTAGGGGCTTGCGGGGAGGCTGCTGGTCAGCGGAGGCATTTTCATCTTTTTTTATTCCACAGTATGCAGTGCAACATCCTTTCGGTGCCCTGGTCGCTGCGTGGCCTCAGAGGCGGGGGGAGCGGGCAGGCTTCCCGCTGCTGCTCATCGGGTCTCTAAAGCTAATCCCATCCTCCCATGCTCCCCGTCTGCTGCGTTGATGTTGTGTTGGCAAAAGTTGTTTTATTCCTTTTATTTCGACGCAGCGGCCTCGGTCCTCCCGAGCCCCTTCTCTCAGTAACCGCCTTCATCAGTCGGTGCTTTGCTCTGCTCTTGTGTTTTCTTGTGTCGTTGTAAGTCCCGCACTGCTGGGAGCAGCGGGCAGGGGTCAGTTCTGCAGAGACCCGGCGAGCCACTTAGCGCAGTCCTTCTCCTCGCCATCATTAGCTACAAACGGGGGATCTCAGCTTCAGAAACCGAATCAAACAGGCGGCTGCTGCCGCAGACCCGGAAGGTCACCAAAGTTGGACTCTCTTCCATCAAAGAGTGAACTCGCGGTGCCCGCTGTGCCGACGTGGTGACGGCTGCCCGGCACGGGGGGTGGCTGAGTGTGAGCGCCCGTGGTGAGCGCAGCACCGGGATGCGCCGGGAAATCTCCCGGGGATACGTGTGGGATGCACGGGGGGGAGGCAAAGGGGTCGGGGCTTGTTTGCCCCAAGCGGCTTTAGCAAGAGCTGGGAGCCAGGTGACGCTTGTAAAGGGTTCGGTGTTTGAGAAGATCTGAAGGTTATTGCATCAAGTCACCCCACGTTACCTGGTTTCACCCCCTTTTTTTTATTTTCACAGGGTGTTGAGCTGCTTTTTGTACATCCCCCTGTACAAATGGGGCTGGTGGGTGATTTCTCAGCCCTGGAGATTGAACCCCCGCTTACTCCCAGGTGCGTTCCCTTCGCCCTAGACTGAACAAGCCCGGCCTAACGAGCCTTTCCTCGTCAGTGATGTGCTGACGAGGCGTGCGGGCTGCATTCGAGTTCCTCCTGCACAGAGAAACCACGAACAAGCCCAGGACAAAGTGCAGGGCGGCCACTTCAGCCCCCGGACTCTGAAGCAAGAGGGTGAAAGAGTGACGTGCCACAGTGACACGTTTGGGAAGGCTTTGGGAGGAAGGGGAAAGGTTGAGCGGCCGTGCTAAGTACCGTGGAAGTTTCCTTAGAAAATATCTGCCCAGTTAGGGGAGTGCTGAGGCAGGTCTCTCCACTGGCTGGCGGGGAGGTAAACGCTCGTGTTTGAGCAGAGAGCGTGAGAGGAGGAGGTCAGGGGGACGCTGGGCTCCCAGCTGGATGCAGAGACCTTGAAACTCCTGCTCTCTGCTCAGTTCAATTCATTATTAAAGGCAGGGATGAAGTGTTGGCTTTCATGTGCTTTGCTCCTTCTTTTTAGCTCTTACAGATCTGAAGAGGTGTGTCCTCTTGGCTCTTTTAAGTACTTAAGGTTTCCAGAATGAAACGAATGAATCCCCGAGCTTTCAAAGCCTCTTTTGGAGTGGTTTCATCCTTCCCCCGCAGCCCTTAGCGCCGTTTCTCAGGGCAGCCCTCGAGCGCAGGGACCCGCAGGGACCCTCGTAGGGAGACACGTGTGTTCAGCTGCTGCCTGCTCCCCCCCCGCGACCCCCTGGCTTTCCTCCCGGGCAGCTCTGGCGCTTTAAGGGCGCTGCCTGTTTGCCGGCAGCGGGGCCAAAGTCCGCGGGTTCCAGTGGTGGCTCTGGCGGCCAGGCCGGGGATGCAGCTCCCCGCCGTGCCGGGGGTGCTCGCCCCGTCCCTGCTCGCCATCCCCGTGGCCTTTGGCATCAACAGTGCGACCGCCTTGGCAGAGTGAGTACGGGCTGGGGACAAATCTCCGGGGCTGGGGGTGCTGCGGTCCGGCTCGGGGCAGGGTGCTGGGTCCTGTCCTCCGCTGGGCCTGGGGGCTGGATCCAGTCTGGGACTGGGGGGAAGCATCCAGTCTGGCCTAGGACAAGGCTTTGTCTGAGGATGGTGGGAGCCATCCCACCCTGCGGGGGGCCACTGGGTCCCATCCAGACCTGGCGAGGGGGGAGCGGTGCCCAGGGGAGGGTGCTGGGTCTGTCCTGGGGTCCAGCCCGGGGCAGGGGGCTCGGTCCAGGCTCTCCTGCCCCGGCCGAGCCCGTGGAGAGGCGGCTGCGGGCCGGGACTTTGCCGCCGTGGTTCGTGGCCACCTTTATGCCTTTTAAATCCCGTTCTCAGCGAGCAGAGGCGCAGCAGCAGGGCCGCTCGGGCTCATCGCACAACGCGGAGCGTAACGGGACTCACCGACAGCCCCAGCCCCCCGGGGATGAGGGTGCTCAGCACCTCCCTGATTTATCACCATCCTCTCCAGCCCCCTGGCCCCAGCGCAGCCCCCCGGGACAGAGGCACAGGACCCCCACACACACTGGGTGTCCTCCTGGGGTGCTGGGGACACCTCCAAGCCCCGTCTCCCCCTTCCCAGAGTGACCCCCCTGGCAATTTGGCCACTGGCATGTCCCAGCGTGGCCAATGTCACCCCTCCATGCCGGCCTCGCCATCACCACCGTCACGCTTTTCTGCTGAGTGATGCCCCCGCGATGCCCCAGCCCAGCTGCTCCGCACGTCCCCGCTCGGCCGTCACCCTCGTGTTGGGGTGT
The DNA here is from genome assembly GCF_047716275.1 of Strix uralensis. NCBI lineage: Eukaryota > Metazoa > Chordata > Aves > Strigiformes > Strigidae > Strix > Strix uralensis. The sequence goes on along the minus strand of NC_133998.1, from coordinate 5,708,881 downwards.
CTGGTACCAGCCACAAGCCAGGGGCAGCTTCCTCACACCCTTTATGGGTTTTTTATGGAAAACCGCACTCCGGCTGGTTATTTTTCTCTATTTCCAGCCACACGCCCCAGGACCTGCCAACTGTGGGTTTTCCCCCTGTTTTCTTTCATCACTTTACAGCACTTTCTATCCTTTCATTCCCGCCAGGCCCCCTTCCTCCTCCTTTTCCCATTCGTTACACATTTCTTTTCATAGCTAATTTCTGCTTTTGCTTTACCAGCACTTTTAGCCAAACTTCTCTTAATCGCAAAGCCGGGACTTTCCTGGCCACCTGATAAAATTTACTTAAAAATCTCCCGATTCTCATTCCCATCTTTCCGGTCTCCTCTTCCCTTCCATCCCGCGCGGCACGGCGCTGTTGCAGCCCAGATCTCCAGGATCCATCTCTAGGAAATCCACAGCCCTTCTGCGCGATGCGGCACCGGGTGAAAACCATCTGTAGCTGTGGGGAGCACCGACCCCTCCAGCCTTCCCCCAAACTGAAGCCCGTAATAGCATCATTCTCCTGCCCAGACCTTGTGGGGGGACACTGGGGGGGGACGTCCCCCTCTTTCTTAATTAGTCCCTGCTGCGGGGTGAGCGATGGTGGCCTCAAAGCCCCTCGGGGTGAGCTGGGTGCCCTGAGCGCAGCACCCCAAGGTGCTGGTACGTGTGGGGGTGGCCCCGGTGCCGGTGTGTCTCGAGCCCCGTCCCACGCACGGTCACGTCTTCCGGTGAGCAGAGGAACCCGGCGTTGCGCTACTCCACCGCAGCATCCGTATTTGAATTTTGAATTAATTGTTCTGCGGGAGTAATTAGTTGTGTAGTAATTAATTATACACTAGTAATAACGCACTTAGGTGGTGACGCTTCAATTATTTGATTGTTTTGAGGTTTTTTCATGAACCTCTGTGTTGGTTTGGATGTTTGGGGCACGTGGTGAGGATGAGCTCAGCCTCACTCAGTGCTGCTGTGGCGCCTGCCCTGTCCCTGCGTGCGGGGTCCTGTGGGGACCTGTCCCTGTCCCTGTCCCCAGAAGAGCAATTCCACCTGCACAAGGTGAACGTGAGCCCGGTGCTGTCGCAGCTTCCTGTAAATGAGGTCTGAGCTGTTCTCAGCCGGGTGACCCTGGGCCGGGGGACGGTGGCCTTTTGTCCCCGCTCGGCACGTCGGCCGTGCTGCACCGAGCGCTCGGGCTGGTAATTGGGTGTTTCTGCAGGATAAGCTGTTAACAGCGGCGTCTGTGCCGCCAGCCAGCCACCACTTCACATTTTCTTTTCCTTTGGTAACAGGGTTAAAAGCTTGAGTGAAAAATACCATCATGTTTTTCATGTTTCGTAGCTGAAGTATTGGCTAGACCAGAGCTGTGGCTTTTCCGGCTGATGCTTCTTGGAGGGGATGCAGCGAGCTCAGGATAGATTTCTCTACAACTTCACTCTCTTAGGACACACTTTCAGTATCTGTCTCCTCGTTACCGATTTGCTTTAGAATCGGTTTTCCCAGTCTCTTGTAACAGTGGCCCATCGCCACAGCCTGGGGAGGGAGAGGGAGAGGGAGAGGGAGAGGGAGAGGGAGAGGGAGAGGGAGAGGGAGAGGGAGAGGGAGAGGGAGAGGGAGAGGGAGGACCATGCTGGGGTTTCTCCCCTCCCCTTGGCAAGGCAGCCCCTTCCCCACCCGTGCCTGGGTGTCAGACCCAGCCTCCCTCTGGGCTTCACCTCCCCGGGGGTTATTTCAAACCCTGGAGGAGCCATTTCGTGCCTGCCCGGAGGAAGGGCAGCACCCTGTGCCACAGCGGGACCCCCCGCCCTGTGCCGGGGAGCTGGGTCTGATCCTGTTTCAGTAGAGACCTCCGAAAATCAGTGTGGGCAAAGGGTGTTTTGCCTGGACTGGGGGAAACGGGGCTTCACCCCCCGGCTGCGCCCAGGTGCTGGAGCCCATCCTGCTGTTCTGCAGCAGCCCGCTAGTGCTGATGCTGACGGGGGTGCTGGTGCTCGCCGGCCTCTTCTCCATCATCTTCTTCGTAAGCGGAGTGAGCCACTTCCAGGACCCCCTTTTCTGCGGTGAGTTCCCCCCTCCCCAGGGTGTGGGGACTGATCCTGTGCTGGGGCAGGGAGTGGAGATCTGGGATGTGGGGAGAGCCAGGGGACCCGCTCAGAGCTGGCTCGCTCTCCCGCAGTGTTTGTGGCGTTCTCCTTCACCTCCGTCGTCGATTTGATCATCTCGCTGGAGGAGGATGGCTACATCTCTGGCTTCGTGGAGGTCTACATCAGAGAGGTACCACCTCGCCCTGCCCTGGGCTCTCGCAGACGAGCAGCCCCACACACCCAGGGCGAGCGCGGACGCTGCTGCAGCTCCCGGAGCTGCTCCTGCTGCAGAGGGACTGTGCACGGAGCAGCCCCAGCTCCCGCGGGGTCCCCTGGGGAGGGGGTTCAGGAAGGCGCTTGCCCCCACCCCATATGATCCGCTGTTTTCCGAATGGGCAGGGCGAGCCCCACCTGCGCACGGCCCACGGCATCCTGATCTGTTACTGGGACGGCGTCATCCACTACGGGCTCTACCTCGCCATGATCGCGGCCATCGGGCGGAGGTGAGCGGGGCCGGTGGCGGGGAGGCAAGGTGGCCTCTGTGGCCATGTGGCATCTTCATGGATCTGGAGCTCAGGGAGGGGGCTCGTGGGGGTTGGAGGAGCCTGAATTTTGTGAGGAGGGGAGCTCTGAGCCTGGCAGAGGGGTCTGATCCCGATGTCTCTGCAGAAAGAGCTACAGGAACCTGGGTCTCTTCTGGCTGGGCTCTCTGATGATGAGCATCGTCGTCTTCCTGCTTGGGAACCTGATAGGTACTGGGGTGCAGAGGGTTGCTGACCCCTCCAGGCTGCCTCCATCCCCCCCCCCCCCCTCCCCCCATTCTCTCCGGTGGGTTTGCTCCCAAGCACTTGCCCCGCGGGCAGAGGAGGATGGTGCTGACCTGGGGGCAAGCGGCAGGTATCTGGGCGCCAAGCACCCCGCCGTGTCCATCCTGCGCTCTCCTTCCCCAGGGAAATACAGCTCCGACCTCAGCCCTGCCTTCCTGCTCAACCTGCCCTACGTCCTCATCCCCATCTGGGCTGGGCTGAGGCTCTTCCAGCAGCCCAAGGCCCTGCCATGCCTCAGCCCCGAGAAGGTGAGCTGGGAGCTGGGGCAGGGGCTGCACCGGGAGCCGTTGGCTTTATCCCCATCCCGGCGTGAAAATACGGCGGTTTCCCTCTCCCAGGTCGCGGAGGAGCAAAGCAAATACCTGTACCAGCGGCCCCAGGACGCGGGGCTGGTCCTGCTCCTGCTCCTCACCGCCGCGTTCACCTTCTTCAGGGGGATGGTAAGTGCTGGGTCCCCACACGGGGGTCCCGGAGGGGCCGTGAGGGGTCCTGGGGGTGGGTGCATCTGCCCCGCGCCCACCTCCCCTCCACTCTCCGCATCCCCAGGTGGTTTTGGACTGTCCCGCCGATTCGTGCTTCGAGTACATCTACCAGCACGAGCCGTACCTGCGCGACCCCGTCGCCTACCCCAAAGTGCAGGTGAGTGCAGTTGAGGGGGGACTGGAACCCCCCCCAAGCCACCAGGGACGGGGTGACCCTCTCCGTGTCCCCCCCCAGATGCTGATCTACGTGTTTTACGTCCTCCCCTTCCTCTGCCTCTGCATCTACGGGCTGGTGCTGCCCGGCTGCTCCTGGCTGCCTGACTGGAGCTTGGTTTTTGCCGGCGCCATCGCGCAGGTGAGGGCTGCGCCATCGTCCTTCCCCGGGCTGCTGTGGAGGGGGGGACAACAACGGGGGGACCCCCGGGGTTGAATTTCAGTCCCAGCCAGGAGAGAGCAAGCGGGGAGCTGGAGCTGAGCCTGGGGGGGACAGATCCACACCCGCGGCTGCATGTGGAGCAGTTCCCACCGCCGCTGCCCGCTAATTACTTTGGCCTCGGTGGATCTTAACGGAGCCGGGGATGAGTTTGACAGAAATAGGCTGGCGCGAGCGGCAGGTCTATAGATAGGCCGTGCTGGGTGTGCTCCTGCCGAAACACCCTTTGGTGTCAGGGGGGCTGCGCCAGGCCAGCCCCTCGCTGCCGGCCCCCCCACTGTGTGCCACCCCCTGCCCTGTGTCCCCAGGCTCAGTTCGCCCACCTGGGCTCCTCGCTGCACCCCCGCACGCCCTTCCCCTACCAGACCCCTGAAGATGTCTGGTGGAGCTTCCTCCTCACCAACGTCCTCTACGCGCTGGGCCCCCAGCTCCTGGCCTACCGCTGCCTGCGCTGCCCTGCCTTCTTCCTGCCCGCCACTCCTGCCAGCCTGCACGGGGGCAAGAAGCACCAGTGACCCCTCCTGCCCACACCAGGGTGGGGGGGCTGCTGCCCGTCTCCTCAATCCCCCGCTGCAAGAGCAGCCAGCGCAGCCAGCGGTGACCCCAAGGATGTTCCGGTCCCCACCGTGTCCCCTAACGCTGGGGGGGTTGCACTGGGGGGACCCCAGGGTGTTCTGCGGGGGCATTGCTGCAGCCACGGCCCTGCCCTTGCCCAGGTTTGGGGGGGGGACGACTCGCTGGCTGAGGGGGGCTGCGGGTGCTGCGCTCCCCTCCCAGAGGGTCCCCGGGGGCCGTGGGGGCCCTGTCCCACCCCGGAAGGATGCGGGAGTGGGGACTGTGCCAGGAAAACACTGTTTACAAAATAAAGGAGGGAAAGGGCAGCTTCTGAACCCATGTCCACGCTCCGGCCGGGGACGTCACCCCACGCCAGCGGCCAACCCCCCCCATCACCTGCCGGGGTCCCGCTGGTTCCCACCCGGGGCCGGGAGCAGCCGCCTGACTTCGCCCCCTCCTGCCTTTTGGGGTGCAGCGCGGTGGGGGGGGGGGTGTCCTGCTGTCTGCGCTGCCCTTGCTGCGGGGGCTCAGGGTCAGGCTTGGGGAGGGGCGCGGGGGGAAGGGGTGCCCCTGAGTGTGCCGGGGATGCCCACGGGTGGGCAGGGGTGTGCGGGGGGGGGGTGGGGGGGTGGGGGGGTGTGCACACGCGTGGGGGGGGGGTGCTGGAAGTGGCTCGGCGCTGCCTTTGCGGGGACCGGGGACACGGGGATTTAACTGGCAAAACTCCTTTTCTCCCGCGGGTTCCCCGCCGGCAGCCCGGGCCGGGGGTACCGGGGGTACCGGGGGTACCGGGGGGCCGCGGCCGAGGCCGGGCGGGCCGGTGACCTTGGCGAGCCGGCGGCCCTGCGCAGCGCCGGGAGCCGGGGCAGGGCCGGGCCGAGCTCCCGGTGCCGCCCCCCTGCGCGGAGCCGCACCGGCACCGGCAGCACCGGCGGCACCGGCGGCACCGGAGCGCTCCTGCGGCCGGGCCCCTCCCGCGGGCCGGTACCGGCGCCCGCGGAGACACGGTGAGTGCGGAGGGGGGTTGGGGGGCGGCGGCGGCTCCGCTCGTTGCGGTGCGGTCGCGGGGAGCCGGGACGGGACACGACCCCCCCCCCCCTTCCCGCCGGTACCGGGACCCCGGGCGGGGGCTGCTCCCGGCGGGGCCGGCGGAGGCCGGGCCGGTTCCCCCCGCGCTGCGCTGCCCGGTCCCGGGCACCGGCGTCCCGCAGCCCCGGGGCTGCCGCCGCAGTGTCCCGCACTGCAACACCGCACCGGCCCCGGGGCCGCCGGCGGGGGAGAACCGGGGCTGCCCCGCTCCCGCTGCCCCGGACCGGGCACTGGGACCCCCGGGGGAGCTGCCCTGGTCCTCCTCCTGCCCCTCGACCGGGCACCGGGACCCCCGGGGGGGCTGCTTCACTCTCTCAACCCCCCGACCGGGCACTGGGACTCCCGGGGGGGCAGCTCTGGTTCTCCTCCTGCCTCCCAACCGGGCACCGGCATCCCCGGGGGGGCTACCCCGCTCCCCCTGCCCCACAGCCAAGCCCTGTCTCCCCTTCCCCAGCCCCACGGGGGGGGGCTCATCCCCACGGAGTTGCGGGCTGGGATCTGGGGCATCTCCGAGGACACGGGGCTCAGCGCGGGGGAGATGACATTCCCCCGGGGAGGGGGGGAGCTCCCACACACCTTTTCCCCCGGCTGTCCCTGGGGAAGGGGGGCCGTGGAGCGGCGCAGGCAGCCGGGGGGGCTCGGGGGGGGCTCTGGCAGCCGCAGCCCACTCCCACGCCATCAGTTCGGTTTCCAGATGTGCCAGTGCTGCCATAAATAACTCCCGCGATCCGGCCCCGCGCGGCTGCCATGAAATATTCATCCCGGCTGTAACCGAGCGGGTGAAGCGGAGTTCAGGGGGGTGCGGGGGTCCCTGCGGACCCGGGGTGCTGGGTGGGGGGAGGCAATGAGTGACCCAGCGCTGCCGGTCACCCCCACTCTGCGTGGGGTGGGTGTCGTGGGGGGCTTCCCCCACGCGGGGTGTCAGGGGGTGACGGCATCTCCCTCCCCCGGCCCAACAGCCCCAATGGGGTGTGGGTTGGGGACCGGCATCGCTGCTGGGGGGGGTGGCTGCTGGAGCTGGGGGTCAGGTTTGCTCACAGACCTCCCCTCTCCTCCCTGGGAGGCCGGGGGGTGCTAAGGGGCTCCTCTCCCCCCCTCAGATGCGTCCCCGAGGCCCCTGGGCCGCCGGCCCCGCAGCTCTGCTGCTCCTCGCCAGCGTCCTCGCCTCCGACGCGCTGCTCAGCGCCCGGGGACGGAAGAAGGTGGTTCATGTCATGGGTGAGTGGGGACGGGGGTCCGTGGCGGGGAGCTGGGCTGGGCCCCCGCGCTGGGGCAGGGGGAGCTGCCCTGCAGCCCTCGGGGCTGTTGGGTTCAATATCCATTAAAGCACGATCAGGGGCTCTGGCGCATCCACTGTCCCCCTCTTGCCCTGGCCAGGAGCTGCCCAACCCTCCTCAGGGTTTGTAAAGCCTCCAAAAAGAGGGAAATTCCCCCCAAAGGTGGTCCCCCCACCCTGCCCCACGCCCCCACCCTGCCTTATCCCCACCGTGGGTCCTGCCTGGGCTGGAGGCAGGGGCAGGCTTGGGGACAGGGACTCCCCTGAGCTGGGTGTCCCTTGCAGAGGGTGACAGCGGGGCTGTGGTCGTGCAAACGGCCCCGGGGAAGGTGGTGACCCACCGGGGCGGCACCATCATCCTGCCCTGCCGATACCACTACGACGTGTCCGCCCACGACCCGGCCGAGATCCGCCTCAAGTGGACCAAGGTGACGGAGCCGATGGCCTTCGTGGACGTCTTCGTGGCTCTGGGGAAGGCGCGGCGGGCGTTCGGCAGCTACCGCGGCCGCACGGCGCTGCAGGAGGACGGTTTCGGCGACGCCTCACTCATCATCCGCAACGTCACCCTGCAAGACTACGGCCACTATGAGTGCGAGGTCACCAACGAGCTCGAGGACGACACCGGCATGGTCAAGCTGGACCTCGAAGGTAGCGGCGTGGCTACGTCAGGGAGGGGGGACGGGGATGGGGAGGACCCCGGGTGTCCCCATGTCCCGTGCGGGATGGCCAGGACACGGGTCCTGGTGCCACGTCCTGGAGCTGGGCTCAGCCCTGCTTTATGGCTGGTTGTTTTTCCTGGCGTGTGCCGTGGTTTATTGCCTCTGTTATTGGCTTTTATTGTTGCTCCAGGTTTACAGGCTGGCAGCTAATAAACGCCGGAGATAGATAGTGGCATGGCCTCATAAAGCACCGGGGGGGACCGGGTTGTGGCAGTGGTGTTGATGCCGTGCATGGCTCTGAGCCCGCCGGGATGGGCTGCTGCGGCTGGGGACACCAGGAAAGGGAGAAAACCCTTTTTTGGGGGGCTCGGGCGGCACAGCAGCGCTGCTCCGGCCGGTACGGGCTTGTTCTGGGGACACCAGGGCTTGGCTGGACCCCGCATGGGCACCACTGATGTCCCCACGTCCCAGAGCAGCAGCTCGTGGAGCCCAGGGGTGCTGCAGGGGTCCCTGAGGTCACAGAGGGGGAGTTTTGGGGTTACTGGGCAAAGCCTGAAGCACCCAAACTCCTCGTGCTGAGTCGACGGCAGCTCGTCTTCGCTGGATGTTGCAGCCGGGTCTCCCAGCCCGCAGCAGCCCCCGCTCCCCACCGGCTCCTGGCACCTTGCGCTGCTGACCCCGTTTGTTGGGTGCGGCTGCAAAATAAGGTGGGGGACCCCCACACACACACACCCCCCACCCCTCCTCTCTGCCCCCCCCCCAGGTGTGATCTTCCCCTACCACCCCCGCTTGGGCCGCTACACCCTGAACTTCCACGAGGCGCAGCAGGCGTGCCTGGAGCAGGACGGGATCCTGGCCTCGCACGACCAGTTGCACCAGGCCTGGCTGGAGGGCATGGACTGGTGCAACGCCGGCTGGCTGGAGGACGGCTCGGTGCAGTACCCCATCTCCCGGCCGCGGGAGGAGTGCGGCCGCAAGGACACGCCGGTGGGGGTACGCAACTACGGCTACCGGCACAAGGAGAGCGAGCACTACGACGCCTTCTGCTTCACCTCCAACCTCAACGGTAACGGTGGGAGGGGGGAAACTGAGGCACAGCGCACCCAGCTCCCCGTTTTGGCTGGGCAGGGGTGGGGTGGGGGGGGGGCGGTTCCTGTGATGGTCCAGGAAGATGTTCAGCCCTGGGGGAGAGGAGGATGCGGCTGTATGCGCCTTCCCTGGGCTCCCTGGGATATCAAGAGGGAGTTTGGTGCTGGGGACCCCCAGCAAGGACCAGAATCTGGCCCCATCACCTTTGGGGCTGGGCTACCTGGTTTAGCAAAACCCGTCTTCCCCGGGCAGGAGCAGGGGACGGAGGTAATCACAGCGGCAACGGGCCGGGTGATGGATGAGGCTGGGGCTGCGCAAGACAGATGGGAGCCGGGAGGGCTCCCAGGCTGTGTAAATTCCTCCCGGCTGGCAGGGCCGCGCGGGGGGGGGGCTCTGCCGATGTTTATTTAATGGTGGCAGGCAGGATAAATAGCGGGTGTAATCACCACGAGGAGCCATCACCAACCACCGCCGCGCAGCCCCCATAAATCTGCCCGCACCACGGCGGCGGCTCCCCAGAGCCCACCCAGCCGGTCTCCTCCTCCAGCCTGCCCCAAAAAATGTAGTTTTGGGAGGGGGGGGGCACAGGGCTTGTACCGCTCAGCCCCTTCCCGCTTTGCCGGGTGCTGGGATGTTGCAGCCGGGTCCCCGTGGCCAACAGGGCTTTGTCCCCCCACTGTCCTCCAGGCAAAGTCTACTTCTTGAAGACGTACCGCAAGCTGAGCTACGCCGAGGCAGTGCAGGCCTGCAAGAACAACGGGGCGGCCGTGGCCAAGGTGGGGCAGCTCTACGCTGCCTGGAAGATCCAGCTGCTGGACCGCTGCGAGGCCGGTTGGCTGGAGGACGGCAGCATCCGCTACCCCATCGTCAACCCCCGGGCACGCTGCGGGGGCCGGGAGCCCGGCGTGCGCAACCTGGGCTTCCCAGACAAAAAGTACAAGCTTTTTGGGGTTTATTGCTTCAAAAAAGCTGGTGAGGCTGCCCCAGAGAAGGTGCTGGGTGGGGGGCATCCCAATCGTGTGTGAGGCTCACCCGCACCCGGAGCATCCCCAGGCTTGGCCGGGGAACCCCCCCGCCATGTGCTGGGCTCCCCCCGCCCCGCCGGGGTCGCTGCCTCCTGGGCCGTGGCAGCGTGGGGAGCTGCGGGCAGCCCCTGCGTCGGACTGGGAGAGGGGCCCGTGCGATGCCGGCGCGGCTGCTGCACCGCAGGCTGCGGCCAAAGCCCGGTGACGCTTGGGGAAACTGAGGCAGCGGGAGGGGAAGGACTTCAGGAGCCCAGCCAGGAGCCCGCGCTCGGATCCAGGGCTGGCTCCCAGCTCACTGCAGTTCTTGCTTCTCAATCAGCGTATTGCATGTGCTAAAGGCCCGGCCAGAGCAAAGCCGGTTTGAGCCCCCCTGATATCCTCATCCTCGTGTCTGGGGGCCCCCAGCTCCGTGCTGTTCCTGTGGCCACGCAGCACTGAACCCCCCCCCTTGGAGATGCTGCGGGCAACCAGCATCATGGGACTGGCAAAATCCCACCTTGGTGCTGGGCAAGGACCAGGGGCACTGGGCTTGGCTTCCTGCACCATGGGCAGCCACGGGGGGGGGACACCTGCAGCCCCTCCAGCACCTGCTTGCCACCAGCCACCCCACAGGGCCACTGCTGGGGCCGAGCGAGTGGCCGCACGCTGCGAGCCCGGGGCTGGGGCAGCTCCTTAGCGCTTGGCTTCGTGCAGAAGCAGCCAATGCTGGGGGCAGGGACATGCCGGGTGGGCACCGTCCCCTGCGCCCCCCCCGGCCCAGCACCGTCCTGAGGCTTTTGGCAGCCCTGGCGCTCGCGAGCTGGACGTAGATGAAATAAATAAAAGCTTCGGCCGCTTTTGAGAGCTGAGCCGGGCTCTCGTGTCTGCTTTGCTGGTGTCACCCTCCAGGAGCATTTTGGGTGCCAACGGGACCCCAGGCTTCCCCGTGCCATGCCCACAGCCCTGATGGTCACTCCTCGGTCAGAGCATCCCCGCTGTTGCATCCCCCCAGCATCCCTCGGATTTCTCGGGACCAAATCCAAGGGAGCAGCATTAGCAGAGCCACCTCAGGGGGTATCACAGTGCTGGCAGCAATTGGGAGCCACCGCGGGGATGGCAGGACACAGAGGGGGACAGCCCGGCGTCCCCGATGCCGGAGGGGGCTCGGGGCTCCCTCCACCCCTGGCGCAGCTGAGCACAGGCCATCCGTCACCGTCACCGACTGCCAGCGCCAGGAAAATAAATAGCTGCTGGGATGTGACCCCCCCGCCTTGGCCACCGAGACCCCAGGGAGGGGAGAGGGGGGACTGTGGGTGCCAGGGACCACCAGAGCCCCAGGTGGTGGCTGATGGATGGCAGCCGCAGCCCCTGCACCCACAGCCAGCACAGGCAGCACCCCGATAAATTCATCAGCGTCTCCGGTGTGATTCACGGGCGCTCGGCTCGTGCGGGGCGGGGCTGGCACAACCAAGCCCTGGGAGAAAGATTAGGTCTGCTGAAAATTAATTTAGTGGCGGTGAAAGGAGGCGGGGGAGAGCGCCGGCAGGGATCGTCCCTGGGCTCCCCGCACCCCCCTGCCCCCAGGAAAGCGCAGGGTCAGGGCTGCTCAACTGTTAAAAAAATTTATTAAAATGTCCAGCAGTACAGAAAGGCAGAGTCAGAAATGGCATGGGGTGGGGGGGGACGGGGGGATGAGGAGGGGGCTCGGGACACGGCAGTCACGTCGCAAACAGCAGAGATCAGAAAGCGCCACACACACACACACACGCCAACTCCAACGGGGACCCGACGACGAACGGAAAGGGGAAAAAATAAACCAACCCCAACCCAGGCGGCAGAGCGGGACACCGGCCCCGGTGGCTTCGTGTGTGTCCCCCCCCCCACGCCGGGAAGGGTCCCTGTGCCAGCCCCAGGGATGCCCCACAGGCAGGACCAGGGGGGGCCGGATTGAGAATATGGGTGGGGGGGCTGCTAAAAAAACAGAGTCACCCTGGGCCAGTGAGACACAACGGCCAAGGTGGGAGATGGGGGGGGCGCTGGCAGATGAAACCCCCCCCTTTGGGGAGGGGGCCAGAGCCCAGCCGGGGAACAGCCCCCGCGCAGGGATGGGGGGGGGGTCCCCGTACGGGGCTGGGGGCTCGACCCCAGGTCGGGGGGGCTGAGCATGGGGCATGCAGGGAGGGCTGGGGACGCACACGCAGCCGCCCCCTCCGGATCCTATTCCCTACGGGGCCGGGCATCCTAGGAGCTAAAGCCAAGGGGGGTTATAAAAGAGGGGAGGGTGGGGGGTGGGAGGGGGGTCAGGGAACGTCACCACATCCCGTCGGGGACCCTTTGTGCTTCCTCGTCCCCCAGCTCTAGAAGTAGTGGCCCTCCTCCATCCAGTCCAGCCGGAGGTGCTTGCGGTGTTTTCGCCGCTCCTTGCGGGGTTTGTGGTGGTGGTGCTGGTGGTGGGGGTGGCTGTGCCGGTGGTGGTGGTGCCGCCGCGCTCGGTGCGACCGCCTGGCTAACGGGGGGGCAAGGGAGGGGACCCGGGCGGGGGGTCAGAAACCATGACCCCAGGAGGGAGAGCTGGTGTCTTGACACCCGCCCCGGGCCCCCCCCCGTCCCCACTAACGTTTTGTGCAGAGGATTTTGGGCCGGTCCCACTTGCCGGTGCTGTGGCACTTGATGGTGGGCACGTGGCGCTGGGTGAAGCCCTCCTCGCACTGGTAGCGCACGCTGGAGTGGATGCTGTACTTCTCCTTCTTCTTCCCCACCATGACAGCATTCGCCACCTCCGGCGGGGGCCCGCACAGCACTGGGGAGAGGGAGGGGACCCCCGTCACCCCCCCAGCACCCAGAGGGGATGCGGGGGACAGACACCCTGCTGCTGCCACCGGTTCTCTCCACGAGCTGGAGCGGCGGTGGATGGTTTTAGGAGGGGCTCCTGCATCAGGTTGGCAGAGCGAGGTGTTCCCCAGGATTTACATCGTTAATTAATGGCCTTATCGGGGCGAGCGCATCGTTAATGCGCGGCCGGCAGGAGAGGGCGGCGCGCTCCTCCGGCTCGCAACGAGCAGCTGGAGGTTAATATAACTTTCAAGATAAGGAATGAGAACTTAATAGTTTTAATGGTGGCAAATTAAACAAATTAAAGTGGAGAGGGAAGAATGGACTGTGGGGAAAAAAAATAAATAAAAAGGAAAGATGGAGATTAAGGGGAACTGCTCAAGTGTTCCTGGATGAGGATGAGGTGCCTGGGGGCTGGGGATGCTGGGGAGGGATGGGGACAGGGACACCAGGAGGGGACGGGGGTGCTACCTGTGCCTTTCTTGCAGATGTAGGGCAGGTTGTAGTTGCAGGGCACGTCGTTCCACTTGCCGATCTCGTGGGACACCAGCACCACACAGTCCTCACCGCCCGCAAAGAAGTTGTCGGGTTGATTCTCCCGCCAGTTCTCATATTGCTGGTGGGACACGAGAGAGGGTGAGAGCCCCTGCGCCCCCCCACGCCCCGCACCCCGAGCCCCCTCCCACCCCTTGCAGCTCCGAGGGCCTCACCAAGCCGGTGTTGTCGGTCCACTGGAAGTCCTGCTCCACGATCCTGTCGTTGAGGCCGATCCAGGTGTTCTCGTGCCCGAAGCCTATGGAGAGAGGCAGCCGCGGCTCGCACGGTGAAGGCGAGGAGCACCCCAGGGTGCCGATGCTTGGCGAGCGGCGGGATGGGGTGATACCCCCCACCCCGCACCGTTGATGAAGCCGTGCTCCTCCCGCGAGTGGATGCTGGTGAGGTGGCCGGCGCGGCGGCGGCAATCCCGCTCTGCGTCCTCCCAGGAACGCCGGCGGGCGAAGTACCGGTAGCAGTGACCCTGGAACTTGTGCCAGTTGTGGTCGCAGCCCTCCGTGTCTGCGGGGAGATGGGGATGAGGGGGATGGCGAAGGGGACCAGCCCCCCAGCACCCCGGGGGCTCCCCATCATGGAGGGGGGGGATGTGGCAGGACTCCTGTGTCCCCTTCCCAGCTCCCCACGCTCATCCCCAAAGGGACAGGGGCTGGGAAGTGTCCCCTCAGCCACCCCATGGTGACACACCCCCGGGGGGGGGACACACGGGGGGGCTGTGCTCCCCACCTTTCTCACAGCGGCTGCCGCCGTAGCTGGGCAGACAGAGGCAGATGAAGGAGTTGACCTCATCGATGCAGGTGCCACCGTTCTGGCAGGGGCTGGACAGGCAGTCATCGATGTCTGCGGGGACACACTGGGAGCTGCAGGTACACTGAGACCCCCCCCACACCCCCCACCCACCCCAATGACCCCTCCACCAGTGCCAGCAGTGACTGAGGATGGGGGGAGCAAGGATTCAGGGCCGCAACCCCATTCCCCTCCCCGCTTCCAAGCGTGGCCGCTGCTCCGTGCCAAGGCAGGGCTGGATCCTGCCCCGCGATGCTCCGGCTGCTCACCGATCTCGCAGTTCTCCCCGGTGAAGCCCGGGGCACAGCTGCAGCCACAGACGGTGCCGTTGGCGCGGCAGGTCCCGCCGTGCAGGCAGGGGTTGTTCTGGCAGGGGTCGGCCGGGGCTGCGGGGTGGGAGCGGGTGCCCTGAGCTGGGGTTTGGGGGGGGGCGCACCGCAGCACCCACCCCCTTTCCCCACTGGGATCCAGGGCCTGGGCCCTGCCCCGGTGCTGCCAGCTGCCACACATGAACCACGGTGCCTTTTCCGCCTGGCCATAGCTCTACTCTTTAAATATATTTGTTGCCTCTGTGCGAGCAGCAGCCGGGCAGCGTGTGCCGCGCATCCCCCATCAGCAGCCACCCCTCCAGCTATTATTATTAGCAACTGCAAATATTAAATATTTAAGAGGATGCTTTCCCAGCTCACGTTAATAGCTCATGAAAAAACCCAGGATCTGCTCCCAGCCCATCACAGTTGCCAGAAACTCCCCAGTGAGTAAATTGGTTTGGGTAAAAGCAGAGACACAACCAGAAACCTCTGCCTTAACCGACCCTGTGGGTTGGCACCACACTCTGCTGGCCTTGGACGGGGGGGGTGTGTGTCAACCTCGAGGTCCTCCCAGCCCATTTCTCCCTGTGCCCACCAGCTCAGGGTGCCCCCTGCACCCCGCTGCCGTAGCACCGTGCTCACCGTGCTGGCTGGCGTTGTCAGCGCCCGCCCAGGCCAGCAGCTCCCGCTCCTCCAGCCCTGGCTCCTCGCCGCTCCCGCTGTCGGCATCCAGCAGCGGGGACCCCCCCGGCCCCCCCAGCTCTGTCGCTGTGGAAGGCTCGAAGAGTGGCCCCGTGCTCAGGGACTCGTGTACCTTCAGCACCCATGGGTGGGGGGCAGTGGGTGATGGCCAGGGGCTGTGGGTGGCCGAGCCGAGGGGCGCAGGGGGATCTTCCCTCTTCGCCTCCCCAGAAGCATCCTCCTCGCTGGGGGCTGTCGGTGCATCCTCATGGCTGTGACCACCCGGGGGTCCGGGGGGCTGCTGAGGGGCAGGCGGGGGCAGGAGGAGATGCTCCGCTCCCCCCAGCCCCGGTGCGGGGTGGCTGGTGGGCTGTGGGGCTGTGGGGGCAAAGCCTGTGGACCCCTCCTCAGCCGACGGCTCCAGCACCTCCACCAGCCGTGGGGTCACCTCGCCAGCCGTGGTGGGAGGCGAAGGCGAGGGGACATCCCGCGCCAGGGGGGACGTGGCTGCTTGGCCGCTTGGCTTGGCTCGGCCATTCCCAGCATCCCCGTACGCATCCAGCTGCTTGCCGTGGGGCTCAGCCAGCAGCTCAGCTGGCCTGTGGGGAGCCGTGGGGCTCAGCCCCTCCTGGGGCCGGGGAGAAGCCACCTCAGTGGGGCCAGAGGTGGTGGGGTGCCCCACAGAGGGGCTGGCTGGGTGGAAGAAGGTCACTGCTTTCCGCTGCCTCTCCAGCAAGCCATCACCTGGGGCCCCGCTGCTGTCACTGCTGTCACCACGGGGCTGCGGGGCCATCTCGGGGCCCTCGGCCACCAGCGGGGCTGGGGGCAGTGGGGGCCGCGGCGGGACGGAGCCGCCATCCTCCGGGGAGAGGCCGTCCCCAGAGGAGTCCTCGGTGGCATCCGTGGGTGGCCGGGGGGAGTCCCCACGGGCGTGGGGCTGAGCCCCAACTGCAGTGATGTGCCGGTGGCTGAGACCATCGCGGGGAGCCGCAGAAGCAGGTGGGGATGGGGACGGAGGAGGGGGTGTCTGTGCGGTCCCCCCAGGATTGGGGGGGGCTGTGTGGGGGTTCCACCACGGTGAATCCCTCCGGGCAGGCGACTGCAGCGAGGGGGACACCGGGGCAGTGGCCGGTGCCATCAGCTCTGCAAGAGACGGCACAGCCATGGGGTCCCCGAGCCAGCGCTGGGACCATCCCCCCCTGCCTTAGGACCCCCCCAGCCGCCTTCAGGCATCACTTACTGGGGCCGATCTCCTCCACCGCGCTGGAGGGCGAGTAGGTGCCCTCCTGCCAGGCGCTCTCGGTGCCGGCATGGGGGATGCTCCACATCTCCATCGCGTTGGCTGCGGCCCCCTTCACCTCCAGAGCCAGGACAGGGGCCTGGGTGACCATCCCCACTGGGTCACCGGCCACTGTGGGGTCCCCGGCCACCAGTGGGGGTTCCCCAGCCACCACTGCGGGGTCCCGGCTCTGCCGCTGCAGCTGGAAGTAGCGCCCATTCAGCCCGGCATAGCTGCTCCGCCTCGGGGCGTGGGAGCTGCCCGGTGCGGCGCTGGGGGTCTCCACAGCCACGCTGGGGACTGTCCCCAGCCCAGGCGGTGTCAGTGATGAGCTGGTGACATGCTCCCGGGCTGGGCTTTGGGATTGTGGCAGGAGGGCAGCTGGCGGCTCCTCAATGTCAGGGTCTTCTTGCGCTGGCGGTGCCGGGCTGGTGGTGGCTGGATCCTGCCGGGAGCTCAGCGGTGCCTGGTCCACCACGTTGAGAGCTTCATCCTCATGGGGCCACACCGGCGAGGGGGCCGCTGCGGTGGGAGGCAGGGACGTACCATCGCCCAGCCCCGGTGCCTGCGATGGCGCAGCCCCAGGGAGATCGCCGCGCTGGGCCACCGGGCTGCTGCTCGCTGGCCGCAACTGCTCGTCCTCGCCCGGCTGCGGCAGGAGGCCGTGGTGGTCGCGTGGGGCATCCCGGGCGTCCCCCGATGTGCCCAGGTCCTCACCATGCTCCACCAGCACATTGTTGCTGCCCAATGGGTCGGGCGCGGGCAGCACCGGCTCCTCTGGCTCCTTCTGCCCCGCGGCTGCGTGTGCTGCGGCGAGACCACGAGCATCAGCCGTGCTGGCGGCGGGACCGAGGGGCAGGACCGGTACCCGGGGCGCAAGCGGGGACCCACATCGCCCCCCCGCCCCAGGCTCAGTACCGGGCACCGCATCCCCCAGCCTTGCACCGTGCCAGGGGGATGCATGGAGTTGGGCTCCCTCCCAGCGCAGCTCTCCTCATTTATCTCGTTAATTCCCCAATTAAATATTCATCCGCAGCAATTTTCCCGGCCGTGCCCACTGATTCCCAAGGGAAGAAGGGCCAGGGCTGGCGGGGGGCCTGGGGGGGGGAAGGCGGTGCCGGCATCGCAGCCGGTCCCCGTTACCTTTATAGCAGTAGGCATCAAATTTGGAAGCGGCAGCGGGGAAGCCGGTGCGGTTGGGGAACTGGTAGAGGGTCCTGACGCCCGAGGCCTCGCCGCCGCATTTCCTGCGCGGGAGCCTGATGGGGTAGCGGACGCTGCCGTCGGCCAGCCAGCCCGGGTCGCACTGGTCCAGGCCCTCGCGCCACGCCAGGTAGAGCTGCCCGGTGGTGGCTAGCGAAGCCCCCCGGCTCCGGCAGTGCCTCCGGGCCTCCTGCCAGGCGAACCGCCCCGGCACCGTGGTGTAAAACACCATCCCTGCAAGAGAGCAGAGCCCGTCGGGGATGCGGGGATGGAAAGCTGCGATAAGTCACCATGACTCAAGCGCTACGACCATGTCACGCCACTCGGCACCGAGGGTGATGCTGAGCGCTGGCCCGGCACCGGCACCCGCACCATCCCCGCAGCCAAACCGCGGCAGACGAGACACACAGAGATGCCCGCGCTCCCGGCCACAGCCATCACCCCGGAGCGACGGCCCCAGGCACCAGCACCCGGTCGGCCCGGCGCGCACCCAGCCGCCGCAGCACCGCTTGCCTCGCAGCTCCCGGGCGTAGCAGTAGACATCGTACTCCTCGCCGGGCTCCCTCCGGCCGTAACTGCGGACGCCAGGGAGGCTGTTGCGGTCTCCGTAGCAGCCAGGCCGGGAGAGCGTGATGGGGTACCTGCCGCAGAGGGGTACGGTGGGTGCTCAGCCCCAAGGCCGCCCGACGCAAGGGGTGCCCGGCCGGCAGCCCGCGCCGCACGCTTACCGCACGGTCTGGTCGGCCAGCCAGCCCGCGTCGCAGTTGTCGTAGCCATCCTCGAAGGCGGCCTGGAGGTGCTGCGGCGAGGCGATGACGGCCGAGTTGTCCAGGCAGGCGCGGCGGGCGGCGGCGAAGGTCAGTGCGTAACGCTCACCCGCGGGGCGGTAGTGGAAGACAACACCTGGAAGGGCAGCGGACGGCAGCGCTGGCACGGGGGGCACTGCTCACACGGCTTGTGGAGGGTGCACGGGGTGCATGAGGTGCACAGCTCACACAGGGTGCACGGCTCACACGGGGTGCATGGCTCACACGGGGTGCACGGCTCACACGGGGTGCACGGCTCACAACTTGTAGAGCGTGCACGGGGGGCATGGTGTGCATAGCTCACATGGGGTGCACAGCTCACAACTTGCAGAGTGTGCACGGGGCACATGGCTTATACAGCTTGTACAGGGTGCCTGGCTCACAGAACCCGCTAGGTTGGAAAATCCCTTGAAGATCATCCAGTCCAACCATTAACCCAACCCCAACCGTTCTCAACTCCCCAGCCCCAGCTCACACAGGGTGCATGGAGTACACAGGGCATGTGATCCCCACAGGCAGCCGTGCCCCGCCGCCGCGATGTCCCCGCAGCTCTCCCGGCGGTGCCACCCCCCCCGGCGCAGAGCCGGGCTCACCCGTCACCTCCAGCGGCAGCAGGTCCTGCTCATCCTCGATGCCGGCCACCACCTCGCAGCGGTACAGCCCCGCGTCGCTGGCACGGGCGGCGCGCAGCACCAGCGTGGCGTTGTAGCGGTCGTGGGAGTAGCCGGGCAGGGACACTCGACCCTCGTAGGCTTTCACCACCTTCACTGCGTTGTCCTTGGCCACCAGGATGGGCACGTCCTCCCGCTGGCCGCTGGCCGAGCGCACCTTGCTCCATTTGACGCGGGGCGGGTCAGGGGGCTCGTTGGGCCCCAGCGAGGCGGAGGGCTGGAGCAGGAAGAGGCAGGGCAGGGCCACGGGCTCCCCCAGCCCCACGCGCACGGCCTGGTGCTGCACCCTGTTGATGTGGATCACCTTCCCATCGTCCTGGGAGCCTGCGGGGAGAGCGGCCCAGATACCACAGGGATGGGTGGCAGGAGCTCCCACAGGGCTCTGGTTTGTAGTGGGGAGAGCTGGGGGCATGGTAGGGCACCCCGGAGCCCCCCAAAGAAAAGCATGAAGTGGGACAATGCGCAATCTCCCCATCTAATGGCTGGAGACTGATGCTGCCAGCTAAATCTGCCCCTCCAGGGCTGAACCCCTGACTCGGCCAAGCCCCCCAGTCCCCCCCAGGATGCTGCCAGGCACCCCCATGTCCCACACCACTCCCGTGGGGGTATCGGTACTCCCCGTCCCTGTCCGCAGGGGTTGGGTGGCACCGAGTTGCTGGCACCAGCAGGAAAGCCATCCCCATGCTGGGATAAAGCACAGCAGCGATTGTGACCTCCTCTTCCTCTTTCTCCTCCTCCTCCCACACTAATCCTGCCCCAGCTCTGCCACCGCAAATCCCACGTGTCTCAAACCCCCGTGGCCAGGCTCTCCCTGCCCGCAGTGGGCTCGGGGGGACGCTCCCCACAGAGTCCAGCCAGCTGGGGACTGGGGACGGCCACTAATCCCCTCCTGGCACCTTCCCCCCCCAACTCCCCACCCTCCATCGCACCCCAAGTCCTTTCCTCACAGGGAGACGCATGGGGAGGGGACCAGGGCGGGGGGACCCCAAAACCCCCCATGCACCAGGATGCCTTGATGCCCCCACCACAAGGCACGGGGCAGGGGGGGACATGGGCTCTCCTGCTCAGAGACATGGCAAATCCCCGGGTGGGGCTCAGCACCACGGCGGGGAGGGGGCCGGGGGTGCTGCCAGCAGGATTAAGGATTTAAGGTCTCGCCTGCAGGGATCCCAGTGCAGTGGGGGGGGTCTGTGATCGCCTGGGGGGCTTCTCCCTTGATAATCCCCCGCAGCCCAGGGCAGGGAGGCATTGGGGGCCGCAGCCTGAGCCCTCCCCGGTTGTTATTCACCCTCATTATTTATTACGGCTGATAGTCCGTTATTGGTTGCTGTTTATCGGGTAATTAGCCCCGGCTATGGAGCGCCGGGGGCACTTACCCAGGACAGTGATGGGGAAGAGGGAGAGCCCGAGCAGGAACCAGCAGCCGGCATCCCCCATCACATGGACCATCCTTGACCTGCAACGAGAGTGGGGGGGGGTGGGAGGCCGCTGCTCGCCCGCTCCTTCGGCAGCGCCAGCGAACCATAAATCACCGGAGGGGCCTCCCGGCAGCCACCAGGAGGGAGCAGGATTAGCCCCACTTCGCACGATGCTGTTAGCCCAGAGAGAGTTTCACTTCCCTCTCGGCGTGAAGCCGGTGTGGGGTCGGGATGGAGGACGAGGTGCCACCCATTGACCCACCGAGCCTCCCGTTGCCCTGCTGGGGCGTCCCACTGTGTCCCCTGCCACCAGGGCCACCCACGGTGACATCCCAGCACCGCTGGAGGTGGGACACGCGTCTCCGGGTCCCGCAGCCCCCCCAGCCCAGCAGCGGCAGAGCCGGCCCTTGCTCTGCCCCAGCATTAACATGCAGCGGACGCCTGCGGCTGCGGGAGCCGGCGCGCGGCGCGTGGAGCACAAAGCCGGCACCGCCGCTCGCCGAAAATCTCCCATCCATCTGTTTGACTGCAGCAACGATTAGTATTTTCTAAATCATTTGGTCTCCGGGCTCGCGGCGGAGGGCGGGGGGGAGTTGGACAGATCGCCCACCCGCCGCGGGCACAACCATCACCCAGCTCCCACCACAACCCCAGCCCCGCTCGGGCTTTGTTTGGGATTTTAACCACCCGGTGCCTCCAAACCGGCCAAGCAGAGGCAACAGGGATGCAACCAGCACCCCCAAACCCCAAATGGGGCCACGCCGGAGCTTAGCACCACGTGGCCACAAGCTTGAACCAGCCCTGGGGTCCCCCATGCACCAGCAGATCCACAATGGGGTTTGCTGGTCCCCGCTGCAGCATGTGGGTCCCCGCCGGCCCTGACATTGACCCCTGCCCTGTCCCCTGGCCAGGACAGCGAGCTGGGGAGCACTCGGCTTTGGGGGGGACACCAGGAGCCCCCCATCCCTCTCCCAGCTGCCCGGAGCCAAGGCTTTGGCTCAGCCCACGGGTTCCCCCATCCCTGATGCTCCATTTTCCAGCCCTTGATTTCTCATTCTGTCCCTTCTGCTTTTTAAGGGACAAAAATAGAAAGAAAGAGCAAAATGGAGAGAAAAAAGGAGACCCCCCCCATGTTAAGCGCTGGAACGGGGCCTTTTTGGGGGGGTGCAAAACTGGGTTTTATCTCATCTCTTCTAAAGAAGAAAGCATCTGCAGCCCCCTCCCTCCTGCAGCAGCTCCGCGGGGCTTTCTGCCCCCAAACCCAGCTGCTGACGGGAGATGAGGAGGTGACCTGACCCCGGCTCCGGCCACGGAGGGAAATTCCCGGGGTGCGGAGCGGGGAGCGGGCTGCGGCTCACTGCACCTTTGCCCAGCCACGTCCCCCAGGAGCCAAACAACCCCAGAGCAGCCCCAGGGCTGCTCCTTCCCTGCTCAGAGATGTTCCAGGAGGGAAATCCCCCGGGCTCACGGCCTCGGCAGCACCAAACTTTTCCTCGTCTTTCCACTACGAGGGAAAAAATAAATTGCTTGGCACAGTCGGGCTCAGGAGGTTCCAGCTCCTCCCCATGGAAATGCTAATTTTGACTTTCTGGGGTGTCCAGAGCTCTCCCAGCACAAACCAGCAGCACCAGGGCGTGGATGGGGCAGCTCTGGGGCAGCTCCTGCCCCCCCTCCCCATCCTTCGCCGAGCCACCACCCTGGGACACGCTGGGCGAGGGTGGGTGTGGGATGGGCAGTGGGTGCTGGATGGGGGCATCCAAGACACTCAGCCCCGGGGCAGAGGGTGCTCACACACATCCCAGGGCTTTGAATCACCCACGGGCCCTTTTTGATCTTTTCACCCATTTTCTTTTTCGCATTCAACACTCCTGCCCTGCAGCTTCCAGGCGACTTTTCCCCTCGAAGGGCAAACAAGACAATTTCTCACACGGGACACTGGGTCTCACTCGCTGACACCTCTCTGCAGCATCCCCAAGTCCTTCCCCTTCTCCATCCTCCTCCTCCCTGCTCCGTGGCCACCCCAGCTCCCAGCAGGGCAGCCCCCATTCCCAGCCACAACCTGGGGCCACCAGCCCCAAACCGCGGGGTCCCAGCCCCGTGCCCAGGGCCGCGTCAGGGTGGTGGGATGGAGCAGGAGCCGAAGGGACCCGAGAGACCCTGAAGAGCCGCGTTAACGTGCCGGGGTATAAATACTCCTCCAAGCTCTCGGCTGTTTACCCAGAGCCGCTGTTCTGGAGACGGGTCCGTGCTGAGCAAACGCCGGGCAGCGCTGCTGGGTAAACAGCCCGGGGTTTATTTAAATGTTAAACAGGAAAGTTGCTCTTTGGATTTCCAACCAACCCCAGCTGGCTGCGGAGCGGGGCACGCGCTGTGCCGGGGCGGGATGGATGGGACCACGGTCCCTGACCCCGCCGAGGGCACCCCAGGCTGGCAGCAGAGAGGGGAGCGGGTGCTGCCGGCGGCGAGGGGCTGGGGGGCTCAGGGTTGGGGGGCTGCAGGGCTGTGCGGCTCCGGCTGCACCGTCACCTTCCCTGACATCAGCATTTCTGCAGGTTTTGCTTTCGCAGCAGGGAAGGTGCCGCGGTGGGAAGGGCCGGCCCCGCCGGCAGCACCCGCTGCCTCCTTGGGGAGCCCAGGATGTGGGCAGGGGGGTGCCAGGCTCCCCCCACCCTGGGACGGGACACACAGCCCCAGCCTGCTGCTCCCTTGGGGCCACCCGGGTGGCACCCCTGCCCTTGAAGCACATGGGGACCACGTTCCTGGTGGCACAGGAGCCACGGAGACAAAGGAAGGTCCCTGCCACGCTCCGTTCCCCCCAGCCCCTCACTGGACCCCCGGCTGCCGCCTCTGCCGAGCCCAGGCCTGTGCTGAGCCAGCAAAAAGTTTCTCCCAAGGTCAGGGCAAGCGGCACAGCAGCCTCCGTCCCTGCCGGTGCCGGAGCCACCACCCACGGCGTCCCCCGCGCCAGGACCCCCACGCCACACCAGCAGCGTCCTCCCAGCCTCGGCGCCTCGTTAATTATTGAGGCTGTCTCCCTCCCACCTCCTCTTGATCCACTAACCCACAATCCGGCGCCGGCGAGGCACCCCGGTGCGGCCACGGCCAAGTCCTGACCCCGCGGCACCGGGATCAGCCCCCGGCCAAATCCTGGCTCCCCACTGCTGCCAGCACGGCTCAGCACCACCAGCCTCTGTGCCAAGGTGGGGAAGCAGCCCCAGCCCCATCGTGCTGGGGCAGGATCTGGCTGGGGTCCCCACGGAGGGGACCGTGGGCTCAGCCACGCCGGGCATCGCCGGGCTGTCGTCCCCAGCGGTGACAGCAAGGTGAGGAGGGTGGCACCGGGAGCCAGCGCTGGCCGTGCCACCCTGAGCCCCAGGGGCTGAATTTCACAGAGGGGAGGGTCTCTCTCCACAGTCAGGGCGATGCCAGGGCGCAGTGATGTCCCCGGTGCCACGTGGCTGAGCCCCCTCGGGGACAAGGAGCGTGTCCCTGTCCCCCGAGCCGGCCCCAGCCGGGGGAACGGGAACCGAGAGAAATTTAAAATAACGCCGGTGCAAAGCCGCCCCCCCCAAACCCGGGCGAACATTTTCACATCTGTCACTAGCTGTCACCTCATGAATAATTCATCTACCTCATGAATATGCAAAGCCGGGGCTGGTGATTAGCTTCAGCTGAAACCTAGCTTAATTCCTCACAGGCCATTGGGCGCCAGGACGACCCGGCCAGTTTTGGGGTGTCCTCTCGCCCCAACCTGCCCCGAGCCGTGGGGTGGGATGGGGGCAGCTGCGGATACGGGGACCCCACGGAGCTGAGGGGACATTTGGGACAGCGCAGGGGGGGTGACACGGGCTTGGGATGGGTGGGAGGAGAGGGGGGGCACTGCCCACCCACCCAGGCAGCCCGGATGCAGCAGAACAGGGGTGCCCCCCACCCTAGGGGTGCCCCAGCCCTGGGGGTGCCCCCGGCTGCCCCCCAGCCAGGGCGCAGTCCCTGTGACCTCTGCTGTCCCCACAGGTCACTCCGGTCCCCAGCGCACTCACAGCATTTCAGTGCCCACCCACCTGCCATGTCCCCCCCACCGTGGGCACCCCACGGGGCTGATCCTCCACCCCCTGCACCCAACCCCACTGCAGCCACCAGCCCCCCCCCTCCCCTCCGCAGCACCCACCTCCCTCCCAGCGCCACGATGCCTCCACAGCCCCAACGGGGAGGGGGTGTCCACCGAGAGCCCCCCCGGGGGCTGCGCGGCCGCGGCGGGAGCCCGGCGACGGGGCCAGCTCCGCGTCCCCTCCTCTCTGCCCACAACAAAGGAATTCTGCAAACCTCGCTGCCGTCACATCTCACAGGCAACGTGATGCTTCCCGCTCCCCCCCAGCCTGCGAGAATAAATTAGCACCTCGGAAAACTGTGATCCCGTCCAATATGGGCCCTTTGCTGGGTGCGATTTTTATTAGGCAGACAGTCTGCAGCCTTTATTTTAGAATTTGCTCTTCTTTTTTTATTTATTTATTTTTTAAATTCCACACCCCCCCCCCCCTTTCTGTCTCTCCCTGGGAAGCTGAAAGCGCCATGGGAGCCCCCCAAGCCGGCGCAAGCCTCATGGCAAAGGCCCCCAGCCCCATCCCTGCGGATGGCTTGGCCACACGCTGGCGAGCGGCTCCGAAAGCAGCACCCGGTGCCCGGCACTGAACGCGGGGAGGGGAACACCGGGCCGGTGGGCCTGGCATCCACCGGGGCCTCTGGCACTGGCCTCCCCACCACCGCTGGGTCGGCCAAGCCCCTGGGCCAGTGCGTGGGAGCGAGGAGCCCCCAAGCAGCCACAAACCCCTCACCAGTACCCGCACCCACGTCCGTCCGTCCCGGCAACGCTCCGTCCATCCAGCCCGGCCTCACCGTGTCCCCATGCTGGGACTCATTCTGCCCGTGGTGCTGAGCCCCCCCTGCGCTGCCGGCCCCGCCTGCTCCCTGCACCCCAGGGATGAGAAACTTCCCGGCCAGGGAACCACCAACAAGGAAGCGGGTGGCCAAGGTGGGCTGGGAGGGTGGGGGGACACCCCAAGGCGCACCCAGCGCCGGTGGGCACCCACCCACCAGCACCCGCTGCTCTCCTGCCACCCCTCGTCCCTTGTCCCTGCCTATCGCCTCCTCCGCACGCTGCCTGCCCTGCCAGCGTCCCCCAGCCCTGCTTGTCCCCGTGTCCCCAGTGCTGGTGTCCCTCAGCCCCTCTCAGCCCCCAGTCCCAGTGTCCCCAGCCCTGACAGCCTTGCCCCCCCCAGTGTCCCCTTGTCCTGGTGTCCCCACAACCCCAATGCCCCCAACCCTATTGTCCACCTACCCCACTCCTGAGCCCCCCTCAGCCCCAATCGCAGCGTCCCCACCCCTGACAGCCCCTGTCCCCTCGGTGTCCCCAACCCTGTCACAGCATCTCCCCAGCGCCGGGGCCAGTACCCCCCATCCCCACCCACCCCGGCACCCACAATGTCCCCATCCCCATCCACACTGGCACCCACAATGTCTCCCAGCCCATGTGTCCCCCCCCAGCCCTGACAGCCCTCTTGTCCCCACCGTGTCCCCCAGCCCGGATCCATCCCGCTCCTGCCATCGCGGTGCCACCGGCCCCGGGCACCGCAGCGGGGGCGCGGGCGGTGCCGGTGCCCGGTGCCGGTGCCCGGTGCCGGTGCCCGGTGCCGCACGTACCTGGGTCCGTGCTCACGGCGCGCAGGGGGTCATCGCCGCCGGTGCAGCCGAGCACCCCGCCGGCACCGGGGGCTTAAAAGCGGGGTGCGGAGGGTGGAAAAGGGAAAGGTGGGGGGGGCAGCGGGCCGGACCCCCCCCGGAGGGGGCCGAGCCGGGCCGGGCCGGGCCAATCGCGGCTGGCGGCAGGCGCGGCCCCCCCGCCGGTGCCGCCGGTGCCGCCCGCCCGCACCTGCCCGCAGCGGCGGCGAACCCGCGCCCGCTCCGCGCCCCGCCGCGCTGCCCGGCGCAGGGCGAGGGGCGGCCGCGCATGCGCCGCCGCCCCCCACCCCCCCCCCCCCAAACCGGGGCCGCCCCCCACTCCCCACACAAACACACCCCCCCCCCCTCCCCGCCCCGCCGGGGCCGCCCCCTCCCCATCGAGCGGAGCCGTCCCTCCGCCCCGCCGCAGCCCCCCGCAGCCGGGGGGGGGGGGAGTGTCCCTGTAATGGGGGTGGGGTCCCTAAAATAGGAGGGAGGGTCCCTTCTATCCCCTCCGTAGCCCCCCCCAGAAGGTGGGGGGCACGCCGTGCCCCCCTCCGTATGCGGCGCACCCCCACACACATCCCTGCGCTGGGAGCCGGCTGCATCCAAGCAGGATTTTACGGGGGTCTCCAAAAAATGGGGGGCACCTTCCAGCCCCTCTGCAGCCCCTCCCCAAGCCATTGTGGGGCTCCCTCTATCCTTGCCCAGGGACCCAGTGGGATTTTAGGGTATGTCCAAAGAGAGGAGCATCTTCCAGCCCCTCTGCACCCCAAAATCTGTGCTAAGCCATACAGGGTGCATCCAGCAGCACCTTCCAGCTCCTCTGCACCCCAAAATCTGTGCTAAGCCATACAGGGTGCAACCAGCAGCACCTTCCAGCCCCTCTGCACCCCAAAATCTCTGCTAAGCCAGACAGGGTGCAACCAGCAGCACCTTCCAGCTCCTCCGCACCCCCGTACGGCCCCATGCGGGGCCGTACGGGGGTGCGGAGGGGCTGGAAGATGCTGAGGATGGATCAAGGCTTGAAAAAGCCCAAACAACCCCAATAAAACGGGTGAGACACTCCAGGGAGCTGCAATACCAGAAACGATCCCCCAAAATGGGGGACAAAACCATCACTGAGCTGTTGGGGAGGGTTTAGGGCGGGGGGGGGGGGTCACCTTCCCGCCGGTGAATGGAGAATGCCACCCTGTCTCCCACGACTTGGCAACAACCGGCGAAAAAATTCTTGCCCCCCGCCTCCCTTCATTTTCCCCATAGGATGGGTCCGCGGAAACCCGAGAGCAAAGTTCTCATTTCCGACTCTATTGTGTCAGACTTTTCGCGGCGTTTCCTGCCTTTTGTGAACCCCCCCCCCCGCCCGACACAACCCCGGCGTTGTCAGCGCACAGAGCTCTTCTGTTCCCCTTCTTTATGTGGTTGCAGCTGGCGTCCCTGTCCCCACGTAGGTGCCCGAGAGCGTGGAGGGGGGGACAGCGACAAGGGGTTAATGCGCCCCCCATGATGTTCACCGAGCAAGATTGGGGAGAAGGTCCCAAGGGATTTTTCCCAGCATCCTGATGTCCTGGCGACCTCCCGCTCCCACAGATCCAGGTGTTGTCACCCTACGGGGTCTCTAATCCCGCTTATCCTGCTTTGGAAACGGCACCCATGGGTGCTGCGTGGGGTTTGCTGGAAGGAGGGTGCTGTGCTGTCTCGCGTGCCTGGACAGGACGGTCCAGCAGGGGTGGACGTGGCTCGTGGTGGAGGCAGAACCATTGCCCACACGTGGAGGGATGGGGCCGGCTCTGAAATGCTCGCCCCGCTTGTGCGAGGGCCTGGGGACCCTTTAGGGTGAAAATATTCCCACTGCTCCCCACACCACAGCAAGACCCACATCCCCCCCAACCTGCTGCCTCCACGCTGCCCGTGGGGCTGCCCGCTGCCCAAACCCTGCCTCCCGCTCCTCATCTTCCTAAGCGTCACCCGGAAAGCCGGCGGCACCGGTGGGGTTTGATCCGCACGACGCATCGGGCACAGGTCGGGGATTATCCCGGAGCCCGCGGGAGGGGGCTCCCCCCAGCACCCACCCCCCCATGGGCCACCCTTCGCTAACAAGCCCCGGGCGCGGTGACGAAGCTGCGCTCAACCTTGACCCTGGCCCATGACGGGTCCGCGGGACGAAGGGGCTGTGGGGAGAGCGAAGTCGGAGCCGCTCAGGGACTCAAACCTCCTCGTGGGCTCGGAGCAGGTGAGGGGGGAGCGGAGGGACCCCCAGCACCCACCCATCCACCTCCCAGGGCGGAAACAGGGCGCTGGGTGGGCCCCGGCAGAGGCAGCGTGGCTGATGTGCCGCCGGCCATTTGTCTTGCTGAGGAAGGTGCCGGCAGTGAGTTATCGGAGCTCTCCTCTCGAGTGGAGATAAATGTCATAACAGACACCAGCCAGCGCGGCTTATGGATGGGGATTTAATAGACACCTCTCCCCCCGCCCGCCTCCCCGCGCCGGCAGCTGCTCCGCGCCCGGGGACCGCGGCGGCGGGGACCAGCTCCTCCGCTGGCACCAGTTTGGAGCCTCAACATCCCCCTGCTTGGTCGCTCCAGCTGGGAGGTGACTTCATGGAGTTCCCCCCACCCCTCAGGCCTAACCTGGAGCCCCAACACCCCGCCGTGGCCATCCCTCCATCCGGGTGAGAGAGCCAGCTCCACCTGGCACGGAGGGATGTCCCCATGTCCCCACCCTTGCCCGGCTCGGTGGCCCTTCTGCACCCCCAGCCCATCCTTGAGGCATCACCCTGGCAGCACCGATGGCTCTGCCCCCCCGAGCTGCTCCCACGGGGCAGCACCCACCGTCACCAGGTCCCCGCTGGGAGCCCCATGTCCCCAACCCCACCAGGGACAGGCCAGGCGGCCCCTGGGGCAGTGGTGGTTGGGGTGACTCCATCCCCCGGTCCCACTCACTTGGCCCCGGCAGGTTTTGCGCTGGCATCTGCCAGGGCGAGCAGGGACCCAAGTGTCTTTTTGAGCTGGAATGCTGGGTTTCTGGTGAAATCCTGCAGCAGTGTTGCCGTGACGACCCTCCTGCAGTTTCCATCCAGAGATGTTTTCCTTTGTTGTGACAGGGACGCGGGGAGGCGGCCGCTGGCAATTGGGGTGCGCGGCAGCGATGGCAAGGGGCTCCCCCCGCAAAGGGCCGGGACCCGCCGCTGTCCCCGGGGAGACCTGGCGGGGCTCTGGCTCCAGCGTGGGGCTGCAGGGGGTCCCCATGACTCCAGCACAGCCCTGGCTTTGCCCCAGCCACCCAGGGGAGAGCAGAGGGGCCAGAAGCCACATGACACGAGTTTGATAGGTCTCAGCCAGGTCTCGCTCCCACCAAGTTCCACAATACAAGTGACGTGGCCAACCCGCAGCATGGGGACAGGCGTGGGGACACTGCAGAGTCCCCAAGGGGATGGAGGGGCTGGCCCTGCAAGAGCGGGTGGTGAAGCACCCTCATCACCCCGATGACAAAGCCAGTTTGGGGGGCAGGCGAGGCTGGGAGCCTCCCGAGCTCTGGTGCTGCTCGGTTTGGCAGCGGGGGCCGCAGCGCCGTGACCGGGGTGCTGAGCAGCATCGCCGCTGCCATCCCGCGGGTGCTGAGCACCAGGGGACCTGGGTGCCAGGGACTCTCCTCCCTGCACAGCGAGGGACCATGCAGCTCCCCGTGCCCTCAGCGCAGCTGCGTGCCCTGGTCCCCACATCACCGGGGGTGCGCAGGGTGGGGGGGACACCCCCCGTCCCGCGCCCCGTGGAGCCGCTTGTTATTCCGCTCAGGTCCGCCGGCAGCTAATGAAGCCCGTTCCAGGAGAGCTGCCACATTCATCGGGAGAGCGGCTTATTAATGAGGCCTCTGCCACCGCAGCTGGGGCCAGCGCTCGGGGCACTGGCACGGGGACAGGCAGCGGGAGGGCGGACGGACGGACGGACGGACAGACGGCTCCGTGGCAGGGCCAGCCAGCACCTGGTGCCTGTCCTAGCTGAGATGCTGGTCCGAAGCTGGGGCTGGAGCAGGGCACGATGCCCCGACCCGGGGTCTGTGCTGAGAGCCGGCGCCATGGACCCGCTGCCGTGCTGCCCCCGGCCCCTCGCCCGCTGCTCCCCGCCCCGGCTGTGGCTCGTTTCTGCTTTCAGCCTGGGCCAAACACACCCCATGGCACAACCTGGGCATGGAGGGGTGTGGGCTGGGGACTGCAGCATCCCCCCCCGGGGAGACAGGGACCCTGCCCTGGCCAGACCCAACTTCCCTCCAAACCCGCCGGCAGGATGCATTGATTTTATTTTCTGTTTCCATGGCAACCACCTCCTTCCCTTCCCCCTTCCAGCAGCCGGACCCGCTCCTTTCACCCTCCCGCAGCACCCAGCCCCGGCCAGCACCCCCCCTCCACCAGGGGCATGGGCTGTGACCCAGCACAGTCCCCCCCTCTGGGGACACTCCTGGGTGACAATGCCACCAGCTCCGCGTCTGTGGGCAGGGCCCAACCCTGCGCCCTGGTGCCCACCATGGTGCTGGTGGGTGATTTTGGGGGAGCAGCTGGCAGGGCTGGCATGGGAGCAAGCGTGGGGGACACCAGCCCCAGTCAGCCCCTCTCTGACACCAGCAATAATTAGCAGCAGGGCCAGCGGGACACCGTGCTGGTTCATTAGCTTGGGTGGTAATTGCCCCCCAGCACTGCCCACGCGGGGACGTCGAGCAGCATCGCCCGTTAGCAGAGCCAAAGCTCATTAACGGCACAGCCTACCCCCACGCCTGCTCACGGCTGATGTGCCGCCGCGCCAGCAGCCCCAGCGGTGAGAACACCGGCACCACAGCGGCCCGGCCACGAGCCCGGTGCCCTCACCCCTTTGGGAGGAAACGCTGGTTTTTGGCTTAAAAGCAGGGCTATAATAAGAGAATTATATCTTTTTATCCATCCCCTTCCAGAGGGACGCACCCGTTGGCGCCCTGCACGGCTCCTTCCCAGCGCCGAGATGCCACCACGTTGTTATTTAGCATTAATTACCGGCTGTGCCAAATCCTGCCCTTCCAGGTCCCCCCGGCCCCCCTGGGACCCCCCGGCCCCTCTACGCAGAATAAAGGCAGAGGCGCATCCCGGAGAACAGGCAGGGCCCTGTGCCGGGCGGAGAGGCCGCGGCGTTGAATAACGCCTGTGCCGCATTCACCGGTAATCCCCAGTGTTTACACGGAAGTGGAAATCAATTGGCACAAGTAATTAACGGCAAAGGGCACAACACCCGCTTCTTCTTCGGAAGCAGCTCCCGGCTCCAGCCGGGGTTGCTCAGCAAAACTCACACCCCGGCACCCGCCACACAAAAGGCACCGGCACCCGTTTCCTGCAGGGCCGGCACGAGGTGGCCGCGCCGGCACAGGGCCAGCATCCCGGCGGCTGGCGGGCGGGAGCTCGTGCCCGGTGGGAGCGGGGGGTCTGGATTCGTGCCGGCGCCCGGTTTGGCACCAGCCTTTCTATTAGCTCTTGGATAAAATGCAAAGGCCCCCCCCCCGTCCCCCCACGGTGTGTGGCTGAGTGCCGGCCTGGATGGCAGCCGGGAGCCAAGGCCGCCACCGCGCTGCTCCCGGCACAGCCCGGCGGGAAGCAGCTGCGTTTACCGCCCGCCTCGTTCCTCGAGAGCGAGGAGGGTGAGGAAGATGCTGAGGCTGAAGAGCCCCGGGGATGGAGTGCTGCCCCCCCTGCCCCGTCCCCTCAGGCGGGCAGGGCTGGAGGGTCACTGGGGCGAGGGGGGCTGGTGCGGGCAGGCGCGGGCAGGAGGTGACACGGGCAGCGGTGGCACAGTGGCAGAGCCCGCGATGAGCCGAGGGGCAATTAAGGCTCCTGCGGTTTTTGACCCAATTTCTCAGGCAAAACTCAGCGGGGAGAGGGGGGGGGGGAGAAGGGGAGGAAGGAGGGGGAAGACAGAGCCCATCACGCCTGTGTGTCACCGCGTGGGTTTGCACACACGTGTGTGCTCGCTGACACGCGTGTGCGCAGCCCCAGCCGGGGGCTGAGCCCCCAGAGCCGCGCGGCGAGGGGGAGGCGATGGTTTTGCAGCGCTCGCCTGGTTTTATTTTTGCCGGTGACTGCGCACAGGCAGCCTCGGCACGGCCACCGTGACTCACGCAGGCACCTGGGGACGGCTGCAGAGAGCCGCGGCCTCCCCCAGCGAGGCGGCCATGGGGCCAGCTGGGGCCACGGGAGCACCACGGGGTCAAGGCTTGGCAACCTCGCTGAGTGCTGGGGCACATCCGCAAAGACCGTGGGCAAGCGCAGCGGTACCGTGTGCCTGCAAAGGGTCATTTTAAGCAGCTGCCTGGTTCTATATGGGGGGGGGGGGGTGATTTCTCCTGGCACAGCTGCTCTGGGCTCCCCCCTCACAGGCTGGGGGGGGCAGCTCAGCGCTGCCTGGCCAGGGGGGCCCGAGGGGCACCAGGGATGGCTTGGACCTGCCTGGGTGCTGCGCTGGTGGCTTCATCGAAGGGGACGCTGGGGTGTGCAGGGATGAGCCAGCGTGGGGGGGGTGCTGCAGTGTGGGGGTGCTGCAGTGTGGGGGGGTGCTGCAGCATGGGGGTGCTGCAGTGTAGGGGTGCTGCAGTGTGCAGAGATGCTCCAGTTCAAGGATGCTGCAGTTTGTGGGGATACTCCAGTGTGCTGGGATGCGCAGGGATGCGCAGGGATGCGCAGGGATGCACAGGGATGCTGGAGCACACCGGAATGCTGGGATGCACAGGGATGCCAGAGCAGGCTGGGATGATGGGATGCACAGGGATGCCGGGATGTACAGGGATGTTGGGATGCACAGGGGATACACAGGGATGCCAGAGCAGGCCGGGATGATGGGATGCACAGGGGATGCACAGGGATGCCAGAGCAGGCCGGGATGATGGGATGCACAGGGGATGCACAGGGATGCCGGAGCAGGCTGGGATGTTGGGATGCGCAGGGATGCTGGGGTGTGCTGGGATGCACAGGGATGCCGGAGCAGGCCGGGATGATGGGATGCACAGGGATGCTGGGATGCGCAGGGATGCCGGGATGCGCAGGGATGCTGGGATGCGCAGGGATGCCGGAGAAGGCCGGGCTCCCCGCACACCCGCGCTCCGCCCCCCCGCAGCCTCTCGCCGCCGCTCCCAGCCGCGCTCCGCCAGTGCCACCTACAGAGCCGGCCCGGGAGGGCGCCGGCCGCCCCAACCCCGGGCCCGGCAAGGCCCCCCCTGGAGCCGGGCTTTGG
Organism: Strix uralensis; assembly: GCF_047716275.1. NCBI lineage: Eukaryota > Metazoa > Chordata > Aves > Strigiformes > Strigidae > Strix > Strix uralensis. The sequence goes on along the minus strand of NC_133998.1, from coordinate 5,675,870 downwards.
AAGTGGGGGGGTGTACCCCGACTCCAGGGCCGTGCAGGGGCCGTGAGAGCGGCTGTGGGGGGCGAGACCTTTGCGGGGGGGGGTGAATCACAGAGGGACAGCACCCGCGAGGGTGCTGGGCCGGGGGTGCTGCATGGGGGGACGCCGGGGTGCTGCATGTCGTCCCCCTCCTCGTCGCGGGAGCTGCTGGGGGGGTGCAGGGCGCTCCGGCCCGCCCGGGTCCCGCGGCGGGGAGGGCGGAGCGTTGCGGCGGGGCGGGGGGGGGCGTTCCCGGACGCCGAGGCCGGGGGAAGCAGCTCCGCCACTTCCTGCGCCGGGCGGGCGGTGAGTGGCGGCGGTCGGAGGGGACGGGGATGGGCGAGGGGACGGGAGCCGGGGGTGCCCCGGTGCTGCCGGGTCTCTTCAGTGCTGTCCGGGGGTCCACAAAGCTACTCAGTGTCCCTATTGCTGCTCAGGGGTCCCCAGTGCTGCCCGGATGTCTCTAATGCTGTCCTGGGGTCCCCAGGGCTGTCCTGGGGTCCCCAATGCTGCTCAGGGATCCCTAGTGCTTCCCGGGGGTCCCCAGTGCTGCCAGGGTGCCCCCAGTGATACCAGGGTGCCCCTAAGGTTTCTCAGGGGTCCTCAGTGCTGCCCAGCTGCCCCCAATGCTGCCCAGGGGTCCCCAGTGCTGCTCAAGTGTCCCCAATATTGCTTGGGGGTCCCCAGTGCTGCCAGAGTGCCCCCAGTGCTGTTTGGGTGCCCCCAATGCTGCCTGGGGGTCCCCAGTGCTGTCCAGGAGTCTCCATTGCTGCTCGGGTTGACCCCAGTACTGTCTGGGGGTCCCCAGTGCTGCCCAGGTGTCCCTGTTGCTGCTGGGTGACCCCATTTTTGCCCCTGGTTGACCCCATCTCTCTGCAGTCAGCACGACCACAGGCAGCGATGCCCGTGGAGCCCCTGGTCTGCGCCGACACGGCCACGCGGTGAGTCCCAGCCCCCCCAGGGGACAGCGGGCAGCGGGGTGCTGCGGCCACCGCCCCCCCCCAGCGGGTCCCTCCTGGGTGCCACACACCATCCCCTGGCCCTGCAGGGGACACGAGTCCCATCGCTGACGCTGTCCCCGTTGTGTCCCCGGGATGGTGGCGTGTGTCCCTGCAGGGTGAGCTCTGTACTTAACCGGGACGTGAAGCAGTTTGGGAAGAAGCACATGTTCGACACGAGCGAGGAGACATGCTGGAACTCGGACCAGGTGGGGGGACAAGGACGGGGAAGCCAGAGGGGTGGGCCGGGAGCCGTGTGCAGGGGCCGGGAGCCATGGACACCTCGCTGTCCCCGCCGTGACGGAGCCCCGCTGTCGTTCCTGCCTTCAGGGCACGTGCCAGTGGGTCACCCTGGATTTCCCCCGCACCGTCAAGGTCTCGCAGCTCCACATCCAGTTCCAGGGGGGATTCTCCAGCCGGCTGTGCACGCTGGAAGGTGAGGAGCTGGTTTAGGGGCACAGGGGTCCCTCTGCCTCAGTTTACCTGCACCTGGATCCCACAGCTGTTTCTTGTGAGGCCCAGAGGTATTTGTTAACTGCTCCCAAATCCTGAGAGGGGCTGAGGCTGTGGGCTGGAGCACAGAGGGGTGAATAGCGAGGACCTGGGTTGGGAGCCTGGTCCATTGATGGACCACTGCTCCCAGCCAACGCAGGGAGGATTTGGGGGGCTTGAAGGCTCCCCCAGCACCTGAGCCTCTGCCTCCACCTTTATCCTCCGCAGGCTGCAGAGCAGGCGAAGAACTGGTGAAAATATCCGCCCTGTACCCCGAGGACATCAATGCCATGCAGATATCCTTTGCCGCGTTGTGGAGGGGCAGGGGGGGCGATGGCAGAGCTGCAGTTTAAACGACAGACCTGCGGGTACCTGTTGGCCCTTTGCCACTGCTGTAGCTACTGGGCAGAGCTGGAGCAGATCCAGACGTCGGCTGCGGTACGCCGGGGTGTAAGCCCCACGCGTGCCCCCTCGGGGCAGGTCTCCCACGTGTCACAGAATCCCAGAATCATCTGGGTTGGAAAAGCCCTTGTAGCTCCTCCAGTCTAACCATGAACCTCACCCTGACCGTTCCCAACTCCACCAGATCCCTCAGCGCTGGCTCAACCCGACTCTTCAACCCCTCCAGGGATGGGGACTCCCCCCCTGCCCTGGGCAGCCCATTCCAACGCCCAACAACCCCTTCTGCAAAGAAATCCTTCCTAAGAGCCAGTCTGACCCTGCCCTGGCGCAGCTTGAGCCCATTCCCTCTTGTCCTTGGCTCGAGAGACTCATCCCCCCTCTCTGCACCCTCCTTTCAGGGAGTTGTAGAGGGCCATGAGGTCTCCCCTCAGCCTCCTCTTCTCCAGACTAAACCCCCCCAGTTCCCTCAGCCGCTCCCCATCAGACCTGTGCTCCAGACCCTGCACCAGCTCCGTTGCCCTTCTCTGGACACGCTCGAGTCATTCAATGGCCTTTTTGGAGTGAGGGGCCCAAAACTGAACCCACTCATCGAGGGGCGGCCTCCCCAGTGCCGAGCACAGGGGTAAGATCCCTCCCCTGTCCCTGCTGGCCGTGCTATGGCTGATACAAGCCAGGATGCCATTGGCCTTCTTGGCCACCTGGGCACACTGCTGGCTCCTGTTCAGCCAGCTGGCAACCAACCCCCCCCAGGTCCCCCTCTGACTGGCAGCTCTCCAGCCACTCCTCCCCAAGCCTGTAGCATCCTCCTGCCTATTTTTCTCCTTTACGGCCCCCACACAGATTCCAGGTGGAGGAGACGGAGCTGGATAAGCTGAAGATCACCTTTGAGAACAGCACAGACTTCTTCGGGAGGATCGTGGTGTATCACCTCAGGGTGCTGGGGGAGAAGCTCTAGGGACAGCGTGGGGGGCTGCACCCCACTGCCTGTGCTGGGGCTCTGCTGCGTGGGGGGAAACTGGACAGCAAACCCTGCCAGCGGGGAGGTGCTGCCCCCAATTGCACCCCAAGGCGCTGAGAGGGGACCCCCAGGCCCACAGGATGGCAGTGACAGAGCAGAGATCCTCATGGGATGCAGCTTGTGTCACCAGCTGAATAAATCGTGTCCCCGCTCCTTCCCGGCTGCTCCTTGGGCAAGTGGCACCCTGGGACTGAGCCCTCTGGGGTTTGCCATGGCTGCGCCGGTGCATGGCTTGAGCAGGAGAGAGGAGGAGAGTCCCCTCCGTGTGCCGGGGGCTCTGGCTGTCTCTCACCTTTGCCAACCACCCCTGAACTTCTTGGAGCGGCTCTTTGTGGCCTTGCAGGGCTCCGGCTCAGGATCGTGGCTGTCGGCCGGGGCCGTGCTGTGTTCCTGGCTGGCAGGGTGATGCTTCCCGCAGGGTTTTGCTTCTGCCTGTGGCTATTTCCCTGGCTGTGTGCAGAGAGGGCTTGGCAAGTTTATGGGTGTTAAGAGGGAGCTTCCCTCTTCAATGAGACAGCTCTGGAGAGGAAGAGCAGCGCACTGGCGGGGCGCAGGCCTTGGGGAGGTTGGTTGGCCCAGTTCCCCTCACTGTTCCCCAGTAGCTGGTACTGGGATTGGGGACTGGCCGCTGTGAGAGGCCGAGGCCATGGACAGGGCTCCACACAGCTGCTTTAGGGTTTAATTCCAATAATGCAATACCTGAACGCACACACGCACGAAGCAGCTGAGCCCGGACAGGGCAGAAATGCAGCTGCCCTGAGGAATGAGTGTCCCTGGGTGCGGGGGACCGTGGCCGTGCCACCCTCGGGGAGAGGCACAGATCCACCGAGGTGCCCAGCTCCCTCCACATGCTCCTTGCTGGAAGCATCGTGCCACTGCCCTGTTTGTTGCAGCACGGCTGGGTGAGGCTGTGGTGGTCCCAGAGGAGGGTCCTGTGTGGGCTGGGAGAAGCGCTGGTGCTGCAGCGGTGCAGCACGAGCCGCTGCGTCACTCCTGCTCTTTGTTCTGGAATAGCTTGAGGATGTGATTTTCGATCACCTGTTGGACTAAGGGAGGGGAGAGAAGTGAAACCCACTGCTGTGGGCAGGACCTGGTCACCATTTTGCTGCTGTTTTCCAGTGGGAGGCTGGAAAACCCCTTTCTCCAGGGGCCTGTCCCCATCTCCCCCGTCCCAGCTCGATCTCCAGCACCACTCCGGCTTGGAGGGGGAGCAAGGGGAACAGGACCCATCTTGATTTCTCTGGCTCATTTTCAGAGCGGGGAGCAGTGGTGGAAGGTCAAAAAAAGCCCTGAGCAAGGCTGGAAGCTGGGAATTGCCTGGAGGGTTTTTGGTAAGGGAAGGGCGGGCTCCCTGCCAGGCACGGAGGGGACACTTGCCTTTCTTGTGTCCCAGGGCCACGGCCAGATCCATCGGCGTGTAGCCAGAATCTGCCTCCGTCGTCAGATCAGCGCCGCGAGCTGCAAGCAGGCAGTGGAGATCAGGGCACGGCGCTCCCCTGCCGATGTGGCGTCCCCCTCCGGCTCAGGGGACCCCCAAAAGGTGCCCGTCCTGGCTGGGCAGCCCCCCGTGAGTGGGGAGCTGCTCAGTTTCTCCCCCCAGGCGTGTCCCGCTCTCTCCCCGAGGCGGTTACCAACGAGCAGCGGATTCGAGGCCAAGGACTAAGTGCAGATCTTCCCCGTTACCTAGTAGGGCCTCGACACACTTGACGTGATTGCCGCGCACGGCGTAGAGCAGAGGAGTGCCGCCGTTCTGCAGGGAAAGGGAAGGGGCTGCGTCACTGCCGGCTGGCACAGGGCTGTGCTCACGCAGCTCCGGCTTCTCCCGCAGCGGCAGGTCCCCGACCCGCTGGGATCCCCTTTCCACCCTCTCCCAGCTCCGGGCTGGGTGTTTTCTCACAGAGCGGCTCTGCTCAGGTGTTATTCTCTGTATGTAATACAATAGCTTTTAAATTGTGTAATTTTAAAGACAACCTTAAGTTCTGGGCGCTGTTTCCTTGTGGCTGCTAACATCACCAGTGTGAACAACTGAGGAAACCATTTAAAATTATTATCCAGATTAATTTCTCAAAACACGAGCAGGCAGACGAGCGCTGCGAAGCATCTAGGAGAGAGGTGTTGCTGCTAGCTCAGCCCAGAACGATGCGAACTCGCTGCTGCTTTTTTAAAATGAGCTTGGCGGAGCCCTGGCGGGGCTTGGTGTCGCTCCCAGCGCCGGCGCGGTCCCCGCAGCGGCCTGCGCCCGGCAGCACTCACCCAGTCGTAGATGTTGATGTCCACGTCCCTCTCCAGCAGCATGACGACGATGTCGGTGTAGCCGCCCATGCTGGCCAGGGCCAGGGCGCTCTCCCGCTCCTTCGCCAGCGCGTGGGGGTCAGCGCCCTGGGGACAGCGCAGGCGTTAGCCCCGGCGGGGTGCAGGAGCCCTGCTGAGACCTGGGGTGCTCAGCACAGCCTTGCTGGGTGCCCCAGGGGGGCTGAGCACAGAGCCAGGGCCCAGCGGCCTGGTGGGGCAGAGACAGCTCACGCATCCCCAGTGACCTCCCCTTACAAAGTCCCTGACTGGGTGTATTTTAAGCATCATCAAACGTCTCAGGTGAGGACTTAAAAGCCCTTCTCCAGTGTCAGTAAACTAAGCCTGATGGTTCCTGTCACTCAGCCCCTTTCCCATCACTGGGAACAGTGTTACCAGCCCTGTCTAGACACCTGTACAATACCCACCCTCTCTTTTGTTACTGAATTACCTAGAAAACCTCCCTGTCCTCCAAGCCCTGCCAGCCACAGACCTCTCCTGGACATCATTATAGCCTTTACCAATGTATCACCTTGTTTATTTTGGGTTGTTAGTCCCTCTGGTAACAGATTGCAATGTTGCTGTTAATACAGCAACAGAGCCAGCGTTTGGCCAGCGCTTACGAGGTGCGAGTGCTCGCTGATCCTTGGACACACGCAGATGTGGGACTGAGCTTTGGGGAGCAGCTTGATCCAGAGCACAGGAGGATCTGGTTCCTGCTCACCCCCAGACAGTCCTCAGCTGCAAGCCCAGCACTCAAGGACGAAGAAGCAATGAGTTCATTAACTGCAACGATACCTCGGCGAGCACATTTGCTGGCAGATTACAGGGCCCAAGTGATAAGTCTGATCTCAAATTACCAATAAGCAGATATTTAATTACAAACAGTTATTGCTAGCTGTGAGATAAGGCTCTTCATGCTCCTGACTTAGCTCACAGCCCAGTGGGGAGCAGCATCCAGCAGCATCTGAGCTGTTAGCTCTGCAGCCGCGTCCTGTTTGGTGCCATGGGAAAAACTGGCTGAGATGGTACCAGGATGGTGCTGGACAGACAATTTGGCGGCTGCCAGGATCGGAGATGGGAAGTCTCCTGTTAACGAGGTGCTGCATGAGCGTGGCCTTACCCATTCCAGCAGGTGACGGACCGTTTCGATCTCTCCGAAGGCTGCAGCCCAGATCAGCGGTGTGAAACCTCTCTCATCAGGTTTATTTACCAAGTTCTCACCTGCACAGACACGGATGAGACATCGTAAACAGGGAGGGTAAAGCCCCCTCTGCTCCCTGTCCTCCCAGTAAAAACTGGGCTGAGGGTTTATCAAAGAGTGGATATTAGGAAGTATTTCTTTCCAGAAGGGGCTGTTGGGCGTTGGAATGGGCTGCACAGGGCAGGGGGGGAGTCCCCATCCCTGGAGGGGGTGAAGAGTCGGGTTGACCCAGCGCTGAGGGATCTGGTGGAGTTGGGAATGGTCAGTGTGAGGTTAATCATAGAATCATTCAGGTTGGAAAAGACCTTTGGGATCATCGAGTCCAACCATCAGCCCGACTCTACAAAGTTCTCCCCTACCCCACATCCCCCAACATCTCATCTAAACGACCCTTAAACACATCCAGGGATGGTGACTCCACCCCCTCCCTGAGCAGCCTATTCCACTGTCTGACCACTCTTTCTGTGAAAATTTTTTTTTTTAACGGTTGGACTAGAGGATCTTCAAGGTCTTTTCCAACCTTGGTGATTCTGAGTGCGCTATGACGTGGCAGGACTCTGCGTGATCTGGGGTGAGAACCCAGAGAGACACGTACCTTTCCGAAGGTGCTCTTTCAGCTGGCTGAGCTCACCTTGGGCAGCAAGCTGGTGGATGGACAATGCTGGGGGACAGAAAGAATTCACCCGTCAGGATAAAATGTTTCCCCAGTTCAGCACCTATGGTCTGCAGGTGGGTCCCTGCAAGCCTGGGGAGGTGGTAAGTGGCCAGCCCCCATCTGAGCCCCAAAAAACCTGATGGGTAATTAACACCCTTCTGCTGTTTAGCAGCGGGGACAGCCAGACAGGGCAAGAGCTGAGAGCAGCAGCACTGGAGGGAGCAGCCTGAGAGACAAGGCCGGTGGGCACTGAGCAGTGTGGCAGCAGGAGATGGAGGGAGGCTCCAGCCCCACTGTCCCTCTGCTCCCTCCACACCCCACATCTGTTGGTGTGCGAGACGCACAGCCTGCTCTGCCCGGCCGTACTCACTGTCCAGCGTGGCTGGGAGGGCCGAGATCTCGTTGCCTCGCTGCCGGTTCGTCAGCGTGTTCGAGTGCTTCAGGGGGAAACCTGTTCCAGAGAGAGGAGAGAGTCAGGGCACGTCTCCTCCATGCACAGGGAGGAACTACACTGACTTGAAGCCAAGAGCTTCATGAAAGCTCAGGTCTCATGTGACTTATCTGAAGCTGTTCCCTCCCGTCCCTGCACAAAAAGAATTATTCCCTTGCAAGTAAAGAGCCTGAAGGCTGAGGTTTGACCAGTGCACAGGGACCAACAGCTGATAAAACAGCCCAAACAGCTGCCCAAGGAGGGGCAGGGTCCATCTGGGGCACTGCGGGAGGCAGAGATCTGGCAATAATGGCATAATTGCAAACGATATACTGCAGAGGACATCCTGGGGGATGCACTCAAGTTCATCCTCATGTTCCCTACCCTTGAAGAGCTCCACTTGGAAATCTGAATGTGTTTTCAACAAGCAATTTGTAGTTTAATTAGGAAAGTATATGAAAAGAGTTTATCTCCAGTTCCTCTGCGTGGAGCTGCAGCGACCTCTCACTGCTGGCACAAGTCATCACCAAAGTCTGGGTTTGGACTTGGCCTTGCAACATTATGGGAGGGACCAGCAGCAGTAAAAGACTTTTTTCTAGCTGCCTTTGTGGGATGAGAGACCCAGATGACCTCTCCCACGCTCATCTCCCACCAGGGCTGTGCCTGAGCATCTGTGAGCACTCACTGTCCAGGGCCAAGAGCTCGGTGCTCCTCTGCCTGTCTGTCGAGGCAGTCGAGGGCTTCGGGAGAGTCTCTGCTCCACCTACAAAACAAGGGCGGCCATTGGGAACCTCAGTTCTGCTTTTTGGGGAGCAGGCTGGGCTCCACACATGGCACAAGGAGACCCAACCGGCACGGCAAGCACCCCGCCTGCACCCAGACCCCAGGGTGCCGGGCACGTTGATCCCAGTTTTCAGGGGGACAGATGCTGCAGGATCCCGGGGCCGTGCATGCCCTGTCTCAGCTCCCGTCACCCCCAGCACTCACCGTCCCCGTGGTTCAAGCGTGGCACGTCCTGCTCTGGCCGCAGACTCCCCGGGGGAGCCCCGCTGTCCCCCGTGTCCCTGGTCCCTGCCAGCTCCTCTGCGCCTGCTGCTCTCTCGGCTCCATTTTCACCCTCTTTCCGTTGCTCCTGGGCGTCCGTGTCGTTTAGGGGTGTCTCCACGAGATGAGCGACTGCTTCTTCCCCTTCCATGGGGCAGCTGCACACAACAACATGTCAGAAAGGGAGAAAAAGTGGGGACAGAAAGGGACAGAAAGGGAAGGGGAGGGGGGAGGCTGCCTAGTCCCTGAGTGGCCCCCAAACTCCTCCGTGCCGGCAGCGCAGTCTGGGGTCCCGCTTGCCCTCTCCAGCCGGACTCCCCGCACCGCCGGCGGACAAAAGCTCGGCAGCGCTGCGAAGCCGCCCGGGGAGCATCTCCAAACCGCTCCCCCCAGCACGGCCGCCTTCCCGCTCGCAGCGGGACCGAGCCAGGGCAGGCCGGAGGGAATTCCCCCCTTCTCCCCAGCCCCCCCACTGCCGCCTGCGGCCATCCCTGCCCACCTCGCCATCCCCCGGGGTTGGCCGGTGGGGCCCGTCCCGGCTCAGGCCAAGCCGCCGCTCCCCGGTGAGGAGTCTGGGCTCCCCCCCGGCATCCCCCGGTCCTGCCCCAGCACTTCCCCTTCCTCCGGCCGCAGCCGGCGCGGCCTGGCAGGGCCCAGCCAGGCTTGGCGGGGGCGGGGGGGGCCGCCTGAGGGGAGCGGGGGGCACAGTGGGGGCCCCCCCTGTCCAGCTCCACCTGCCCGCTGACGGCACGGAGGCCGGGCGAGGCGGGACGGCTGGTGTTAAAGCGACAGTCCCTTTGGTGGGATGGGGACGAGGTGGCGGCGGCCATGGGGCAGCAGGTCCCCCCCGACACGGCGGGGAGGGCGGGGGACACCCCCCGTTTGTGCCTTGTCCCACACGGGGCCCGCTCCCGCCTGGGGAGAGCAGCTCCGGCCCCCCAAGCCCTGGGGGTGGGAGCGCTCCGGCCCCACGGCGGGGCTGTGAGGGGACAAAAGTGCGGTGGCGGGGTCGGGGGGGGGGGGGGGGACGGGGACGACACCCCCGGGCCTCAGGGCCTGGCAAAGTGCCCCGCGATGTCCCCCCAACCCTGTACAGCACCGGGGGGCGCGGGGGGGGGCCAGCGCTGGCGCCCGCGGCCTCCACCCGCCTCGAGGCCTCCACACAGAGACCCCGGGGGGGGTCATCGATGAGGAAAGGGGCGATCGTGGTGGTTTAACGCCCCCACACACACCGGGGTGGCTCGGAGCAGCGGGGGCGCAGTGGCCCGACCCGGGGGAGGCCGCTCCGGAGATCTGCCCGTGGGGCGGGCCCGGTCCCGGGGTGCGGGGGGGGACGGCCCGGGGGGAGCACTCGAGAGTGGGGGGGCTGGGGGGGGGGGCTGGGGCGGAACGGTAGCGCTGGGGCGGCGTTTCCAGCCGGGGCCCTTTGAGCGAACGGAGGCGCCGCGAGTGTTTCCGACCGGGGCGGTTTCAGCGGGCGCCGGCGGAAGCGGAAGCGGCGGCGCGGGAGGGAGGAGGAGGAGGAGGAGGAGGAGGAGGAGGAGGAGGAGGGGGGAGGAGGATGGAGGAACCCGAGATGCAGCTGAAGGTGAAGAAAGGTGGGAGCGGGCCGGGGGCGGCCGGGGAGTGGCGGCTCGGTGCGGCGGGGCTGGGCGTGGCCGGGCTCTGCGGGTCTGAGTTGGCCGGTCGCGACAGGAGCCTGCGGGTCGTGACAGGGCGCGGGCGGGCCAGGGCTGTGCAGCGACAGCAAAGTCACGGCAGGGCCCTGCGGGTCGGGAGAGGGAAAGGTGCGACGGGACGGGGCAAGTGGCGACAGCGGGGGTGGTGGCAGGGCACTGCAGGGCCCGAAAAGGCACCGTGGGCTTAGTCACGATGGGGTCGTGACAGGGCGGGGGACGGCGTGTCCCGACGGGACCCTCAGTTCGGGGCAGGCAGAGCTGGCGGGACCCCGCTGGGCCCCCCTCGGAGCTGGCCCTGCCGCGAGGAGCTGCCCTGTGCCCCCCCTCTCCCGTCTTGTCCCCTCTTTACCTGCCCTGCTGCGAGGGTCTGGGAATAATTCGTGTCAGGAGGGGAGATAGACGTTGTGTCTGTCCCGGGTGCGGATTATTATTCTGGTAAAATTTTGTATTTATTCCCATTTGCCTTCGGAAGGCTCAGCGTGTCCACTGGTGTTACGGAACTGGGGTATCTGGGCAGTTGTCACTGAAACAAAAGCTCTGAAGGGAAGAGGAGAGAATAATTTTCCTTAAAATAGAAAATTATGCAGAAACTGGAAGGTGTTCTGCTTCAGCCTGGTGAAAACACTCCCTGATTCACCCCCCCACTATGAACAATGAGACAATCTTCGATTTTTGTGTCTCTTGGTTATTAGGAGCTGGCGGTGTTCTTGCAGACGTGCAGGGAAAGAGGGATCAAAGCTGTGCTGTAGCTGCGCAAACCACCAGCGGAAAAGGCGTCCCTGGCCCGGACAGGCCGGGATAGGAGGGGTGGAGTGGGGGGAAGCGGCTCAGCAGGCAGCTTGGAACGACACCGAAGCTTCCCGAGCCCTGGTCTGCAGCCACCGTGTCTCCTCCGTGGACATTTTTAGGATGTCACTGGGAGGGAGGTGTCTGGAGGGGAGCAACAGAAGGACCCCGCAGCGGGGGGTGGCTGAGGCACAGGCGAGCTCGAGGGCCGGAGCAGAGATGAGCCCGAATGGCCGGTAACGAGGCCGGGCGGCAGCAGGCCCGGGAACGGGAGCCAGGCTGCTGCTGGGCTCTGCTCATCTCCTGGCCCCCTGCAAAGGGGTCAGAAAGGACCCAGTGACGGGCATAACCCAAGTGGTCCCTGAAATCAGAACAGCCAGAGCTCGTAGGGGGCCGCGGCAGCGGTGACGTCCCAGGCTGGGCTGTTGGTGGCTGGAGCCAAGCTTGTCGCTGGCTGCAGTTGCCGTTATGGGGAGAGTGGAGACGGGGCTGCCTGTTCAGCGGGGTTTTGCTTTCACGTCCTTGTTAACAGACTAGTTATGAAAAATACCTGGGGTTGTGCTCTGATCTCTCCATTGTGGTGTTGGGGACAGGACCAGCGTTCCAGGGCAGCCTTTCCAACCCCACCTTTCCCCCTGTTTCTCCCCGCTTTCCATAACTGTTGTTTTTCTTGTTGCAGTTACGGATAAATTCACGGAGAGCATGTACGTCCTGGCCAACGAGCCCTCCGTGGCCCTGTACCGGCTGCAGGAGCACGTGCGGAGATCCCTCCCGGAGCTCGCACAGCACAAGGTGAGTCGTGCTTCGCTTTCCAGAGCTACAACACAGTCGGGCGCAAAACATTTTCCTGACTTGGCACGTTGTCCCTATTTCACCTCCCTTAGGGGGTGGGAAGGAGGGAGGAAATCAGCCATGGGGGTGCGAGGTGCTGCGGGACCCCGGCTCAGTCTGAACCAGAGGGGATGAGGGGATGTTGCAAATTTACCTGTGGACCTGAGGAAAAAAGCTTGAGAGTCCAACCCCGTGCTCGCACAGCTGGACTTGTGCGTGGAGACAAAGAAAAACGAGTAGTGTGTTTTGTGCAGGGCGGAGGGAGATGTTAAATCTTATTACCCCTGCCTACACTGTGCGATTTTTATTTCCTACATAAAATAAGAGGGAGGGTGAGAGGAGGGAAGGGGGAGTGTGAAGAAACAAGTGCGAAGAGCCCACATGAGGCAAAGCAGGATAATGAATCGCATCTCACAGCTGTGTTCCTACTTTCCTCCAGAGCACGGAGCACAGACACTTTAATGCCAGCCTTGTTGTCCTTCTCCCTCTTCTGCCAGTCATGATTCATTAGGAGTGATGTCTCATGAATAGATTACTGCTTCATGTCTATGCTAATGCACTGTCAGGCCCCATTTTTCACCTTTGTTTTACAGCCCTGGTTTCCAAATTAACCTGGATTGTGACACTTTATTATTCAATTATTTATTAACATTTTATATACGTGTCTGTGTGCAGTGGTAGGTGTATAGAGATGTATATGTATGTATAGCACAGGCTGATGCGACTGCATCACTGGCATGCAGGAGACAGGTTTGTAATATTATTCCTGAGCTGTCACTTGCTTTTATTTAATCAAGATAGTCCCGGTTTCAGGGAATGTGTCCTGAACAAAAGGAAATTGAGCAAATTGTATGACGAGTCATGCAGAGGGAAGAGATCAGTTCCCATCACTGAACGGTGCGTAACGGGGACGAGGGGCAGCGCAGAAGCACTAATGGAAGCGACAGCTGAGCGAAGGCGCCGGACGCGGCACGTGTTGTTAGGCAGCGGCTTTATGCCGGGCAAGATCTCTGAAAACCTTTGATTCTCTCATTTTCCCAGCTCAGCATGCTCATCGCAATTATCCGCAGCGTTCTGTGACCTCTCTGGCTCATCTAAGTTCGTTTCCTAGCTGCAGCCGTCCCAGAGAATTCTCTTTTGTAGCCAAAATTGCTGCTGTTTTGCCCTTTCTTCTTGTGAGAAAGGAGGTCACGCTGTCCTGTGGATGCCAGCAGCAAACACAAGGACCCTGCGTCCCCCCGTGTGACTGCAGCTGTCACAACCATCAGGTACCTTTGCTCTTTGATGCCTTCATGTTCAGCCTTGCAGCCGCCCTCCTGCCCTGGCCACTAGCCCCAGCTGGGGCAGCGGTGGCCTTTGTACACGAGGAAGAGCTCGCTGTGCTCCCCGCAGTAACGCTGCATGTCAGGACAAAGCTGAACCGACTTCGTGGTGCCCTCTGCCCCAGGGCACAGCAGGGCACTGCCCCAGTGCCACCCCAGTACCTCTTTGCCTCTCTAGTGTTAGAAAACAATTCCTGGTGCTTGCTCGGAGGTGCTGCTGGTTACATCCATGGGCACTTCCAGCTTCTTAACTGCTTTCTTGGTTATTGGCTCTGTGTTTAATGGTGCAGTGATGTGGTAAGAACTGGGAGAAAATGGAAAGAAAATTATTTGTGGCAGCTGGAACAACAGCAGATCCCAGAGCTGCTGCTAGTGACTTTTCCTCCAGCCTTGTCAGCTCCCGAGTTTGTTTTTTCCAAGGCTGCAGCATCGTGTTTGGGAGCATGCTCTCCTCTCTGCTGGTAACCAGTCCCTGGTAGGACCTGGGAGGGTTAAACTTAACTCAGGTAGGACAGTGTCCTGACTGTGCTACCAGGCTGCTGGTAATGGGCTTGTGGCCAGGTCCCCTCCATTGTCCTTTATCCCACTCTCATTTTATCCCAATTTCAGGCATTGCAGTTTGCAGTGAACAGGCCCTTGAGCCCAGGCAGCCAGACCCCGGGAGAGAGGGATGTGCTCAGGACCCTGCCAGGGCCATCGTCACAGTGGAGCGTTCAATTAGATGGGGATGGATATTTTGGGTTGCTCTGCCAGAGCCCATCGGCTTTGTGGCTAGAAACTGGAACAGGAGGGTGTCAGCAGGGCTGTGCACCGTGAAAACGCTGTCAGGTTTTATCTAAATCAGAGCAAAGGCATTAAAGTGAGGTGGTTTTAATTCTTCAGAAGAGAAAAGAAGAAAAAGAAATGTTCTGTGTGGATCCATTCTCAGGTAATTTAGTCCCAAGGTGCAGGTAATGTATAAAGGAAATAGGATTTATCTGTGGTTTCCAGCTTCCCTTCAGCTGTGCAGCAGCTCCATCTCTGGCTGGCCGAGTTCTCCCGAAACGCAGCCTTTGAAATTCCCAGGGGGATTAAACCTAGGAAAAATTGGGAGGAAGGGGGCTGGGAGAAAAGTTTCTGCAAGAAGAAGGTCACCTCCGTGCCTTTACAGCAAGAAGCTTTTTATGATTTGATAAAACAATAATCTTAATACCGTCCTCACCATCTGAAACTCTCCAAGCAGATTTACCTCCTCCCTGATAAGCGACGGCGTGATGCGAGGCCCTCGCTGGCTCCGCGCGTCGTAGCTGCGCCGCTAAGCCCCGCTCTGCACAGAGGGGCCTTTCTGGATTTCCCCTGGTCTTTTTGAGAACTTATATCTCCTCATTAATTTACTTCCAAGCAACGTGTCATTAGTGCTATTGTATATTAATAGCTGGCTTTAGTTCTTAAACTGCATCCAAGGGCATGTCCTGGGAATTTGAAGAAAGGACATCAAGAAAAGATTAAGGAGGAGCTCTAGGGAAAGGCTCTTGTTCCTAATTAAGGACATGAAAATTCCAGGAATTGGTGGGAATGCTGGGAACAGACATGACTGGCTCTGGTACCGGGAAATGATTAAAATCTACTGGTGCTCAGAAACAGCAGGACCACAGGCGTGCGGCTGTGACACGTACGACTGAGCCAGTGCGATGTCAGGGTCTAAATGGCTGTTAAAGCTCATCTGGCACCTCTTGGAGAGAGCAGGGTGAGGAGCTGCAGGAAGGTTTCTGTGTCTTTTGCAGCAAAGCGCGTTCCCAGCAGCAGATACAGTCGTGTAAAATGCGGTTGGTCCCTGAGACAAGCACAGTCCCTGTGGGGTTGTGAGTCCTGGGTCGAAGGACCCTCTCCTGCAGAGAGCTGCCTAGAGTGCTGCATGTAGAGGCTTGTTTCTTTTGTAGCTTAAAACTATGTGGTCAAGCGTCCTGATGTAGGGCAGGCTTTGAACAGGAGAAGTGATCTTGGACGCAGTCCAAGCTCCTACCCGACCTCCTTCACTCACAGAAAGAGGCCCTTGGCTTTCCTCTGGCTTGTAACTAGACCCAGCCGAATAGGCTGGGGAATTAGCTCCCATGAGAACGTATTTTAGAGTGCCCGAACTACTTAAGGACTTTTGAAATAGTTATCTATTGAGCTACACCTCTGAATTCAGCAGCGCTTTCATTGCGATTTGTGTATTTGTTTGGTTTTTCCCTTTCCTTGGAGCTACAGCATACAATTATGTCCCGCTGCATGCCATGCTGCTTGAGCCTGTGGGAAGTTCACAGGGCTCCTTCCAGCTCGTGGAAGGAAGGGCACGGTGCTGACTGCTGCTTGGCGTCGGACACCGGAGTTTCAGAGCAGGCTGGGGAACAGGCCCGCTTGCGAATGGCAGGTCTGATGAAACCAGAACTTTCAGTGCTATGAAAGAAACTTTCACCTGGTTTTGCATGAAGGACCAAACTCCCCGGGAGCCGTGTTAGTTCAGAGCCTGGTTGCCTGCTGGGCCAGACACACTGGGAGATCTGAGTATTCTTGAAACATCCAGCTGGTCCGTTGCACTTAGCGCAGTTACTGGTTGCTCACAGCCTGACTTTTGGCTGGCTCGTAGGCTAAAACATCTAAAAACAAGGGGAATTTTGCCAGAGTATCCAAAGTGTTGGCCTGAACTAGTAGCCCTTCCGGAAATACAGACAGTAAATGTTTCTTTTAAACACTAGTGCGCGGCACCCGGAGTGTGTCACAGGCTGTCAAGCGGGAGATGGAATCCAAACCCAATTTCTAGTGAAAAGCAGCCAGAGCCCTCGTTTGGGCAGGGCTGGCAGCGCGTATCGCTGCGGGCTGCCTCTGCCCGGTGTGTGCCTGACGGTGCTGCCTTCTCTTCTCTTTCAGTCTGACATGCAGAGCTGGGAGGAGCAAAGCCAAGGAGCCATCTACACGGTGGAGTACGCCTGCAGGTACGAGAGACTCCTCCGAGCAGCAGGGTTGTGTTCGCAGGCGGAGGTGGTGCGGTAGAAACAAGGCAGAGGCTGCCTGCTCTTCCCTGACACCTCCCAGGGAGACAGCAGTGGGTGTGAGGGCGTGAGGCAGTGCTCTCTGAACCGTTACCGTGAATCTCGGGGGCTTCACTTTGATGAGCACACCAGCTCTTCCCCAGCTGGGCGTGCGGCGCAGCCCTGCTGCTCCCCTGCAGTAAATCCACCCACCAGCTAGCTAGTGTGTAGCTGAGCTTTCTTATTAACCATCCTCTCTGTCGTGGCGGGGGTGCGCTCTAAAACCACGCCGCCTTTGCAAATACTAACCAGTCCTCCATCTCCCTCCACCCCCCTTCTCTCTTCTTCCAGTGCCATAAAGAACATGACCGACAGCAGCGTGTACTTCAAGAGCATTGACAGTCTGCTCAAACATGCCATAGCCATGAAGGACCAGCTGAACGCTGCGCAGGGCCGCAGGTAGCAAGGGGATGTGACACTGCCTGTTTAGCTGAGTGACCGTTCTGGCTGGCAGAGGCTTTGGTGATGTAATGCAGCCCAGTGCAAATATGCCAAGCAGTTACTTCGGTAATATGATTCTAGACTATTATTTGAAAGAGCATGCTGCTTGCTTTCCAGTGATCTTCTGGCTGTGTTTACTGGGAAGCAAATAATCTTGTTTACAAAAGGGTAACTGGAAAATAATTTATTTCCTTATTTAAAAAGGGATGTTTGGTTGTCTAATACATCAAATCTTTGTTGTGTCAAAGGCGTTTGGAGTCAGATCACAGAATCGCACAGAATCACTGAGGTTGGAAAAGACCTTTGGGATCATTGAGTCCAACCCTCAGCCCAACTCTACAAGTTCTCCCCTACACCACATCCCCCAACATCTCATCTAAACGACCCTTAAACACATCCAGGGATGGTGACTCCACCCCCTCCCTGGGCAGCCTATTCCACTGTCTGACCACTCTTTCTGGGAAAAACTTTTTCCTAATGTCCAGTCTGAACCTCCCCTGTTGCAGTTTAACGTTGGAGATGATGCTACAGAGATGGAGTAGGTGAGAGGCTGCGTTTGTGCTGTTCTCTGTCACGTGTGTGGCTCTTTTTGGGCAGAGTCCCATAGAGATAAGTGGTAGCAGAACGACGATGATGCATTTTTGTATGTTGAACTACAGCTACTAAAATATCTTCCAGCAGATCGTCTGAGTCTAGTGTATTTGTCTCTCCTGAGAACCGTGTTGGTATTGGAGTCTGAAGGGGTAGAAGGGAGAAAATTCCCAAATGCCCATCCCTGATAAAACCACCACAGCCAACAGAGTGCCTCTGTCTCTGCAGAATGACTCTGCCTCAGACACTCCTGGTTCAGGTTCTGTGTTTTCCCAGTTGCCCACATGGCAGGGTCACGCTCTGTGCAGCCCAGAGCATTTTTAGTGGTTTTCACAGTGGTGTGGCTGTGAAGATTGCTGTCTCGACACCCGTGGGGGCTGGGGTATGCTGCTCCGTAGCTGCGCAGCACGCTGAAAGCTGTGTTTGTCTAAACTGCTCTCCTGCTGCGAGCAGGGAGGGTTTATTTGAGGAAGCCCCTGGTTCTTCACATTCTTCTGGCTGCTGGTGTCCTGCCTGCCTGCTGGACGTGACTGTCTCTTTCTTTTTACAGCACTGTTGCCCCACAAGCCAAGAATCCTCCAGCCAGTTCCTGATTTTAGACAAGACTGTCCTCTGCCGCCTTCTCCAGCCCAGCTCTCTGTTCTCCAGCCACGGGGAGGAGTGAGAAACCACCTGCTCAGTCTCTGAAGCTGCACAGAGCCCTGCCTGCCTCTCCATTCCCACTAACAAGGTGCTGCACCAAAGCAGGCAAATCCTGCCCTGGGGCTCAGGACTGCATTTGGGGGTTGCTTTGGGGAGCACTTCTGTCCCTTTCCACAGCACTCTGCAAAAGGGAAATGGGGTGGTTCTGCATTTGTCCTTTCCAGTTCTTTTCGATGGCAGACTGCTATGAAGCGTTTTTCTCTCTACCTCTTGGCCACAGAAATATCTCCGAAAAACTAGGTCTTGCTTTCAGTATTTTGTAGATGGCTGTGTAAAGACGTAACATAGGCACACTTCAGCTTTGTTCAGGAGGCATTCTGCAAGGAGAGTTTTTCATGTGTGTGCCAGGGAGTTGCTGAATTTGGTTTTAGTGAGAACAATAATAAAAAAGAAAAAACAAGAAAGTTCTGTCTAAAACCTTCCCCTGTTGCTCACTCCGGCTGGGGGGTCTTGGAGCCTGCTGGCTCTGCGTGTTTCAAAGGGCATGGAGCAAAACAAAGACATGCAGAGTTGGAGCCTTTCAAGTGAAAAAAGAAACTGTCCTGTTCTTCAAAAAAACAACAAAAAAAGGACTTTCTTCATCCCGTGTCAAGCAGTGGGAAGCAGAGCTGTACGCACAGCTTTGGAGGTCACTTTAAAAAGGATGCAACTTTAATGTTAATCTCTCCTGGAACCAACAGTTCTCTTCTGCTGAAGAATTTACCAAGGATGCAGGGATCAAAGCAGCGCTAAACTCCGTTTCCAAAGAAATCGTATTGTGCTGAGGATAACAGGTATCTTTCAGGATAATAGCACGGGAGGTGAGAGGGAATCTGTTTGAATCGGTGGCCTCCCTTCATGCCTTACTTCACAGTCCAGCAGAAGTGCTTTGCTGATTGCTGAAGGATAAGGAATTGGGGAAGAGCCAAGCGTGCTGCTGCTCTGGGCCTGGGCTGGCAGAGCACGGAGCTGCGAGGAGGGGGACGGAGCGAGTCAGACCTGCTTGTGTTTCACAGAAACAGCTGCTGCCTTTGGTACTCCTGCTTTCTGCCCTGCATGCAGCAGAGGACTGGCAGTGCCAACACAAACCCTTCCTGGACCTCAGCCTTGACAGCTGGCTCTTCTGGTGGCACCCAGGTAAAGCCCAGAGGGGCCCCTCCACTGCTGGGTAACCCCTGAAGTGACCCTGCTTAGCCAGCCAAGCTCCGCGTAGAGCGGGGACGTGCTGGTGACCAAGCAGCAGGCTCTCTGCCACCCTGAACCCGCTCTCTGCCACCCCGAACCCATCCTCTGCACCTTGCAGGCTCCTCTGGTTCCATCTCACTCCTCCATCGCCTCCCTCGGTTTCTTAACACCTGCCTGGCTGCACGCTGGGTGGGTTGTGTGGACCGTCTTGGTGTGGTGCTGGCTCCCGGGGATGGAGGAGGAAGGAATGAGGCAGAGGAAGAGCAGGGAGGTACAGCCAGCCAGGGAGATGGGCTGGGCTCTGCTGGAGGAGGGTAGGTCTGCTCATGGACAAGGTTCCACTTGGTTCTTTCCACCCCTGTGTTCCTCTTCCCTTCGCTGCAGCTGGGACAGCCCTGGGGTCCGGTGTGGGTTGCTGCCGGCCACTGCCCTGTCAGCGTGGTCCTTGTTTGGGGGGTGACAAAGGCCAGCGGCGTGGCAGGAGGGGCTGGGGGCTCTGGGCAGGCGGCCGAGGGCTTTTGGCTTTGAGTGGAGGTGGTGTCTTCTCAGTAAAAGGAGCAAAGAGCATCAGGCAGTGGGTGCACAGACCCCCCAAGGGTCTGTAGAAGGGTGGAAAAGCAGCCACCCCCCTGCTCTGCTGAGACATGACCTATATTAAGCTCTAATTAGAGATGCAAATCTTGGCCCTGGTGCTTGCAGCTCCCCTGGGACAAGACAGGGCGAAAAGCTCCCACTTCCACTCACACCAGAGTCGAGTCCTTGCCCGAGGCGCCGGGTTTGCGTGACAGCACGTTCCTCATCTCCTGCGTGACGCCGTGCCAGGGCTTGCCCTGGGCCTGCAGCAGCCCCGACTCTGCCGACAGCGTCCTGTGCGTTCGGGGCGGGTTGTAGCTCTCCTGCTCGGAGCGAAGCCCGGGGCTGCCCGAGGAGGTGAGGTTGCTGCTGGCCGGAGAGCCCAGCTGAGATTTGCGCTCCAGGAAAGGAGGGAAAGAAAATTCCCGGTGGATCTCAGGCCGGGGCCGGGGTTCAGCTACGTTCTTGTTGTTCAGATCGCTGGCGGAGGATTCGCCGTGCTGGGCAGAGTCGTTCTCATACAGGGTGTGAGAGACCTCGGAGCGGCCGCGGCGTGAAACCTGGGAAGCCCGTACCAGGGCGTGTGTCACCGTGATCAGCAGGACGATGATGCCGGAGGAGAGGATACAAGCGCTGGCAATGCCGGCCTCCAGTTCAAACAGCAGCAGCATGTAGATGGCAAGAGCTGGAAGGAAAAAGAGAGCGCAGAACGTCTTGAGGAACCAGAAGGACTAAGGCGATGCAGCTGACTGGCAAACGTAAGGGCTGGCCACCAAGAACAGAAACTTCGCGCTACGGGAATGAGCTGGCAAAGCCATTTGCAAAACAAACCCGATGCTGAAGTAGAAACTCAGGGCTGGGCTGCAAACGCAGGGTCTGCGCTGCGCCGGTGGGAAATGAGCACTTGCCTGTGAGGTAGACTGAGACCCCGCAGCAGAACAAGCCGATGGCAGCGTGACGAACCGTCCGGCTGTCCAGAAGGAACCAGTCTGCCCTGTGAAAACAGGTGAGGAAAAATACAGGCCTCTGTAGTCTCCTGGCCCTGGTCTCAGCACAGGAAAAACGCTGATGGTCTGGCCCCTGCTGAGAAACTGAAACACTGGTTTTGCATAGAGAAGAGGCTCGGGGCCAGGTCACGAGCCCCAGGACCTCTGCTGAATTGAGGTTTCCCCCAGGCTGCTGGGTTGCACAGCTCTGAGCTGCGTTCTTCCGGCTCTGGAACATAAGATTTTGAGATAACTTCAAATTTCAAACTTTTCCTGCCCAGTTCTAGCTGCGCTTTGGAAACCAGAAGGAGTCAGGGGTTCAGGAGAGAGAGAGAAATGGCTGAAGGCCTTTTGCAGGTGATTTGCCCCTGTTCAGCAGACCCTGAAGAACAAGCAAGGAACAAAACGGAGGCGTGGCAAGTCCATCTCCTCCTTAAAGAAAGAATGACAAGTGCTGGTGTGTTGAATTAAGCAAGGCCAGGTTCTCCCTTCACCCTTGGGACTGGATTTCTGCGCTCAGCTCAGATTGCAAGCCTTTTGTCTGCAAGGGGCTTGGTACTTGAATTGTGCTTAAAACACATGAAAAGACCAGCTCCTTTCCAGCAGGGCCTTTGTTTTCCACCCAGCACCCACCCCTGTGCCGGCAAGCTCTCCCCCAAGCCACCGACAGCTCTGCCTGGGCATCTTCCGAGCCAGATTGGCCGGGCAAACCTCAGCCCTCGCTGGGCTTTGGAGGCTGCTGTCGCCAGAGGATGCTCCTGTTAATTGGGAGAGCCGGATGTGGTCGTTAAGGGGACGCAGCGTAGTGCGGCCGGGGTGGAGGTTGGTGACCGGGTGCCAGGCGACTCGGGGGGTTGGAAAGGCGAGTGCTCAGAGAGATGCTGCCATCACTGGGATGCTGGGAAGCTGCAAACAGTCCCTCGTGGGGGGAGTGTGCACAAGGCCTCGCTGGGGCCACCTTCAAAAGTCCCCAGGAGCCGGTTGGAAGTGCTCTGGGTTCAAAGGACCAGCTGAAGGGGCAGCAGCACAACCATCCTCCTGGCAGCACCAGCCCTCGCGCTGCTCCTTGGCAGCAGCCAGCTCCTTCCACCCTGCAGGCTCAATTCAGCGGGTGAGGATGCTGTGCCCTGGCCTGGCCCCCTCCCCTCCTCCTGGACTTCTTGTAGCCCCTTGGCTGTTGCCGCCCACCCCAGGAGCCGTTAATAGAGCCTGGACCTGCTCCCGCTCCTCCTCGCTGCCGGGGGAAGAGCAGCCGCTTTGTTTTATTAATTACCTGAGCCAGGGCAGGGGGGGGATTAGCGAGGAGGAGAAGGACTTTGTTTGGAGCTGGCTCGGACTATTGAGCGCAACGCTGAGAAGCGGAGCGGTAATTCAGTGTGACAGGCCCAACGTGGGAAAGGTCCCTGGGACGTGAGCGGGTCCCCTAATGAAACCGGTGCCCGATGCTGGCCACGAGGAGACGGCGGCTAATGGGGTCCCACATCATGGGGGAGAGGGGCTGCATCCTGCCGGTACCTCCTGCCCACAGACCAGCACCCCTGTGTCCCCAGAACCTGCCCTTTTCCTCCCAAACACGAGTGTAACCCTCAGGTTGCAGCTGGGGAAACTGAGGCACGGCCAGATTAAGTGATCTGCTCCAAATCCGAGGCTGAGGGATCCCAACCCTACCAACACCTGCAGCAGAGCCAAAAGCAGCCTCTCGCTTCGCAGGGGCTCTGAAGCAGAGCCCAAAAATATTATTTAATATAATATTTTGGGAAGAGCTTTCCTGCTGGGCGAGATGTGCCAGCGGGGTCCGCAGCCGCGCGGTGATGGTTGTTCCCTCCTGTAAGTCCTTGAACAAGGTGTGAGGGCTGTCCCACGGCCACCACCCTCCCTCTCCCTACCTGTGACTCTGCATCTCGCTGCCTAATTAACAGCTGCTCCCGTTTCACGTGCGGGATGGTCAAAGTTGAACCTTACCACTTCAAAATGGAGCGTTTTACAGCCCAAAGCCGTACCAGATCTCAGACAAATTTACAGCTTACGGGGAATTTTCTGCTTGTACGAGTTTTCCAGCAGAAACTCAGCTCCCACCAAAAGCAAAGTTTGCTGCTGGAACTTTGTATTTTGCAGAAATATTTTGCTCTCCTTCGTTAACGAGCTCGCTAAGCGTCAGCTTGGCTTGGAAGATGCCAAGAGGAGATGCTGCGGCTCGCTGGAGTGCCGCCAGCCGCTGTGCTCCGAGGCATTGATGGGTTTGTCTAATTAGGGACAAAAGTAACTGTTGAAACATTATCATTTCCTTTAAATGAGTTTTGGCTTGCTTAAGTCAGTGTGGTCCCAAAACAGTCCTGTGGGGACCATCGCGTGAGCTACACAGAGGGACCTCCAGGACAGACCAGTTTCCACCAAGATGCCTTTAAATCTGTTTATTCACAAGTTGTTTTTTTCTTCTTCTAACCCAGAAGCGGAGCTGGTGCTGGGCCGGGCCAGCGCAGGCAGAGGAGCCACCAACCCAGCCCAGGTCGAGGAGGGAGAGAGGAATTGCTTCTGAAATACTTTTGCAACTGTAAATGTGCTGGTAATGATTAAGTCAACACATGTCTGTGGTTAATGATCCCGGGCCTGGGGTCGTTTTGGTGCTGCCCGGGTGGCCTGGGCCCTCACCTCGGCAGCGACCCAGAGCCCCCGCTGCAAAGGGACAAATTTGGGGGCTCCTGGGTGTCACGGCCCGGCCCAGCACGTCGCCCCTTTGAGCTGAGCTGGCCTGGCCAGGCCCGAGTGCCCCCAGAACTCCCACGAGCCCCGAGAGGGACCCTCATGCATGCGCTGGGTTTACGCAGGGATGTAACCACAGCCGGGTGGGCTCTAAACTCTCTCCTGGTTGATCCAGTCGTCACACACAGCTACACCCCAAATTAAGGGGCACATTTACAGCCCCGGGGTTCATTGGCCAGAGATAACCCTGTGTCCGGGTGAATTTTGTGATACCCGAGTGCCAGCAGCACCGTTTGCTCCCTGCAACCCCCTTTCGTGAGGGCAGTGACTGGGGGGGGGGCTGGTAAAGGCCGGATTGTGGGGTGCAGGAGGGGTCGGCAGGGCTGCGCGTGAGCCCACACTGCGGTGACGAGCACCTTGTGACAGGTCCCGGGGCAGCAGCGTTACCCTGCCCCCTCACCCTCCTCGCACCCCTCATTCCCCCAATTCCTTCTGCACCCTTCCAGCACCCTCCCTCCCCTGGGGACTCCAGCCCCCTGCTCCCCCCTCAGCCTCCCGCTGCCCAAGATCCCTCTAAGCCCCCCACCCCAGGGCTCCAGAGCATCCCGGTGCCCCCCCTAACCCCCCTGCACCCCCAAGCCCCGGTGCCCCACACCCCCCTGCACCCCCGGTGTCCCCGCGGTTCTCACCGGTCGGGCCCGGGCTGCCCCCGGCACAGCTCGGTGCTGAAGTAGCCGTGGAGGAGGCAGAGGAGGAGGCAGCTCACGTTGAGCACCAGGCAGAGCGCGGCCAGCACGGCCGACACCGGCAGCAGGACGGCGGCCGCCGGCTCCGGCAGAGCCCCTCGACCGGCACCGGGACCGGCACCGGCCCGCCCCGACGGCAGCTGGAAGATGAGGCTGGAGGCGAGCAGGGCCATGGCGGCGGCCAGCGTGCCGAACAGCAGCAGCACCGTCAGGGCTCGCTGCGGGTAGGCGGAGGGCATGGCGGGGCCGGTACCGGGAACCGGGGGAGCACCGGGAACCGGGGAGGCACCGGGCCGGCAGACCCGCTCCGCTTCCCAAAGTTGCGTGCGCTCCGCCTCACCCCCACCCCGCAGTGCTCCCGCGGCTGGATCTCGGACCGGGAACCGGCACCGGGAAGAGGGAACCGGCACCGGGCCGGGAGAACCGCTCGGGGCGGCCGGAGCTGCGGCCCCGCGGGGCGTTCGCCTCCGCCCGTCCCGCAGCCCCCGCGCCGCTGCCCCGGACGGGGCGGGCCGGGGCGGGCCGGTCCTGCCTCCCGGGACGGCCCCTCGCCGCGGGGGCTGCAGCGCAGCGGCTCCCCCGGGCTGAGACCCCCCCCCCCGGGGCTGGGACACCCCCCTCGGGACAGCGCAAGGCGGCTCCGCCCGGCATCCACCCCCCGACGGGGCCCCGGGAGCCGCCTCGGCTTTTGAGGGGGGGCGTGAGAGGAGGGAGCGGGAGCGGGAGCGGGGCGGGGGCTCCGAGGAGCCCGTCTGGGCTCGGGTGGGTGGACAGAGACGGACAGACGGACGCTGCAGCCGCTCCGAGCGGTGGATCCCGCCGCTCCCCTCTCCCCCCCCCCCCTCCCCCGTTCCCAGGGTCAACCCCGGTTTTCCCGCTCCTGGGAAAATCCTGGGATCAACCCCCCCCCGGCCTCGGCCTGGAGCGAGCGGGGATGAGGGGGGTGAGAGGGGGACAGACACCACGGGGGCCTAATCCTGCTTCCCCCCGGGGTGAGAGGCCTTTGGCCTCCCCCCGCGGCCGGAGCACCCTTATCGGGGCAGGAACAAGCACCCAAAATGTTCCCAGTCCCACAAGGCTGAGAAAGGACCCGCGAGGCGCTGCCCTGCCGTCAGCCGCCGGCCCTTGGGGCCGACACAAGTTTCCCGTGTCTTATAAATATCCTGGGAAGCAGAAGCGTCTTTTCCCCGGGGATCTGCCCCGCCAGCGGGTCCCCCCTGGGAATTGGGGAGGATTCGAGGAGGTTTCATTCAGGAAAATTCAATCTACGGATCACCTGTCACTTTGGGAGAGACCCTGCGCCTTGGGAGCAGCGGGGAAACTGAGGCAGAGTTTCCCCACTCAAACCCACCCCCCCCACCACCTCCCGGTGCAGCAATTTCCCCCCATGTGTGTGACAAGGGGACGTCGGGATCGGGCCTTTCCGTGCACGTCCCGGGCCCCCGGCCAGCGCGGGGAGCGGGTGCGACGCTGACTCCTCCAGCCTGGTGTCATCAGCGCCTGGGCCCGTGCCCAGCCCCGGCGGTGGGATCCGGGCAGGGTGACCTTTCCGTCTGGCGGAGGAGCGCTGCCCGCCGCGGCGCTGCCGGCCTTCCCGTCCCGCGTGGGTGGTTCCCGTTGGCACCCCCCGCTCCGGCCGGAGCCGCGCGGGACACGGGCTATTTTGAAAGCTGGTGTGTTGGCCTTGGCAGGCAGCGCGGGTTTGGCTCCCGGCTTATTTCCAGCTCCGCTCTCGTGTTTTTGGCTCGGGGGGGGGGGGGGACGTCAGGCCCCATGCCCCGTGTCACTGGCACTAGGCCCAAAGTCCCCAAACTGTGGTGACGGTGTCTCTGTCCCTTCCCCATGGCCGGGAGGGTGATGGGGCTCAGCCATGTCCTGCGGGCTGTGTCACTTGGGGTGCAGAGCGCTGGGAGCCCCCAGCACCCAGCAGCTTGGGCTCCCCAAAACCCCAGGATTTTGGGGCAGGAAGGGCCTCAAGAGGGAGCTCAAAGCTTTCAAGCCACCGACCTGGAGCTTGCAGGGAGCAGCCAGGCAGAGCCTGGCCTGGGCACCCCCTGATCCGGGGGGTCCGGGCAGCCCCTGCGCCCAAAGAGGGGGTTCAGCTGGGCCCACTGGTAGTGTACTGGCTGAGCCCCTGGGTGGCGCGAGGTGAAGATGGGGGGACAGGGCAGGGAGGTCCCACCCAGGCGGGTGAAGGGCCACCCTGTGTGTCCCCAAACCCCGGCCCAGGGCAGGACGGGGCGTCTGGACATGTCGTCTCAGACTTTACGGCTGCCAGGACGCTGCTCCCGCACTTCTGCTCTCCCTCCTACCTCCTCTTCAGGATCAATTAAGATTATGAGCAGGGCTAATTAACAGTCTGCTAATTGCACTCTGAAGCCCTCTATAAACCAGGAGCTTTAAAAGCAGCCCTAAGGAAGATGTCATGCCCTTTCTGCCCGCGCAGCCTGCACCAAAAGCCTCCTCCAGAGAGTCTCCATCTCTCCAGCCCCTCTCCCCAAAGCCCCCCCCCAGGGTTGGGACGGGACCCCCCGGCATGGCTGGGGTGGAAGGCCGTGTCCCCGCTGTGGGGCTGGCATGGGAGCTGATTTCCAGCGAGTCTGTGATAACCCCCATCCCACCTGCTGCCCCGGGCGGCTCCGCTCACGTAACACGTAACGGGAGCTTGGGAATTGCATCAGTTCCCCCCTCGCTGCTGTAAACACGGGTGTTCCCTGCGGGAACCCTGCGCCAAGCAGCTCCCGGGCAGCCCTTCACCTCCCCGCCACGGCCGGAGGGCGCAGGACCCCCGGCACAGCCACCCGCCCCACGGCACACAGCACCCACCCGGGGGATGCCCAGCAGATTGTGGGCTCGAGGGGGGGCTGGAGCAGAGTGTGGTGGTCACGGTCATCCCTGCAGCATCACCGCGGCTTTGCCCACCACCGAGGCAGAGGTCACCCAAGGACAGGGTGTGAATTGGGCTGCGCCTTCTCCGGGGCTGATTTTGGGGCCGGATTTGGAGCCGGACACGGAGCCAGGGCACATCAGCATCCCCTGAGCTTGGGTTCTGCTCCCCCCCGGGGGGGAAAAGCACCTTCCCAGTGTGGCTGCTCTGCACCCTCCAGCCAAACGCTGACACGCAGCTATTCCCCGGCGTCAGACCCGGCCGTCCGTGGGTCTGTCACCGTGTGACGGAGCAGCGCTCGCCTCCCTTCGCTCTGCAAAGTCCCCCCTGGGCTCATCATCCCAGGATCCACAACCACCCACGTCCTCCGGTCCCCACTCGAGACGCCCCGGCACAGAGCAGGTTTCCACCACCTTCCCCGAGCTGCGAGTGGGGACGGTGCCAAGAAATCACAGCGCTGGATTGTCCCAGGTGTCACCGAGGCCCGTCCCCACGCTCCGTGCCGGGTGGGGGGACACAGAGGCGTTGGGGTTTGCAGCGAGCGGGCGTTGGGGTTGCTTTTACTGAAGCAGGTTGCCGGCAGCACACGAGCTGCCTGCGGAGGTTTCGCTCGGCGTCCCCAGCGCTTCCTCGCAGCCTCCCTCGAGTTATGTCACCGCGGTTCAGCGGCCCCCGCGAAAGGCTCCAGGGCCCCTCGCTGCAGCGTGGGGGGGACGGGGACAGGCCAGGGGCAGGAGGATGGAGCAGCTCCCCCCCCCCCTGCCCCAGGACAGGTCACTTCATTGATAAAATTAAAAGATAAAACCGAGAGGGAGTGTGTTGGATGTTTCCTTTCAGAGCTGCAAAGCAGTGGCGGGGTTTCGAGCTGATGAGGGGTTTTTTTCGCTGTGGTTTTCGCCGTCCTCGGTGACCCTGGGGACCGGGGGACCGGCACCCCCCAGCCCTGTGGCCAAGGGGATCAGCAGTGCTGGGGGGGGGGGGGTCCCCTGAAACCAAGTTGAGGGGGTCAAAGGCAAAGGCCAAACCCAGAGTCTGGCCCTAAACCTGCGCCCAGGGCCCCCCCATTTCAGCCCGAGCCTGAGCCCCCCGGCGAGGGCACCGCATCCCCTAGGACCCCCCAAACTTCACCCCCATCCCAGCCCCCCAAATTCCCACAAACTCACCCACGTCCTCCCCTGCCAGATCCCCTATTCCAGCCCCCCCAGCCCCCCCCAATCCCCCCAACCTCCTCCCCCAGCCCCGCAATCTCCCCACTTGTCCCCGCCCTTCACCTCCACCCCGCCCCTCTTCCCGGCAGAGGCGGGGCTATGCAAACCAGCCCTGCGGCGACCGCCAATGGCGAGCGAGCCCGATAATGAGATGCAAATCTTTCGGCGGGGAGGGCGGGACTATGCAAATGGTGCCGGCGCGGCTCGGGCAGGCGGCGGGCAGCGCGCGGCTCCGGGGACACGTACCGGCACCGGACTGGCACCGGGACCGGGACCGGACGGCGGCGGGGCCGCACCGGGGCCGGGCCGGTTCCGCTGCAGCGCCGGGAACCGGCGGCCGAGCCGGCGGGGAGTTACCGAGGAGGAAGAGCCGGTGTCCAGGTGTGTGTCCGGGGGGTGGGCGCGGGGGTCCCGGGCCGCGGCCACGCTCCGCTGTCACCGGTACCGGGGAGGAGGTGAGGAGGCGGAATGGGGGGGGGAAGCAGTGGCGGCTGCGCACCCCCACACCCTCCCTTCTCCCCCTCTCCCCGAGGCTCCCCTCCGCGTCGGGCGGCCCCATGCATCCAACCGGCCGCCCCGTCGGGGCGCACGGGTTGGGGGAGCGGTGCCGGCCCGGGGAGGTGCCGGTGCGGCGGGACCGGCGCCCCGCGGGCTGCCCTGGGCACGGCGGAGCCCCGTCCCCCGCCCCGCCGTCTAGGGATGGCGGGCTATAAAAAGCCTGTGGTTTGCGCCGCGCTCGGGGCGGTTATTTTTACTCGTGTCTGTGCAGGG
Organism: Strix uralensis; assembly: GCF_047716275.1. Lineage (NCBI taxonomy): Eukaryota > Metazoa > Chordata > Aves > Strigiformes > Strigidae > Strix > Strix uralensis. Next base: position 5,646,883 of record NC_133998.1, on the reverse strand, counting down.
AGGAACGCCCGGGTTTAACCCAAAAGTGCAGCCTGGATGGCAGCCGCCCTGCCCCGGCCCCCGCCGGCCGCCTCCCCGCCACCCCCGGGCCCGCCGAGGCATTCGGCTGCTGGGACTGAGCCCACGGCGGGGAGGGGAAACTGAGGCACGGCACGGCGGGGCTGTTGGCTCGACGTGGAGTAAGTTGTAACGGTGCTGGTGACGCAGCACCGGGACAACCCGGTGCAGGGCCAGGGCCTGATGCCACCGAAGCTTCGCTGAGGTGTCACAGTGGCCTGGCAGCTCGGAGCAGGCGCTTCCTTGCCGCTCCCGGGTGGGGACGTGACCCGGCCGTGACTCTGGCCAGCATGTGGCATCTCCAGCGTGTCCCAGTGCACGTGGGTCTCCCTCCATCCCATGTCCCCGCAGGCAGAGCGAGGTGGATCCTCTGCCGGATCCTCCTGCCCGCTGCAGCTGATCGCCAGCGAGTCCCCGTCCCTGGGGTTTTACTCTTTTAATGAGAAAAAGTTTCCCGGAGCTGCTGGCTCTGGGGTTTCGCTGGGGATGAATTAACAGTGGGAGAGCTGGAAAGCAGGGAACTGCGCCGGGGAGGTGACGGGCCGTGCCCCTTCGCTCCACACACGTCCCTTGGGGCATCGGGTACCGGTTGGGAAGGGAGCGTGGGCAACGCGGCCGGGGAGCCGGATCCTGGCGCTTTTCCACGTCGCTGGCTGCCAGCGGGACACGTCACACGTGGGTGACATTGGGGGGGAGACCTGTGCAGCTCGGGGAGGGGGATTTGGGATGTAGATGGAGGCCGCGGGTTTGGTTTAGGATGTCAAATGTTCCCACTCCCCTCCGAGCCTAGGGCGTTGATGATACGCTGGTGCTGAGGGCCGGCCGGCGCAGCAGCGGGAAAGGAAAACGGGTTTGGGAAACTTTAGGTGGTGCAGGGGGACGGGGGTTCCTGCTGACACCCGGGAGAAGCGTCCTGGCAGTGAGGGGGCTGAAGATCTGACAGGCTGCGCTGCCATGGGGCTGCCCAGAAGGATCGGGAGGGGAATTTGTGTATTTAAGACCTTTGGATTTCCCTCCTCTTCCCAAGAATTACAGCAGGATTGGCAGGAACAGGCCAGGTTTGTGAGCCATGCAGCCCTAACGCCACGGGGATGGGCTCAGGCCAGCTGTCAGCAACTTCTGGCTGCCCCCAGCGAACCCTCCAGCAGCAAATGAGCATCATTTCCCCTATTAATGCCCAGCTGCAGCATGGGGTGGCCCAGCCCCGTGGGAACAGCATGTTTCTTCCCTTAGCTGCTGCCAGCAGCATTGGCGACACGGAGCAAAAAAGGTGGTCTGGGTGCTGGAGGGGGTCCGTGTGTCCGTCCCTCTTCCCAAGGGCGAGAGCTGCCTCATTTTTCAGGGACGTTTCAATCCTTCTTCCTTTCACACAGTCATTCTGGAACCGAAAAGCCTCCGCCCATCGCCACGCTTCGCCCCACGGCACCAGCCCGCGCCAGTGCTGGGTGCTGGGTGCTGGTGGGACTTTCGGTCTATGTCACCCCGAGGGGCCTGGAGCCGGGGCTGGATGGTGGCTGCATCCCCCCCGAGCCCAGCCCAAGCTTGGATTTGGCTCTGGAGGGGCACAGGGATGTGCCACGGCCAGGCCCCGTGCTGCGATGGGGGTAGATAGTTGAATTATAATTAATTATAATTGCCCCCAGGGATCTTGCTGGGTGTTGGGGTGCTGCTTATGAAATGGGGGAAGGCTGTTAGCGGAGGCAACCCCCCTTGTCCCCTGACGTGCCCTCGGTGTCCCCACGGCACCTTGTCCCCACCAGGCTCTCCTTTCCCCTGCTTCCCAGCAGGCTCCTCCTGCCCTCCCTGCTCCCCTTTCCGCGCCGCCAGCCCCGCTCTGGTTTATACTGGTTAGTTGTTTAAACAACCTATAAAAAGCAGAAGGGCCTGTCAACCCCCCGCAGAAACCCTGCTCAACTTTGACGTTTCCCTGCGCCGGGCTCGGGATGCTGCTCGCTCTGCAAGGCCCCAGCGCTGCCGTTCCTGGGGGCTGGTGAGAGCTGGGGCCCTGTCCCCAGCTGGGAGCAGGGCAGCACCGGCCAGGGGTGGATGTGGCCCCCGGTGGTCCCAGCACCACGAGTCCCTCCAAGACGGCTGGTCCATAAAGCCCCGTTTCAAGCCCCATTGCCCTCCCGGTCCCTGCGATGCAGCATCTGGGCTGCCCTCTCCTGGGATTTCGCTGCTCCTGGCTCAGATTTTCCCCTCCCGGCCAAGCTTGCTGCTTCTCCCTGTAAAAAAGGGGATGGAAACTCTTTCTCCCACTTTAATCATTGTTTTTCTCCAACTAAACACTTTTTGGAAGCTGCCGAACACCGACAGCAGGGACTTGCTGGCCACCCTCTTCCCACTCCATTTCTACCCAGCCACTCCCAGCTTTCAGATTTGCAACAAAATCCCCGTAATTTGGTGAAAAGGGCTTTATCCCCTGTTTCTGTGTTGATGCTGCTTTGTCCCAAGGGGATGGGAGAGCTGGGAGGATGAATCGCTGGGGAGCTCAGAGACCCTGACCTGGAAGTATTAGGGGAGCGCTCGGACAGAAGCTGCTGCAGGGTCCGGGTGCTCCCCTAACCCCCCCCCCCCACACTTTGACTTGAGGATAAACTTGGTGGATTTAACATTTCTGGGATCATTCAGGGATGGAGAAGGGTGTAAAGGTGTCAAAAGCAGCACCGGGACCCCCCCAGTACCGCACTGAGCATCCCGGGGCTGCGGCACACGGAAAAACACGTCGCTCTCAAGGGGTTCGCTTTGTCTCAGCGCGCTAATTAGGAGCTGGGATGGGGAGTTTACACGCTCCGGCGTGATGCAAATGACCCCTAAAGATGTACAGGATCCGGGGAGTTAATTATAAACCTCGTTGCAGCTCAGGGGTCGGGGTGACACCTCGCTGAAGGTGCTGGCAAAGGGATGGCGGGACGAGGGGCTGTGCCTGGGCGTGGAAGCGAGCCCGGTGCGTGCGAGCGAGCAGAGAGCCCGGGCTAAAGATAAGCGCGCGTGGGAGGGAGCGGAGGCCGGCGGGATGCCAGGCAGCACGGGAGCCTCTGCCCGGCGCGGGCAGGGGAAAGCGTCTCCTCTCTGAAAAGGTTTTGAAGGCTCGAGAGCTTTGCTTGTGCTGGGTTTTGTTGGCTGCCTTCGTAATGACGACACTGAAGGGTGCGTCATCCCTGCAGCCAGGCCCCGTCGTGAGTCCCCACCACGACAACGCTAACGAGGAGCCGTTCGTGCGAGGTGGGACCTGGTTTCTCCAGGGCTGACACCCCAACCCCGCTCCCTCCTGCTCAGGGGTCCCCAGCCACGAGCCCTCGCTGGACACCAGCTCCCAGGCTGCTCCCGCAATGCCATCCCCGGCCACGGGGACAAGGCTGGACGATGCCACCTTGCAGGACAGCGGGACGGAGGTGGCAATGCCGGGCAGAGCCGTCCCATTGTGCCCGTCACCCCCGACTGTGATAATCACCTGCAGCCGTAACGCTGCTGATTGCCTGATCGCCCAGCGCAGCAATTAAAATCCAGAGTGAAAGTCCCTCCTCCCCTCCCAGCCCTTAACACCCGTCCGGGGGGAACCGAGCGCCGGTGTCCCGCCACACTGCGGTGTCCGAGGCCTCCGGTTTGGAGGCTGTAACACCTTGTACCCCGCTTCTGGAGAGCATCCCCCCCTCTGTCCCGCACCCCGACCGAACCCTGCGCCCACCCTGCAAGACCCTGGCACGTGGCGTGGTGCTGGTGGCCTGGCCGGGGCCACGCGTGTGTATCCCCCCGCGTGTCCCCTGTGGTGGCCGAGCGGTCGAGGCGAAGCCCCGGGAGGAGCGGAGCTGTAACGAGCTGCGTGGGGAGGCAGCTGATGAAACCACCCCGTGTGTTGCACGAGGCCTCTGACGGTTTCCCCGGTGGGGGGACGAGCCGCCCTGCGCCCGGCCGGCGGTGAGCGTGCCGGGAGTCCGGCTGCGGTGGGTCCCCAGCTCCCCCGGCCTGACGGCGCTGTGGCTGCTGCTTCCTCTTGCCTCCCACCCCCGCCTGCTATTCTGGGCTGGGGCCCCTGCAGCAACGCCCTGTGGGTGCTGGTAACCCCCTGGGACCCCCGCAGCATTGTCCCATGGGTGCCAATACCCCCCAGCACCCCCACAGCATCATCCCATGGGTGCCAGTACCCCTCAGGACCCCCACAGTGTCGCTCCATGGGTGCTGGTACCACCCTGGGACCACCGCAGCATTGTCCCATGGGTGCTGGTACCCTCCAGGACCCCCAGAGCATTACCCCATGGGTACCAGTACCCCCCAGGACCGCTGCAGCATCTCCCTGTGGGTATCAGTACCCCACTGGGACCCCCGCAGCATCATCCTATGGGTGCCAGTACCCCTCCAGGACCCCCACAGCATCATCCTGTGGGTGCTGGTACTCCCAGGCCCTGCTCCTGGAGCACCCCGCCTGGACAGACGGACAGATGTGGCTCCCCCGGGGCTCAGAGCTGTGCTGGCACCCTGGGGGTGGCCGCTGTCCCCTGAGCCGGGAACACGGCCAGGGCCAGGTGGGGACTTGCAGGACCAGACCCAGTGTAGGGACCATCTCCCTCTGTGCTCCCCACGCAGCTAGAAACTGGGGTGCTGGAGGAGGGCATCGGGGTGCTGTGGCAGCTGAGGAGCTGGGAGGGGGTGGCCCCAGCCAAGGGGGCCCTTGGCAGCGTTTCGTGTCCCCACTACAGATGGGGGGACACATCCTTCTGTCCCCAGCACCCTGGAGCCTTTAACAATTGCGGGAGCTCGCGGCTGGGTGAGCATCCCCTGACCCAAACGGGCCAAACCCAGCTGCGAGCCAGAAGCCCCCCTGGGGAACAGCCCCTGTTTCTGCACCCCAAATTAAAGATTGTGGGGATGGGGGTGGCCAGGCGAGAGCGCCCTGGGAGTGCCCTGGCCCGATGCTGTGCCGCAGGTGTCAGTGCTGGGAGGGCAGGAGCGGTCCTGGCCCCGCGTGGGCAGCAGGAATCGTTGGGAAAACCTTTGCCTTTTCACCAGGGAATCGTTGGCTTTTTCCGGGGGGGGGCTGGGGTGGTCTTGGCACCCCCCCGTACCTTCATGTCGTGCGTGGGCCCCGGGACACAGGGTGGCAGCGGGGCCGTGGGAACGGCAGCGCAATTTCCTTCCATAAATTAAAATTAGTTTTGATCAGCTAAATATAGCAGCTGAGCAAGATGGTAAATGGCAACGTGCTTGAGAGGGGGAAGCGGGACAAGCTGGGGCATTGGGGGGGCAAAGGGCTGGCGGGTCCCCAACCCGCACCCCTGGGGTGCATCCCTGCGATGCGGGGGGGCTGCTGGCCGGATTTGGGGGGCTCCTGGGGTGCTGGCGTCCCTGAGGAGACACAGCACCAAGCTCCCGGCCCTGCCAGCTTCCCAGCTCGGCTCTT